>NW_026570971.1:18433466-18894466 GCF_026225935.1 Boleophthalmus pectinirostris | reverse complement strand
GAGGGATGTCCACACTGCCTACCTCTATCTCTCACTTTCTCTTGCTCTCCGTCTTTCCCTCTCTTACACAGACAGAGTACAGCACTGGCCTCGGCTGCAGAATGGACTGGAGTGTGGTTGGCTGCAGCTCTGAGACGGGCCTGTTTGCCTGACTGATCACTGCACCAGCTCACTGCGCAGCTAATTGAGTTGCTCCATGTGGGAGGGACTGTCTGCTTAAACCATCTCCAAAAGTAAACAACAAGAGCACAGAAAGAGTTCACTTCAGGAACAGTGGCACAATCTTTCTGAGGCTTAAGTTCAGACCAGCTTGACACATCCACCGACATTTTTGCTACAAACAAGGAGTATCACACACAAAATGGAACTGCTATTGCTTTCCATTTCAAATCCGTCCAAAAGCTTTGTGCCATTCTGACATTGCATAAGGATGAAGAAAACAGAAGCTCTCAGAAGTAGTGATGGGCGAGGCAATACCAGATAAACATATCGCTACGATTAGGGGTGTGCAAAAATATCAAAATATCACTATATCGTATCGTTTAATGTGATGATACAGTATCGATATCGTGGGCTGATGTATTGATATATCGCCAAGAGTATTTTTTTGGTATATTTTTACTAAATTATTTTGTTACAGCTACAGTTTTGTTGCTTGTTCACAGGAAGGAAACACGTTTATGTGACACATTTGACATTTTCACTGTTTTGCTGATTAAAATGTTTGTTTCATATTAACTTTGCACAAGAAGTGGTTTAACAAACATTTTTTAGTATTACAGCCATGATTTAGACTTTATTTTTTATTGAACCGCATATCGAATTGATTTGAAATATACAGTATCGAACCAAAAGTGCACTGTATCGAGATATGTATCTTATCATGGTCTATGTATCGAGATATGTATTGTATCATGATCCTATGTATCGAGGTTTGTATCGTATTGGCAACTTCTTAATGATACCCAGCCCTAGCTACAATATTACTGGCATACTACGATACTACTCGTTATTGAAAAATATCAGTACGTAAAATGTCTCAAAAAAAGAAAAAAAAGAAAAAATGAATTAAACACATTATATCATCTTTGAAATACATTGTTTATATTGAAGCTGGGGTGGAGCGAAATAATTCAACACACACTGATATCGATATCGTACCAGATCGGAATTCTGGAATAAATGCATTTTATTACAAACCTATCATTGTCACTTGCTGTTATATTATTTTTTTCCCAATTAAAAAAAGTTTTTAATGTATTTTTGGCTTTAGTTTTATATTCAGTTATTCTATTCTATTCACTGTAACCTGCCGTAGCGAGAGCTTGATCAGAGCCTGTTCCACTTCTACGGCCTCTACATTTCTCATTTCTGACCAGTCGCAGGAAAGACGTATTTTAAGAGCTCAGAGCAACTTTACAGAAAACCTCCACAGGCCGACGCTGTATAAATGCTGTACCCTCAGAACAGATACATAGCTAAATACTCCACGTTACCTGAACTCAAGATGGCTGCTACGCAAACCTACTGCACGTCTACAGCCAGCTGGCATCCCTAACTCAGGCTTTGACAACAGGTTTATGTAAAACTACTTGTGCAAACAGTGATAAAACTCTTATGCAACTATTTTTCATGGTTTTACAACTTAAATAATCAGCAACGAAGCACATGTATGTTTCCTCATCAGAGCTCTGGTCTGAAAACTAGAGGTGGAGGTGAAGTGAAGACACACCAACAGTGCACTAACCCACTGCTACCTCACTATTTTACCATTTTAGTTCCTCTTCATACTGAGTAGAGACAAAAGCTTTATACTGACAGTGTTAAATTATTTGAAAATGTGTGTTCGTTGTGCCGCCCTTTCAGTTATAATTTAAATACCAGATTTTGTGCATTATATAATGTTTTAGGTTAAATCAGATTACCGCCAAATTATAAATCAGACGTTTTGTAGAAGTTACTCTTAAAATGACTCTTAATTGAGTAACAATTTCTCCAAATAGTATTTTTATCCTTACTTTCTTGGACCACCACTTTGTACATGTACTTGAGCAAACCTACCCACCTCTGAATGAAAAAAATCCTAACTCTTGTTGACAATTTTCTTTTCTATTGTATGATATAGTATGGGGCTTTGAGCCTTATGAGGCTGCCAGTTATGGTTATTGATCAAAACTGAACCCACAGTTGTCAAAAGCTTAATTATAACAATAATGACAGGTCTGAAGAGTCCCTGACACTTGAAGGGTGCTATCTGATGCAAAAATGTAATGTGTGCCAGACATAGCGCCACTGCAAGAGAGAGAACCACTTCATGGAATTGGACAACTCTTAAGCTGAATAAATAAATTCAAAACTGATACAAAATAAACCAACTTTACACCATCATAGAGGCAACTGAGACTGGAAAACTCATTCATCAGTCTATGAGGACACATACCAACTTTCTCATACCTGGGATACAGCTCTGATGAAGTCAGACGGCAGATGTTGATGTCGTTCTACTGCGTCTAGTACAAAGAAAAAAAAAAGTGTTTAAATCAGCTGACCGGACTTTTGAGAATATAAATTATTCACATAAACCATAAATTAAATCATAAAACCTAAACCTAATGAACATAATCGGACCATCTTTAAGAACATTGTTGTAATGTTTGATTTTTCTGTCAGTTTTCAAGGCAAAATCACAAACTTGGCACATTCACGTAGTTGATCAGGACAGAATATTTCAGATTAGACAAACGAATGTCTGTATGATTTCTCATTCACAGGTCCTGGTCCCACTGAGCGAGGTGGCTGCAGGCTCTGATTGGACGGGCTTTGGTAAGTGCGAGCTCTCGGCGGTTTGACATTTTCCCTGAACAACGGTGACTGATTGAGCTGGTGATTTTAGCCCGACCCCACGGCACACATGAGGGTCTGATACATATGCACACTCAGGCTTACTTCTAGTCTCTGGAGAGAGGAAGACCATCAAAAAGGTTGCTTTTGTTTTTTCAATATATCTTTAGTAAGGGACTTTAGTTTAGTGCACATTTTGTGCCTTAAATCCATATTTAGTTTATTTATTTCAAAGATCATAAAAAGAAAACAAAAGGTATAATAGCAAAAATGTGATCGTATCAGTTTTAAAACAATAAAGCCACTATAAAATAAAAAAGCAAAACCATAACCAAAAACCATATCCTTATTGATAATGACATTTACCTGTTAGTGGACTGCATGGATAAAGACCATATTTACATTTAGTTTTTATGGCTTACAGACTGGGATTAGAAAATGTTGCATTTGACTTTAATATCAATTAGGGCTGGGTATCATTAAGATGTTGCCAATACGATACATAGCTCTATACATAGGCCATGATATGATACATATCTCGATACAGTGCACTTTTGGTTCGATACGATATATTTCAAATCGATTCAATACAGTTCAATAAAAAATAAAGTCTAAATCATGGCTCTGATACTAAAAGTCTTTGCTAAACCACTTGTGCAAAGTTAATATAAAACACAAACATTTTAATCATCAAAACAGCGAAAATGTCAAAAATATCGCATAAACAAGTTTTTTTTTTCCTCTAAACAAACAAAAAAACTGTAGCTGTAACAAAATAATTTAGTAAAATAAACCAAAAAATACTCTTAGTGATATATCAATACAACAGCCCACAATATCGATACTGTATCATCACATTAAACGATACAATATATAAATATTTTGATATTTTTGCACACCCCTATTACCAGTGCCGTAAGAGCTTGTTAGATTTACCTACTTTCTCCTTTCATGGTTTGAATATCAAGTACTAGCAAGAGCCAGTGTTGGGTGTTATTACTTTTTCTACTAGCTTCTGCATTTATGCTTTGATTACATATTACACATTATATTGAGTCTGTCAGTGAATTACTCATGAATTTGGATCAAATAATAAAATTTGCACTTTTAAAACACAGATGCTCAACCATAGAATCATCAAAGCTGTGGCCTGAGAAAAGAACGCTTGACACAAATATTAGAAACGTTTATCATTTCAACTTTTGAATGAAATCTTAAAGTGCCAAAAATACCATAGGGCTATAACGAGAGCTCTACATGTGAAATTCCTATTTTCTATCACAGACAGTAGATTCGCTTGCATGCCTTTTATTAAAGGTCGTATATTACACTAACTGACTCTTGTGAGCTTGTAGCCATGTTATCTTAGACTTACACTTAGATTTAGACTTAGAAACTAACAAACTTTACTGATCCACAGGGGAAATTATTTGGGCACAGTAGTTCACACATCACAATATAATTTAATAACAAAGAGCAAAAATATAAATGGTAAAATAAATTCTAAATAAGTAGAAAAAAAGATAGCAAGAGACAGGTGTCAAATAAGACATAATTATATAAATATATATTATTACTTATCTTTCTATTTTATGTACAAGTCAAAATAAAATGGAAAGATAAGTAATAATATAATATGTTATATTGTATAAATCACAGCTTTATACAAGAGGTCATAGGAAAACAGTGATATGATGATTGACAGGACATAGGCTTATCCATTACATAAGGGTGAGTTGTACAGTTGTAGGGAGTATTATCTGTCTCTCTATAGTCTGGGGCAGTGGGTAAGTTATTGTACAGTTGTAGGGAGTATTATCTGTCCCTCTATAGTCTGGTGCAGTGGGTGAGTTACTGTACAGTTGTAGGGAGTATTATCTGTCTCTCTATAGTCTGGTGCATTCGGTAAGTTATTGTATAGTTGTAGGGAGTATTATCTGTCCTTCTATAGTCTGGTGCAGTGGGAGAGCAGAAGTGTCCATGATGAAGAGCACTTTGTCCAGTGTCCTAGTGTCCCTCACTGTGACAAATGTTTCCAGCTCACAGACGATCACGTGACCAGCTTTGTGGATCAGTTTGTCAATCCACCCAATGTCCCTTTTACTGATGCTGCTCCTCCATCAGACCACAGTGAAGTACAGGGCGCTGGCCTCCACACACTGGTAGAAGATCTCCAGTAACTTGCTGCACACATTGAAAGACCTGAACTTTCTCAGGAAGTAGAATGTACACAGCATTACACCTGGACGCAAAGGTACTTGTAGCAGGCCCTGGATGGTGATGGGCTCCACTGGTGTCCTCTCCCTTCTGAAGACAATCACCAGTTCCTTCAGTTCCTTCATCTTGTCAACGTTCAGGAGCAGATGGTTTGCCTGGGACCTCTCCACAAAGCAATCAGTGTTCTGTATCATGTTGTTATCTCCTCAAACACAAACCTGGAGTTGTGCTTTGTTTCATTCACAGAAGTTTGAGTAATCCTGCATTATAACTGTGTCTACATCTCCAAAGCTCACAATGCTCTGTTCCACCTTGTAATGTCATGAAGCGGTAGTTTTCAAGTTAACAGCTCCTTTTACCTTTAGTTCAGTAGAGATTTGCAATTCCAGGGAGAGAAGAACACAGTGCACACACATAATATGAAGGATTGGTGAGTTAAACATGTGTGAATGAAGCAAAACACAACACCAAGTATGTCCGTGATGATGAAACAACATTATAACACAGATCAGAAAACAGTGTAGTCGGAGCTCTTTAATAATCTATTGAGAGCGTCGTGCATGTATGTGTTGTATGTTACTATTCTGACTGTCTCCTCTGCTTAAGGCCCTGATGGAAGACAGCGCTGTGAAACTGTGCAGGTTCTTCCATCATCAGGGTAAAATGAGATCAGATGAATTATTTCACAGGGTTTGCCTTGCTCCTTTTCCAATCTAGCTCCTGTCAATCTCCCCCTGCGCTGTGCTTTATGTCTTTCAAACTCGCGTGACAAATGGCGAGGCCCAACACAACGCACTGATTGTACTTGGAATAAGGGAAAGTAAAGCAGACACGTTGCAAGAACACGACTTACGAGCAGAAATAAAACTGAAATGGGAGAGTGAGGCATTCTGTACTTTTGGTGACTCATACACTCAAACAAATATCACTTTGATTTGTGCTTGTATTTGATGTTCAGTAGAGGCAAAAGTGAGGTTTTGTCGACTGACTTTCTACAAGTACTGTGGTTTCTAACGTCAAAGGTAAATAATACACAGAATACACAAACACAACAACAATACTACCCCCACAATTGAAATATTTAGAAATCATAGAAATTTGTCAAAAGTTATAGCACTAACAAAAGGATTGGCTAAAGGCCTATCAATTAAAAATCTCAAACATTATTACAACTTTTTTGGCAGTGTTTCAGTGTTTCTGACTGTTCCGCCATAGATATACATGTAGACCCCCCCTTGTGCCATGTCACTGCAAAGTATCAATAGACATTTGTACTGCAAAAACTATTAGTACTAAACCAGGACTAAACAAGGACTAAGCCAGGACTAAACCAGGACTAAAGCCAGGACTAAACAAGGACTAAGCCAGGACTAAAACCAGGACTAAAACCAGGTCTAATTCAGGTCTAAACCAGGGCTAAAATCAGGATTAAAACCAAGTCTAAATCAGGACTAAAATCAGGACTAAAACCAAGTCTAAACCAGGTTTAAATCAGGACTAAAATCAGGATTAAAGTCAGGACTAAAATTAGGACTAAAACCAGGTCTAAACCAGGACTAAACCAGAACTAAACCAGGGCTAAACCAGGACTAAAATCAAGACTAAAAGCAGGTCAAAACCAGATCAAAACCAGGTCTAAGCCAGGTCTAAACAGGATTACAATAAGGACTAAAACTAGGACTAGACCAGAACTAAAACCAGAACTAAAACCAGGACTAAACTAGGACTAAACCAGAATTAAACCAGGTCTAAACCAGTACTAAACCAGGACTAAAACAGAACTAAAATCAGGACTAAACCAGGTCTAAACCATGACTAAACCAGGACTAAAATCACTTTACCTGCTCTAAGGGGAGGCTCACATTCACCCAGTTTGAAAACCCCTGCCCTACACTACACTACCACTGCTACACTACCAGAGCTTTGTGGCATGCAGCATCATTGTTCACTGTTTAAATGTTCTACTCCAAAATTACCACTGTTCTACTGATACCAGCTAAAAAACTCATATCACACTGTTTACTGGATTATTTGTTAGAGAAGATTCCACCTCACCACAAGTGCACACACTGACTCACCTTAGCACAAGTGTGGCTGGATCCTTACAAGTGCTTACAAGCCAAAACAGTGTAACTTTAATTCCAGGCCCCTTGTGTGCCATTACCTGCACAGAGCCACTTAAAATCCTAATGAATGCAGGTATGTGAGTTGTAGTTATTTTAAGTAGGGAGTTAGTCAGAGGATGATTTTGCTCAACAAGTCCCAGAAGGAGCCAGGACACGCTTCCCTAATTTCTATCTTGCTTTATGAAGTTAGATAAGAGAACAGCTTGTAAAAATATAATCTTCTGAACTTCACGTAGTCTTACAGTTCAGGGGTAAATACCCATATTATTAAACTACATAATATTTTGCATTAAAGGTGCATTTTTTGGTGGAGACTCCAACACCTTCTTGTTTTTGCTCTGCCTGGAATGTTCCACAGTGTGACATTAAACAGCTCTACCTTGCATGTATTGAATTACAGGTGTTTTTACAGCTAAAAATACTTAGACCTCTGCCTCTCCACAGATCTCACCTTGGTCTGGTCTCCATGTAGATAGAAAGGTTTAATGCCATACTGTGAAACATTCCAGACCATACAATAATATTGCCATAGAAAAAAAGCATTTGCAAAAAGTCTTTGTCTTTGGATTCCCTTGTAAATCCTTGTGGTTAGAGCTCATTTTGTTGCACTGTGTACATTGCTGGTCAAAAGTTTTAGAACACCATAGTTTTCACAGTTATTTATTGTGATTCAAGTCGAGCAAGTCCAATGAAGAGCTTGAAATGGTACAAAGCTAAGAACTGAACAGCCAGAGGTAAATAAAAAAAAATATATATATATATATATATATATATATATATATATATATATATATAAAATATATAAAACACAGGTCCAAGCTCTGCCAAAACTACCTCAGGAAAAAATAACAAGATGATAAGCTTGAAAACATGGAGTGTCCAACACAGTCTCCAGACTCCAGAAGAGTGAAAGCCAAGAAACCTACTAGTGCCAAACATATATGGGAACTTCTGCAATAGACATGGGAAGAAATTTGGAGAATATTTGATTTCTATTGTAAAAAGAACGAGCCATGAGTATGTTCAGCTGTTATATCTGCTGAAGGTGGACACTTTCATGAATCAAAAGTTTAGAATACGTTTTGGTCTATAAATTGATTCAGTGATTTCTTTTTCAACTCAAATTGTTTGCAAATTGAGTGCAATGACACAATAAACAGTAAAAAACTGGAAAAAGTGTAGTGTTATAAAACTTTTGACCAGTAGTGTAACTTTTCAGCTGGAGGGTTTGCCATTTTTGTGTCTCCCTGGTGATGGTATTTCTAATATGCTCTTTATGTCACCACAACTTCTGACCATTCTGCCATAGCTATACTAGAACATGTAGAACTCCCCCAGCATGATGTCTAGGGCTCGGTATCTTTAAGAAGTTGCCGATACAATACATACCTCGATACATAGACCACGATACTATAGATACTATACATATCTCAATACAGTGCACTTTTAGGTTCAATATGATATATTTCAAATCGATTCGATACCATTCAATAAAAAAATAAAGTCTAAATCATGGCTGTGATACCAAAAGTCTTTGTTAAATCACTTCTTGGGCAAAGTTCATATGAAACACAAACATTTTAATCATCAAAACAGTAAAAATGTCAAATGTTTCTCATAAGAGTTTCCTTCCTCTAAACAAGCAACAAAACTGTAGCTGTAACAAAATAATTTAGTAAAATATACCAAAAAATACTCTTGGCGATATTTTGATACAGCAACCCATGATATTGATACTGTATCATCACATTAAACGATACGCTATATTGATATTTTTGCACACCCTTAATGATGTCACTGCAAAATATCAATAAGCATTTGTACTGCAACAACTATTAGTACTAAATATGCTTATTTCAATCATTAACTATTGCTTATACAATTTGTCATTCAACTCCATCCTTTCAACCACAAGCATCGACCATTCTGTGACATGTTACTCTAATATTGCGGGCTCAAACCTGCGCAATACAAACCTGCTATTTAATTACATAGTCCCTTTCTCTTGGACGACTGACTGCACTGAAAGCATTCCAACTCAATTAAATATGTTTTGCCGATAAACACCACTGAGACAAATGTGCCTCGTGTCGACAAATTGCAATTTTCCTTCATTTGCATCGGCTCATATAGAAATCCATTTGTGAACCAAGATGTTTTACATTCATTACAGAGCCACTTAAGGAGCCTTTAAACAGCTGTGGTAGTATGGACAAATGCACAGTGCCACCAGACGCCCGGCAAACACACAACGCTGACAAGGAACCACAACAAGAGAACAGGGCTGCAGAATGGAGCGGTGAAGAATACGGGAAAGAGAGAGAGAGAGACTATGGAGAGTCAGGAACCGTGTACATTTGTTAACAAGATTTTCAATAGGAGACGAGTGCTTTTCTTTCTTCCACAATGAAGAAACTGCATTATGAATTAACGAAAGCTAACCCAGATATACATGACCCTATCAAAATAGCTAACTAACCAAAGCTAAGGCCTGCTAAATACTTAAACCTCTATAGGAGACATGTCAAACTCAGGCCCAGAGGCCAAATTTGGCCCTCGAGACCATATATTTGGCCCGCGAGATCATATCAAATCTATATATATTAGAGCTGGCCCACTGGCTACATATAGACTATAGAGACATTATTTATTTAAAATTGTGTTATTATTTTATATGATGCTTGTTCTGGATTCAATGTTTAAGCAAAACTATTATTAAACATTTATTTTAATAAGAAAAGGTTTAACAGTACATCTCGAACTAAGAGAAAACATGCAGATGTAGTTGAAAATTTCCATTAAATATTTATTTTAGCCCACAACTTAATCCCAGATTTTGGTCCTCTGTCAATTTGAGTTTGACACCCGTGCTCTATACCGTTACAGTCCACAGAAGAACTGATCACATCTTAAAGAATCACATGCTCATTTATTGCTAAATTTGCAACCATAAACAAGAAATTTGATTCTTAACCAATAGACATGTAACAATAACCGAAATATGGTGATATCATATCGTCAAAAGTCTCTCAGTAATATCATGGACTGTCACAATATATCGAATCTCAAGTCTCTTTGCTTAAATTCATTGTTATGGTGCAGCATGAACTTTTAAATCTTAACTCTTTAGTTTATGACAGAACCAAAGTCTTGTCAAGGTATTTCTTAAAGGAAAAAGTAGCACATTTACAATTATATCAGCCTCTACAAAATATTGCAATAAATATCGTACCGTGAGATGCATATTGTGATAATATCGTATCGAGAGAGTTGGATATCGTTACATTCCTATTAACCAAGCTTATGTAGGACAGTTGTGGTACAATTATAACTGTTAGATGAGATGTTGTTGTCTTGTCTTGTCTTTTAAAGGGTCCATATTCCAATATTTTCTGATCTATTATAATTCTGTGTTTTGTTTCATTCACGTTTAACATACAATGCCTGCATATTTAGGCTGAGTTTTTCTCTCAAACAGAAAACACCCTGTTCCACATTGTGATGTCATATGGTAATACAGGAAGTGCTCCACTGTGTGTTGAAACTCCATACACTTTCACTAGAATCATTTGGATAATTTCAGCCCTGGAATTGCCAATCTTTACTGAACAAAAGGTAAAAGGTAATTGTTAATTTAAAAACTACCATATTATGACATTACAAGGTAGAACAGAGCATTTTGAGGTTTGGAGATTAGACTAATAATAAAGCATTACTCAAACATGTGAAAGTAAGTGTTTGATGAGGTAACATTATAATATTTCTAAAAGCTCACAATAGTCAATTCTGCATAATAATGGACCTTTAAAATGTACTTGTAATGTATTTGTATTTGTAAAATGCATGTTACAGTAAAAACATCCTTTAAAATACCATACAAATTAGGGTTGTAACAATATACAAATCTCTCGGTATGATATAATCACGATATGTATCTCACGGTATGATATTTATTGAGATATTTTGGAGAGGCTGATAGAATTGCTTTTAAAATACCTTGACAAGATTTTGGTGTGAATTATTTCTGTCATAATCCCAAGAATTCAAGTAAAAAACATATTTCTTCATGTTGTCTGCACTGAAATGAATCATGGGATATGTAGTTCCCACTGTTTATAAGATGTTGCGCTCAGTGACAGTTTCATCTCTCCCATGGACCCTCGCTACAATCATTTGGTGAAGCCTTCATGGAGAACCAGAATATCTTCAGTGCTCCTTCATCCCCTGAATTGTGTTTGCATATCACTATAGCAACGCATTCATATGAGTTATCTGCATGGAGCACATGCCTCTAGCCCACCTCCGCTCCTGTCTTATACCTGACCCCAAGTCTTAAGGGTCTCGTCAATCACATCATTCTGACAGTATCGGGGCTTTGTACTGCCACTCTGCTTTGACAGCTTTTCAACATTCTATTTCAATGTCAATCATGGTGAAGGTCTAATAATGGAAGAATTATTATAAACTTCACTAAAACAGGCTTTGCGGGGTCACTATTTTCAAATCCGATGGAATAAAACATGGCCTCTGTCATCAATATTGCATACCAAAGTAAGTTATTTTTGTCACTCCATCATCCAGAGATCACCTCCACAATGCAGAAAAGGTGATACACACTTAAAAGATGCACTGCCTAACTTTTCTTGGGGAGGATACGCCACATGCTAGTCTCCATGTAGATGTACTTGACTAGACAAGACTAGAATGTTTCACAGTACAGCATTAAAACTTTCTCCATGGAAACAAGCAAGCCAAGGTACAGATTTTTAAGGGTATTTCTATAAAAAAATAACGTCTAATAGACTTTTAATGCCATACTGTGGAACATACCAAGCAAAGAAATAACATCTAACTAAGGACCAAAAATGTGGCATACCCTCCACAGGAAAAGTTACACAATGCACCTTTAACATACAACCCATGGCTTTGGCCTGTGCCTCATTCTAAATAATGTAGGGCTTCATTTTGATCAGAGAGGTGTATGGAAGCAATATTCATGGTCACATTTGCTCTTAAACGCAAAGACTGTGACAGATCAAGAAGCTTAAGGGCAGAATTTTTGTATCTCCTGCACAATTCGTACAACGTGACCCCAAATTCCAGCTCGGCGCAAAGAATGGAAAACCGTCTGGAACCAATTGGCTTCAAAAAGAAAGGATTACATCTGAGAACAACACCTACAAAAGTGTTAGTGCAAGCAGAAATGTAGAGGAGCGTAATAATAGAGCATTAAGTTGTACAAAGACAGCCACAGTCGACTAAAAAGCATCTCCAAAGCGTGCGGTGCATAAGGAGCTTTTAGCAACATGAGCCCCGACTGTGCAAAATAATGTTGTCGTTTAAATAAATTGTGTTTACATAAATCTGTGTATAGATTTGTCTGTACGCTCGCCATGTTAGGCACAGCAGGTGGAGCGAAGACAGTGAGAGTGCATAGAAGAGGAAATCAATAGAAATGTATTACACGCAACATGCTGTTTTAACACAAATATTCACTGCTGCGAATGTACGTTGGGTTTAGATGTGAGAGAGATGACATATAGCTGTTAACAGATGAGCAAGTCAACATTAGTAATTCATACAGAAGTAGTTTGTATGTTTTTAAAGCCGGGGTATCTGACTTTCAAATAGCAGAGTTCACGATCTATGAAGTGTTTTACAGTTGGATACAGACCGGCTGCAAAGAAATGTGTTTATCATTTGCAAGAGAAACGCTGGAGTAGATTTAATGCTTGTGAATTTGAAAGTGAAGTTGTTTCCATTAGGGATGAGCATTCACTAAAATTTTCAACTTTCAACTTTACAACATATAAACCATAACCACTCTAGAGTCACATCAGCCTGTTTGACATTATAATGTGTTTAATGCAGCTTTGCACATTTGTTTGTTTTACAGAAACAAAACTTAATAATTTCACTCACTTTATTTATGTTGGTCACTTTATTTATTTTGGCTTCTGTTCTGATGAAAAGAATGAAAAGTGTTTGTCTTTTGGACGCATGTGCACTCAACTTTATGTTGCAGTAACCGGGGATACTGCATATACATGCACCATGACGAAACCGGGACACTCAAAAATCCAGATCATACCCGGGACGCTGAAGCACTTGTAAACACACTCACTGAGCAACCTACATTCAGTTAGTCAATTAAAAATTAATGTGATAGACGAAATTCTTAATGATCAATTATCGATTAGTCAATTAATCATACCCAGCTCTAGTTTCTATAATGCAAAAGCTGTCAAGAATAGAAAACTGATGTAGAAAATGATCAGTCTATTCTGGTAAATGTATGTATGGAGGGGACAGTAGCTGAGTAGAGTTTGTCCACTGATCTGAAGGTTGGCAGTTCAAATCCCTCTCTCGCCCCAGTGTCTGTGTACATGTGTATGGGATGAGTGGTTCCTTGATATAAAGCTCTTTTTAAGTGCTGTGAAGGTGGAAAAGCGCTACATAAAAATGTGACCATGACCATTTATTCCAAGAGCAGAGGTTTTCAGTTGTGGAGAGACGGATAGATGGCTATCATAAAATTGGGTTCTTATAGACAGTTCTAAGTCTTAATTATAACAGTACAGATATGGTTAACTATATAGACTTAATCCATTAGACCTGGGGACCTGAACGTGCGAGGCTTCTCCGTATTGCGGGACATGCCTTCACTCTCTCCTGGTGTAATTACCAGGCCTGAGTCACTCCCAGCTTCTGCATAATCCATCCCGTCTCTTAGTCGGAATTAATTACTGCACTAATCATCTAAAAATACGAGTGAGGTGTGAAGCCCTGCCACCTCTGTCAGCCACGTTCGCTGTGAGATGAAAGGTAACCACGGCGATAAAGGATTAGACTTTTTTGTGCGTGCCCTGGTTTGTATAGAGAATATTTTGGGTGGACTCATGTATTGTATTTCATCTTAGACTGTATTATAGAGTCTGATATAGAGCACGATTAGTCATTTTGTTCCAGATACGGTACTGTTTTAAAATGTATTTATTATTGGTATATAAATTACAGATGAGCTGTTGATACTTTGCAGCTGATCAACATTCCCTAGGGGTGTGATGCTAACTGTAAGCACTGCTCTATCTGACGCTTGTTAGTCTTTAATCTGATCTTTATTTTAAACACAATCTGATCAGAAAGAACGTCTTTTTTTTTTTATCAAACACCTAAATGTGAGCATGAACACTGGCATTGATCACAGGCTTCTGAAATGTGTATTTTTTATTTTTAGACAATCTTAAAACTTCTTGGGGAGTGTTTGCTAATGCGTACTGCAAATTATTGGTTGGACGGGACAAAATGATAATATGGTTCTCCGACATTGCTGTGTTTCAGATGAACTACAATCAATAGAATAACAAATCTACAATAAATATTGAAATACCAACTATATTAAAATGTATGAATGACAGAGTATGGTTTGAATTTAGATGAAGTCAATGTCCTGGTTAATAAAACACGTATAGGGATTATCCTGGTTTAGCCCACTCACTGGTGCTGTGGCTGACCTGTTTCTTGATTTATTCAGTGAACTATGGGAATTGGCTTAAAGCAAATAGTATGTAAAATGGATTTTTATGAGCTTTTCGTCATGCTATGAAGATGTTCTCCCATCATTAATTCACTTGTGTTTTGTTTTGTTTTTTTTTTACTTTATGCACCTATTCATGGGTTTCCAGTTTAGCAACTGTCCTCTATGGTCAAGGCAATTAAGCAATTCAAATGAAAATATTATATCTTTTGAATGGGGGAAGGTCCTTCATGAGTCCTCACAAAGTCCTTCAAATTAGAACTTCTAACTTCTAACCAAAAAAAAAAAAATTACACTTGGTTCACTTGATTGTCAGTGAAGCAATTTTTGAATAATAAAAACATGCACAATAAAATCCACTTCTGATTTCTGATTCAAAATTAGGATACTGTGAAGAGATTTTTCAACTCTAACTGTAGACAGAAAGTCTAGAAAATCTAGAAAATATAGTATGGACGGAGTATTTGTTTATCAACACAGCGGATGCGCACACAGCCTGAGTGCAAAAAGCGCCGCTGTCTGTGTGTTGGTAACATGAAGATGCTGAAATCCTACAAGACACTGACATGATACAGCAAGGACAGAGGCTCTTTCTTGACATAGTCTGACAAGCATATCGTAATATTATTATTTTACTGTTGTTTTATTGCCATGTTACAGGTACTGTTTGGAAAAAACATACTGGTATTACATGAAAAATGAGAAAAATCTTTCTGTGTACCATCTTTCTGAGTACATATCTCAAGTTACAATATGGACACCAACAGCTTATAGACAAGAGCAGCCTGTATAAGTATTTTTTTTTTTTTTTTTACATTTATTTGATACAGCTTGTATTCAGGTGTGCTATATAGTCTGGAAATTACAGTATTTTTCAATGTTTCAGTTTAAAATGAACAAAATGTTAAATAATTATATGTGTACTATGCTTAATACAAGAAAAGCATAATATGTCTATGTCTAATATGATATATGACAATGTATTTAATGACACAGGTCTAAAATGTCTGCTTTTCTAAACTCAAGAAGTATACTTCTTTGTCTTATTGGCAGAATGTTTATCCCTTTATTCCCTTTATCCCACACAACAGCTTCAATGCTCTTTTTAACAAAGCATCACTGTCACCACAACTATTGATATTCATCTAAAACTCAGTCTCATGATATTTATGAGCAAACCCCTTTCATATCAAACAAACCAGCTGTTGTAGTTTGACCACCGCAAGAGCTGGAACTCATCCAGTGCATCTGAACACAGTTTTAAGCCTGCAGGTCACAGGAACGCGCCAGAAACCATCGCAGCATGTAATTCAAACTCCATTTCAACACACTAAATGCAAATTGAAAAGCCTTTTACTGACTGCCAAACCGCACTGTTTATTTGTAGTCCATTGTTTGACATTGGCATGGTCAAATGATCGGCCACTGCATTGCAAGCTCTGTGAATCTGTGATGAGGTGACTGTAATGGCTTGTATGATTGCATTACGTCGATATAGGGTCCATAAAGTGGTAGGTACTTCAAACTAGGTCAACAACCACCCAGTCAAGGTCAAATACTCGAAGAACTTCACTTCTCATCGGCGTTTACACCAAACACAATCACGGACTCGGCCATTTCAAAGGATCAGTCTGGAAGGCTGGGAGCAAACTGGTCATTTACATGTCATTTCCATAGGATTATCATCTATATGGAGAAGTGCCGTGTATCATTCACGCAACCTTCAAACAGGCAAGGGAGAATCGGACCTAGATATGCTGATGACCTGACACTGAGAAAAAAAATTTCCTTGGAATTTCCATAGACATAAGCACTGCTGTGTAATCCATTTGAAATAACTTTGGGGGCATTTTGTTTTTGCTTTGGTATTCATAAACACTGTATTGTATAATTGGAAAATAACTAAAGGCCATACTGTCAAAGGGGCTGTTAAGTTTCAAATATTCTGAATTATAAACACAAACAGCAGAAACAGAGACAGGAACACTTTAGATTCTTTCAAAAAAAAAAAAAAAAAGTTGTACCCATTGTCCAAAAAAAATGTATTGATTTTTAGGAAAAATATTTTTTGATCCCATCTTGAAGAGGAAATCCATTGTTCTGTGTGTTAAAGGGCCTCATCACAAACATACCTGGAGTTGTGTTGTGTTTCATTTACACCTTTTTTAAACACACAAACCCTGTATATTTAGGATGAGTTTAGATAGCCCAATAATGGAGGATTACTCAAACATGTGTATGAATGAAAAAAAAATACAACTCCAGGTATGTTTTTGAGGAAGTAACAACTCAGGGTGTAACAATATCTAAGTCTCACGATACAATATCACGGAATGAAACTCACGGTACAATATTTATTGCAATATCGGAGGAAAGCTCACAGTATGGTGGGGAGTCTCATGATTAGGGATGTAACAATATCCAAATCTCTCGGTGTGATATTTTCACGATAAACATCTCACAGTACGATATTTACTGCAATATTTTGTTAATATGCTACTTTTTAAAAATGCCTTGACAAGACTTAAATCCAAAGAACTAAGATTTAAAAGTGCTTAGAACTGTTATTTCTTCTTGTAGTCTACACTGAAATGGAGCAAAGGATCATGGTCTATGTAGTTCCCTCTGTCTTTTTTTTAACTATTGCTGCACCATAACTATTCATTTACGTAAAGAGACTTGTAATTCGATATATTGTGATAGTCCAACTTTGACGATACGATATCACCATATTTTGGTTATGCTTACATCTCCAGTAAAAACATTTTACATTCTTAAAGCTCACAAGAATCCATTTTGGGTAATATAGGACCTTTAAAAACACCACTGAACCATAGCTATTAAGATTGAGCTGGTTAACGGCTTAAGGAAGACATACTGACCAATAAAAAGAGGCACCTCCATCAAGCAGGTACATTTTGAGATCTCTAGAGGTACTATGACAACCTATTCAGAAGGATGTAAATAAAACAAAACACAACAAGTAATACAACAGAAGCTCCACATAATCCTAACATCCTACAGCACTGAGTATTGTAAAGATGTTTTCACCCCCACAGGCTATAGTGGCAGATGTAAGCATGAAATGGAGAGTCAGCAAATTGTTGGAGTGGGAAATCAGTCTAACAACACTGGATGAGGCACAGAGGGCAGATTACAGTATACTAGACTAGACTATACTAGACTAGCCTGCAGAATTTCTTTGGGTGTTTTAGAATCTTGAACATACTTGACCAATCCTAATTCTTGCTTGACCAGTCAGTCCCTTCTAAATTCTGTTCAAATCCAAAAGGGACTGGACTATGAAGCGTGAAAAGCCTCCGTCCAAACCTGAGACAGTCCAACCATAGCCGCTAATTTGTCTCTCAAAATTCTCGTGACATTCAGAACAAAATATTTACAGTGGTCCCTCGTTTATCGCAGGGGTTACATTCTAAAAATAACCCGAGAAGTAGTCAGCTTTATTTTTATATCTGTTTTAAGTCTGTAAAACGCCTCACACTTAATACACTCAGACAAGACAGTTACAACCCTTTTCGCATCCTTCTTAAAAATTATTGCTGCTGTTGCCCTTATGTTATTTTCCTCCTTCTTTATGAAACAAACCGAAGATTAATTTATTCTGTATTGGTGCCCTGCAGCCACGTAACTTCTACCTTCCTTCAGCATGTCCAGAAGTCCAACTTTTTGTGCGATGGTGAGCATCTTCCTCTGACTTTTGGGTGCGACTGCAGGAGCCTTTGTCGGTGCAGAAGGTTTCATCCACATTGTGGATTTTGTTGGGGAGAAAACTTGCAAACATATAGCACTTCAGAATCACACTGCTAGAGATCCAACATTTATGTAAATTTGTCAAGCTGAACACATTCTGTGCTGTACAGGAGACACGGCACAGAGGAGATTGACTGACAATGGTCTACAGTCCCTTAGCCAATCAGGATGCAGGGGGAGGACACAATGCATGTTCATACGTACGCTGTAAAAAAAAAAAAAAAAGCTTGGAAAATTTTACTAAAAAAAAAAGTGAAACAGCGAGGCCGCGAACAATGAACCTTGTTAGTGAGGGACGAGTGTAACTTCTTATACCTGTAAAAGTTTGGTGCTTCCGTTGTTGATTCTGTAAATATCCACGCTGTTTCTTAGTCCTTTATGTTGCTTTTTCTTCTTTGCAATGAGCCATGTTTGTTTTTGACCATGCTTCTCTCTGATTGGTTAATCCGCCTGTCAATCACACCCTCTGAAATCAAGAAGACAGGATACCACTCCAGATCCATTTATCTTTATAGTTTTTTTTAAAGCACTTGGTTCTGGCTGGTCAGGTAAATCTGTTTCAGGTTGCCCTAATGCGTTTTCATTTCATTCACGTTTTCATTTTTATCTCAAGTGTAAAAGTTTGATCGGCATTAACTATTAACACAGGGGATCATTCATGGTGCATATAATTCCTTGTTTATTTCTGACCACAGTGTCCTTGAGAGTTGCTACATAAGTGCATGAATTATGTATGGGTCGGTTTCTCTTATTTTCTCCGCTCCAGCACCCTGTCGTATATATCGTGGGAACTGCCCGCACACACCAAGCGCTGATTAATTATTCAGTCTCCACTTCATGTAGTAATGATCATTCATCTTTGCATAGCGCCTTCTTCTCTCGACGCATAGATCGCAAGTCATTTGTATAAATCCAATGCATTTTATTGCCTTGTTAGTTTGCGCTAATGAATATATCTGAGTGCATGGGTTGTTTAGGCGTAACAAGTTGGGCTATTTGAAAAGGAGGACATTATGCTTTCTCCTTTTGGTCGCCTGTTTTATCTTAATGGGCTCATTTAAGAGTAACAAATGTGTCTGCTGTAGTAAGATAATAAGATCCAGGGAAGTTTAGAGCAGTGGATAGCCTAACTTGTTATGAGAGCAACAAAATATGATCTCAACTCAACATGTTTCTCTATTGATGAGGGAAAAACAAAAGACACTGGGACTAATTCCAGAAACAAACTGGACTAAACCAATTCTACATAAAGACTAAAGTAAGATCAGAACAGATCCAAGCTAGAGTAAAAGGTGGTTTCTGTTTTTGTTACTTATAATCAGTTCACTTTTCATCATGTCACTTGTTTGTTAAAGGTGCACTATGTAACTTTTTGGTTGTGGGTCCTTCACTTGCTTGTTTCTATGGAGGTGTCATTGCTCTGCCTGTAATGTTCCACAGCATGACATTAAACAGCGCTGCCTTACATTTATTAAATTACAGGTGGGGTAATTTCTCAAAAATACCTAAAAATAATGGGGTTGCCCCCCCAAATCTGAACTTGGTCTCATCTGGTTCCCATGATGATAAAAAGGTGAAAAAAAAAAAAAAAAAAAACATACTGTGAAACATTCCAGACAAAGCAGTAACATCTCCATTGAAAAAAAGCATTTGACGGACTCTACTCTAGAAAAGTTACACAATGCATCTTTAAATATTTGCTAAAACCTGGTTTAGGATGCATTCAGGCTACGTTTAAATGATGACGGTCTGAACAGAAGACGCAAAAGTGGTGTCGCGTCTTCACTTTTTATTCCGTGTTTAGATGAGATTTTGGGAGAAAATCTGCATCATACGGTGGGGCAAAAGTGTGTGGAATTCGATTGGGTATGCTTGTACTTAAAGCAACAAGGGCATCTTTGGACATACGGAAGTTTTTATGCCACGCATTTTCATGAGCTACTCCTACCACAAAGTTGTCCCACCATCGACTGGTTCTCCTGGTCTTGTCCATAGTCGTCTGACTCGCCTGTGACCAACTGGTGCATCCAGAATTTGACAGAGGTGATTGCAGATGCTTCTCTGTTCACTAATATTATCTCTGCAGATTCTGTAGATTTGTTGGGATGCCTCTTGTCTGTTTATTAGAGCTGCCAGAGCAACATGGAAATTATCCGACATGTTTGTTTCTGTGTACTGTATGTATGTGACCTAAACACGTACGCAACGTGAGCAGATCTGACCAGAGTTTTGCGTCTTGGGCAGTGTATACGGAAACACTACGGCGGAGCGTATTCAACTTTTCCACTCTGGAGGGTGGTTTCAGATTTTTGTGTTTTTAAGCCCCAAAAATGCCATCACCATCTAAACGAAAGACACTTCTGATAAAATAGTTTGTCGTTTTTACCCGCAAGTATTCTCGTGTAAACTAATCATTGGTCGCTAACATTTGTCCTGTTCTCATAGGGTTAGTCCTAGTTTTGTACTGGTTTAGTTTCAGGGTCAGTATCGCCTCACCTCTGACCCATAATCCTTGTTGAGACAGGGTTTGGTACTTCTTTAGATCTCGGAGTATGATGATGTGCCAAACCGTACACATAGTCTGCCCCAGGTTTAGTTATACTATACAGCCATTTTTCTTTCTAGTTTGCTTTCATTTTGTTAGTGTTGTTTCAGATGTGGTTTTCACTTAATCCTTTTATCCTATTCCACTGACTGCCAGTACATAAAAGTGCTATGAAAGTGCTCCAATAGTGTGTAATGGCGTGTAAAATGGAAATGAGCCCACACAAACAGGAGCCGCCACCTCACCAGCTCTCTGCAGGGGGCGCTCTGATCTTTCCTGGCTGCAACGCTTTCCGAAGACAGACTTGCCCTCAAAAAGTTCTTCCTTCACACAAGCTCAGAGTGTGGGTTTTGAGACTGATTCATGTCCAAAAATTCGACAGAATCTTTTTTCGCTAGTTTTGTTAGAAATCCATGACAGATATTGTAACTTCTTGTCTTATTTTTACAAACAGAGTGCTCAGAGAATGCGTTTACAATGCACAGTGCTCTCTAGTGCCTAAACGTGATCTGGAATTATTAACCAATATTGAAATCACTCATCCAGACTTTATATGCACACAAGAAATAAGATTGTGTTGGATGGGACACAGCTGAGAATACAAAGTGTCAGTGGGGCAGCAGTGGCTCTAGTGCAAACTGTTGTTGTGTCCTTAGGCAAGACACTTCTCCCACATCGCCTAGTACTAGTGTGCAAGCAACAGACTGGCAGTAGGGGTGTGCAAAATTGAATGAATTGAAATATCAATATATCGTATCAGCTAATTTGATGATAAAGTATTGGTATCATGGGCTGTATCGATATATCACCAAGAGTATTTTTTGGTATATTTTACTAAATTATTTTGTGCTTTCCTTGTTTGTAGGGATGTAACAATAACAGAAATATTGTGATATCGTATCATCAAAGCTCTTACAATAATATCGTGGACCATCACAATATATAGAATTACAAGTCTCTTTGCTTAAATGAAGAGTTATGGTGCAGCAAAAGACAAAGGGAACTACATAGACCATGATCCTTTGCTCCATTTCGGTGCAGACTACAAGAAGAAATAACAGTTCTAAACACTTTTAAGTCTTAGTTCTTTGGATTAAATCTTGTCAAGGCATTTTAAGAGCAATAAGTAGCATATTAACAGTTTTAGTTGTTTAGCTTCCACAAAATATCACAATAAATATCGTACCGAGAGATGTATATCGTGAAAATATTGTATTGTAGAGATTTAGATATTGTTACATCCCTAATCGACAGCCTCCTCACCATATTGTGAGCTTTCCCACTATATCACAATAAATAAATCATACCGTGAGGTTCATACTGTGACAATATCTATCTATATCGTGAGACTTGGATATTGTTACACCCCTACCCGTTTAAAGAAAGTTAACTTGACATTTTCACTGTTTTGAGTAAAATGGGTGTTTTTCATGTGATCTTTTAGTCTCACAGCCATGATTTAAGCTTTTTCACTAAACCGTATTGAATCATTTTGAAATATATATCATATTGAATCAAAAGTGCACTGTATCAAAAACCATATTATCGAGGCCTATGTATTGAGGTATGCATCGCAAATCCTTAATTATAAACAGCCCTAATTGGCAGTCTTTCTTCCATCAGTCTACCCTAGGGCTGCTGTGGCTTTAAGTGCCCAAAATGTTAATCAAATCATTATTAGTAAACGCAATTTTCAGGTATAGTTTTTTGCTGCCACCTGCCTGTCTCCATAGATAAGATTTAGTTTTGCTGAGAAATTTCCAAAGTATGGCATTAAACTTATCTATCTCCAAGGAACTTAGGAGGTGACAAATTTACATGTCAGATCTGTGGAGAGGTGACACTACTCCCAGAAGAATGCATATTTTGAGGTATTTTTTGAGCACCCACGTAATGAAACAAATGCTATAAATAAAGATACTTAATGCCATACTGTGGAACATTCCTGGCAATGCAATAACACCTCAGGTATAGCAGACTCACCAGAAAAGTTACACAGTGCCCCTTTAAACTTGTAACATTAAGTATAAGCAAGCAGCAGGTGTCAGTTTGAAATTTGCCATTCTTTCTTCAAGTCATTGGTCTCATTGATTGAAGGCGACAAACAGCCCCAAGGAGCAGCGGGCCCCGGTCATTCTTTATGTTAACTGTTTGCATGTATTGATCGGAGCATAGGGAAGCAGGGGCCATTCAAACCCTGCATTAACACTGTCCCTTACCTGCAGCAGAGCCACGCGGGGGGCCGTGAAGAATGGCACTAATAGATCTTTACTGCTGTGCGTTTGAGCCTATACACAGACACTGCATCATACACTTTGTCCTGGAGTCAACTTTGTGTTTTATAAGTTTTCACTTCTTAGAAACAAAAAACACCCATTCTGTATGCAGGGTTGTTGGGTATTTAAGACTTTTTTTGAACTAGTCTAGTGAGAAATGATGAATGGTGAAACAAGTCTGCAAAATTAGGCAAAGAATGAGAATATCTTAGTGCGAATCAGAGAAAGATTTATTATGTTTATGTTTATAGAAAAGCCTAAAATCTAACTTGTATTTAAAGGATTGCATTGTTTTGTTTTGGGGTTTTTTTTTACTAGGTGGAGGCTCTACACATAGATGGAATGTCCCAGAGTAAGGCTTTTAATTACTGTCATGCCATGTTACAAGTCAGATCTGTGGAAAGCTGAGCCCACTCAAATCCATGTATCATTCGTTTATTCATTTTTCAATATAAAACCAATATTAAGAAAACAAAAAAACTATTATTTTCTTCATTATTTGTTTCCAAAACTAAAATGAAAAAACAGATAATGATTTGTTTTTTTCTGTTTTTGATTTTGTGTTTAATTAAATAATGGAAAAAATGGATAACAGCCATGTCCCGTTTCTATGACAAACTACAATGCCGGACTGAACCAGGACTAAAACTGAACTAAAACTGGACTAAACCGGTCTCGGTTCCGGTCTCGATCCCAGTCTCGGTTGCCGATCTCTGTCCGATCTCTGTCCCGATCTCTGTCCCGATCTCTGTCCCTGTCTCAGTCCCGGTCTCAGTCCCGGTCTCAGTCCCGGTCTCAGTCCCGTCTCTCAGTCCCGGTCTCAGTCCCGGTTTGATCCCGGTCTGGTCCCAGTCTCAGTCCTGATCACCCGACTTTCCACGTGAGTGAATCTCCCGACATTCAGTGCTGGTTTAGTCCTGGTATAGTCCTGGTGTAGTCCTGGGTTAGACCTGGTTTAGTTCTGGTTCAGTCCTAGTTCAGTCTTTATGCAGTGCAAAAGTCCTGCATCACAGTTTAAGTCACGCAAATGGGAAATGGCAGATATCAGTTTTTTCCATTATTCATTTAAACACAAAAATCAAAAACTGAAAAAAACTAATCGTTATCCATTTTTTCGTTTTGGAAACAAATAATGAAGAAAATAGTTGTTTTTTGTTTTCTTATTTTTTGTTTTATATTGAAAAATGAATGAACAAATGATACACGGATTCACTCACAATATGAATGTGTCTTTTCAATAGGTTTAATTAGCAAACACCTGCAATTGAACAAATGTGAGATGGATAAATTCAAAGCCACACTATGTAACATTACTGACGAAGTCATAAAATCACCATGGAGACAAGAAGATGGCAATCCGCCTCAAGAGAAAAGTTACACAGGCAACATCGGCAAGTTTTACCTTTGCCTCAAATACTGAAGTGATATGAAAGAGAAGTTATATTGTGAATTTTGTCTCTCTGAACTGAAGTCCTTTGAGACCACTTCATGTTTGAATAGTTCTCTTGTGTCCATGGGCTGGGGGTGTCAGGAGTGTCCCAGTGCAGAGGAGTGACGACAGCAGCTAACCCCACACTAAATCATATCAGTGTGCCTCCCAGGCCTGCTCACACTTTCTTCAATAAGAGACTGGCCAAAAATAGCCTGCGCTCCACGACTATTCCCCCAACGAACATTCCAGTATTTCAGACTCTTCACTCTGGCAACATGGGGGTTTGAGCATAAAATGGACAATGATTTCAGTCTGAGTAGGCATGCAGCATCTGAGGTTGAATTTTATGCTTTTTACAAGACTAATGCTGATACAGATTATAAGAATTCAGAATAGCTGATGAACAAGAAGAATTTTGGCCCAATATGTCTCTCTCTCTCTTTATGTACAGTTTACTAATCTGTAGCTAAAGAGAAATCAGGATATAATACTGTCTATAGGAAAGAAATCTGGCATCCGCTATAGCCCTATTTAAACCTCAACCACTTCTAATATATTGGCTGAACAAATATATTGGCCAAAATACCTTGTTGTAACTGCGGTTTCAGCAAATACAATAGCCAAGGTCTTATCTCTATACAGTATAAAGATTTACCATGTAATAAAAATCCAGAGCCAAGATCGTGACAGAAATTTTCCCTCCACAGAGTGGCTGGGTGCTCCCTTAGAGATAGGGTGAGGAGCTCAGTCCTACGGGAAGAGCTCGGAGTAGCACTGCTGCTCTTCCAGGTCAAAAGGAGCCAGCGGAGGTGGCCCTGGGGAAGACCTAGGACTCGCCGGCGGGACTGTGCCTCTCAGCTGGCCTGGGAACGGCTTGGGATTCAATGGAGGAGCTGGAGGAAGTACGACCACGTTTATCAAAAAGAAAATCAGAACAAACATTATGAAATATTGTACATATGTTAAAGAGGTGGAGCTCTGGAACAACTGTATAGAAGACCTAAAATTGTGCACCACTCTCTTCCATTTTATAAAGAAGTTAAAATGTTTAGCTCTGGACAGATACATGAATTATAATACTTACTTTGTGCTGTAGTACTTTTTTGTACTGTTACTGATTTGTTTGTTTCCTCTTGCTGTATTTATGAAGATGAACTGGTGTCAAGATGACGCTCTGACAATAAAGGGTAGGGGAATAAACTCAAGCTTTCAATGCATGTTAAATATGACTGGGAATGAATATGTCTGTAAAATACTGTCAGTATATACCTGTGACTGAAATAAATTAATCAATTAAGTGCTCGTGGTGAGAAAAGTCTGCTGTATCGATAGTCCCAGCTTAGACTGCTGCCCTCATGATCCAGCCCTAGATAAGCGGAAGAAGATGGCTGGATTAATTAAAAATTACTCTGTGCCGTGAGTCCATCTCCTTACACCTCATATTTAAAACCTGGTTAATCGGGATGTAATAACAATTTAAAGCCAAATGACAAAAATTAGTACAAAGTTAAATCAAAAAGTGTATGAATGTTACTTTTACCCCATATTGTTTGACAGCTCTGTGAGGTGTGAGGCAGGTGTGAGGTCCCTTAAAAAAAAAAAAAAAGCTGAGCCAATAAGGAGCAGTGCAGCGGTTATTACTCTGTGTTTTGGGAGCGCAGACACAGGGAGGGGCTGTTCTGTAATTGTTTGCCCCCTGGTGCCCTCTCTGCTCTGTCACTACAGGCTGAGGACACAGGTGAAGTCTGGAGGTTCAATCAAAATGGCTGCCCTGGCACCGACGCAGGTGTCTGTGTGGGCTGACATTCTGCACTGGGGCTTTGTAATTCATTAAGACCACCACAGTTAAAAATGTCCATGCTTACAAGAATGCTGATGAGGTCAAGGTTTTTCACTTCTACTTTGATTCAAAGTTAGACGTGTGCAAAAATAACACATAGACTTTTGAAGACATAGCCAAAGTCCAGCTAAAAGATGGGGGGGGATCACTGTGGTAATACAGGTAGAGCTCCACTGTGTTTCTCAACTCCATACATCTTCAGTAGAATAATTTCTAGGGATGTAAGAATAATTGAAATATTGTGATATCGTATTGTCAAAGTTCTCACAATAATATGGATATGTGCACCATAACAGTATATCAAATTACAAGTATCTTTGCTTAAATTAAGAGTTATGGTGCAGCAATAGCTAAACAAAATAACAGAACTATATAGACCATGATCCTTTGCTCCATTTCAGTGTAGACTACAAGAAGAAATAACAGTTCTAAGCACTTTCAAGTCTTAGTTCTTTGGTTTAAGTCTTGTCAAGGCATTTTAAGAGGAAAAAGTAACATATTAACGGTTTTGTTTGTAAGCCTCCACAGAATATTGCAATAAATATCGTACCATGAAATGTATATCGTGAAAATATCGTACAGAGAGATTTGGATATTGTTACATCCCTAATGGTGAGCCTACACACCATATCGTGAGCTTTCCCATGATATCGCAATAGATATCGTACCGTGACGATATCGTATCATGAGACTTGGATATCGTTACACCCCCAATAATTTCAGACCTGGAATTGCCAATATCTACTGCACAAAAGTTAAGAGGTAGCTGTCATGAAAACTACCGCTTCATGACATCGCGAGGTGGAACAGATATTGAACTGTGAAACTGTGACAGACTAATAACTGAAGGCAGTGGTGAAGTGGCCTCGGAACGTGGGTCAGCTGCCCATATTTACAGCCAAAGTGACCACATAGAGCCTCTGTGATCGTGCGCTCGATCACCTGTGGAGGTGCTGGAGGCGGCACAGAGGCAGGGCTGAGCCAATACGGTTTAACGCACGAACAACACACGCACTGCTGATTCTCCACAATATTAAGAGCTTTTGTTGACTACACTGACTGCCTCACTGCTTAAACGCAGAAAAGAAAACACAAGTGCACACGCAGAGTCAGAACACGCACGCACATCACCGTCAACAACTGGACACAACTGGACCGGACATACTCCGGATATAATCCAAGTTACTGCGCACAGCTCGAAACACCAGCGCATCACTCACCGCTGCTGTCTTCATCAGACGAGGCCTTTCACTTGTACATGTCGCCATCCGATGTGATTTCATTTTTATACAGTTCATGTGTGTAATCCAACCACAGAAGTATAAATCCATGACTCCAGCAGTTCACCCTGTGCTACATGTGGTCCAAGTGTCATCAAATCCTTTGCTAGTTGCCTGGTTGTTTTAAATGGTCTTCTGAATGTTTCATTACAACTAATTTACGTGAAAAACATAAACAGCTCCTCTTTGAAAAATAATCCCATTATCTGTCTAAAAAGAAAGTCAAAATGAAAGCATATTCTATTTTTTTTTTCTTTCAAACTCCGTCAAAAGTGAAGTAGACTAAGCTAGCGCTAGTCCCTCAGGCAAACAAACACTCTGACGCCAACTGGTGGATTCTTTAGAGATGACAGGACCATAAAGTAATAATAAAATCTTTATTTTGATATATTTAATTTTATTATAGATCCATGGATAGGACAGGGCCAGGCCCAGCCATATGTGCCATGGGTCCATAATCTGGGCCTTGGATCTATGTACGGACCATGGATCTGTGTATGGGTCCAGAGCTGAGCATACAGCTGGCCTGGGGCAGGATTAAGCCAATGTACCAGTGCTGGTGTCTGCCTGTCAATCAACGGCAAAGCAGCCAGTTCTGAAGATGTAACTCCCAAAATGACACTAAACCTGATAGAATACTCATATTTATGTTATGATTGAGAAAACTTCAGATTTAAAAAAATACAACATTGTGTTTTAATTGATGTAATAAAATCATTAGTTTTATATTATTTTGCTGAAATGTCACGGCCAGCAAAGAAGGCCCTGCTTGCCCTGACAGCACACCATTGAAAAATCTCACAGCGAAAAAGGTAGTCTGACTGTCAGCTACCAACAAGCTAGTAATGCTTTATCAATCTGATTAATACAGTCTTCCAGATGGTGGTGTGGACTTCAGAAAATACATGAGTATCTTTGAAACCTTCACTACCAATGGACCACTGCTCTACTAATGAGGCATTCCATCATCAAAATCAATGTTTAAGCAGTATCTCAGGTTTGAAAATGACGAGATATTGACTGCATTTTACTATTTTTTTTCACACAAGTTTTTGGTTTTACAAATTCAGTCATAGAATGTCCATCTTTTAAACAATTTATGTATACTCTTCTTGTTGTGTGTGATCGCCCAAACAGGAGCAGGTGACTTGAAGCAGGATTACTTTGTCTCTCCAAACCCATGTGAAAGGCCCGGGGCTCTGCTGGTGCCCACAGTCACAGAGCAGTATGTGGCCGATGGAACAGCTGCTGCCAACAGATAATGGAAAAGTGCTTCTGAACTGTGAACGGGCTCCAGTCATCTGCTCGTGATACTTGTTATGATAGCACTGGGTTATGTTTTACATTTAAGTTGAAAATATCAAACGGTTATTGCTTGCCTATTTGATAATAATAATAACAGACGTAACTATTTATCACGTAAGTCTGTTGGGAGATATCCGATTACACTGAAATGTATCACTGTATCAGAAACAATTTGTGTCCAGACACGCCGTTGCAAGCCTTCTCTAACCACACAGCTTTGCGCATATTTGTTTACGTTTTCCAGAAACAAATCTTAAAACCACATGGCTAATTTGCATAATCTGAACACTCAAAAACAGCTCGCTTCTTGTGCGCTGATGCGGTTTAGCTTCTGTCGAACTAAAGGACACGACTCAGTGGAATATATGTTTTCTTTCTGTGACCGAGGGATGTTCTGCTGATAGTGAGTCTGTTTTGTGCTTCTATTATGTTGGAGATGGTTCATGTTAAATTTTTCATAGATTATACGTCTGCAGGTCACACGCATAGATCGTTTATATGAATGGACATACATCCTAGCCTCTTAGTGTTTTAGCGGTGAATTACTTTGCGGCGCATAGACCTGACTACATCAGCGTTTTCAGGCATCCACACAGTGCCGGATCAGATCCGTACTCAGATGAATTTGTGTGAGCTGGCGGCACCAGATCGTTCCCGTCTCTGGAGCCGTTTTCAATCGGATTAAGGGTGAAGTATAGTTCTGCTTCGATTCAATGCGCACTGCTGCCATCGCCTTGTCGCCGTCGTTTTTGATTTATGGATCTGCGTCGAGGTCTGTGCACCATGAAGTAATTCACCACCAAAACGCTAGGGGGCTAGGATATATGTCCATTCATATATACAGCATATATATATGCGTGTGGCCTGCAGTTTAACATGAACAATCTCAATGCGATAAAAGCACAGAAAGACTCACCATTAGTACAATATCCCTTTGTCACAGAAAGAACACATGTATTCCACTGAGTCATGTCTAGTCGAGTCCGACAGAAGATGAACCGCGTCAGGGCACAAGGAGCGAGCAGTGTTTTGAGCACTTAGTTTATGTAAGTTAGCCATGCGGCTTTAAGTTTCATTGCTGTAAAATGTAAACAGGATGCGCAAAGCTGCATTAAACACATTATTTCTCAATGTATATTGAAAGAAAGTAAAGCGGAGTACAGGAAATGTATGTAATGAAGAGGTAGCGAGGACCATTCACAGTCCTTATCGTCTGCGTCGCTTCCCTTGCTGTATGCATCGTTTCGACGCGTAGTTAGAAAATTTTGGAGGTGCTCGTCGGTCGACACAGAAGCTCTGCGTAGGGGGTACATGTCAACGCAGACTCTCTGCGTCGTGACGCAGACGATTTGATGGTGGATCGTAAATTGGCCTTCAGTGTGAACGAACACTGCAACCTGCAACGAAAAGGACTTGAATACGTACTAGTGTGGACGGGGTCGGAGGATCCAGAATCAAGTGTGAGAAGGATGTCACTGTAGACCTTTACTAAAGCAGATTCAGTACAATGATGCTTGCCAAAACCAGACTGGAACTTGCCAAAGATATGTAGGCTGTTAACATGAGCTGAAATTTGAGTGAACACAATTTTTTAAACAATGTTTGCCATGAATGCAAATTTGGATATGGGCCTATAGTTTGATACATCTTCAGTGTCTAAATTTGCCTTTTTAATGAGCGGGTGCACAATAGATTGTTTAAAGAATGTAGGAACAATGCCACTACGTAGAGCTGAATTTATAATGGCTAAGATGCTTGGATGGGTGCAGGTAAATATATCTCTTAAGGGGTGCTCACACCAAATGCAAATGGCGCGAATAAGGCGAACGATTGATATGTTAACCCTATGTAAAGGCGCGTTGACGTTCAAATGAAGTTCTGCGGCGCGAATGGGGCGCGATTCGCATGTTTTGAGCAGCGTGAACTGCCGTTGACACGCAAATTCCCGAAAGGGCGGGGCTTGCAAAATTCGCCAAAGTTCAAAGTTTTTGAACTTTCAGGGAATATTCGCGTCACATCAACCAGTCAGGGACCGTGTTCTGATAGTGATGTATAATTGTGAGACAGACGTGAACTTTCATTCAACATGGAGAACACACTCACTGTTCCCGTGGGAAACGAGCCGATATCATACAGTACAGAGACCGGAATAAGCTCCACAGAGCAGGACCTTCACCAGACTCCGTCTCCCTCTCCTTTATTCTGGTCCTGGTCTCAGTCCCGGTTTGGTCCCGGGCTTTGTCCTGGTCTGCGATGCCAGACTTTTGCACTGCATACAGACTGAACCAGGACTAAACCAGGACTGAAGCAGGACTAAAACACAACTAAACCAGGACTGAGCTAGGACTAAACCAGGACTGAACCAGGCCTAAACCAGCCTGGTCTCAGTCTCAGTCCTGGTCTGGTCATGGTCTGGTCTGGTCCCGGTCTGGTCCTGGTCTCAGCCTCGGCTCCGTCCAGGCTGCCAGTGCCTCAGTTAGTTCCTGGAGAGACATGTGCCTAAATTCAGCAGGGTGGTGGGAATCACAGGGCATAACTTGGGGGGTGTTGGGGGGATGGAGCGAATAATCTGTGCTCTAATATTGAGAATTTTATTCATAAAGAAGTCCTTGAACAATTCACAGCAGTCCACTGAGTTGGTGAGGCAGGCGTGTGAGGACGGAGGATGTAGTAGGGAGTTCAAAGTCTGGAAAAGGATTTGAGGTTTCTGAGTATTTGATTCAATGATGTTGGAAAAATATTCACTTTTCGCAGATTGTATAGCTTTCTGATAGCACTTTAAGAAAGATTTAAATATTTCATAAGATAAATGAAGTTTGTCCTTTTCCCATCTTCTTTCTGTTCTTCTACACATTTGTCTAAGTGTGCGAGTAGAGTCATTTAGTCACGGTGTTGGTGTACTTTTAACTTTGGGTCTTCTGGGTTTTGGGGGGCCAACAGAATCCAAAATTTCAGAGCAAAGAGAGTTGAAATTGTTAGTTAAGTCCTCTATGGCTACGCAGGCGTTTGGGCCCTCGGGGGCCCCAAGCTGCTGATGGGCAGTCAACAGTTCAGATCAGTTGGCCACAGTCAAAGAGAGTCAACAGTCTAGATTTGAAACAGTAAAACCTGATGTAAAAACAAGGTCTAATATGTGTCCTTTTTCATGCGTGGGTGTTGGGTTAGATTGAAACTTTCAGCTGCCGTGACAAAACCTTTTCCTAAAGGCTTTTGGGGGGCAGCAGATGTGAATATTGTCTGGTCTTCGTCTGGTCCCGGTCTCAGTCCTACACCAGGACTGAACCAGGAGCGTCGAGGACAGGCCCAAAGGTGCACCCACGTAGACTGTCGGGTGATCAGAACTTAGACCGGGACCAGACCAGGACTGAGACCGGTTTAGTCCGGTTTAGTCCTGGTTTAGTCCTGGTTTAGTCCTGGTTTAGTCCTGGTTTAGTTCTGGTTTAGTCTTGGTTTAGACCTGTTTTAGTCCTGGTTCAGTCTGTATGTGGCGCAAAAGTCCGATATCACAGTTTATGTCATAGAAACATGAAACGGCTGTTATCCGTTTTTTCCGTTATTCCTTTAAACACAAAACTGAAAACTGAAAAACAAATTTTCATTTTGGTTTTGGAGACAAATAATGAAGAAAATAGTTCTTTTTTTCCTTTTTTATATTATTTAAAAAAAAAAAAAAAAAAAAATGATATGATACATAGATTGCAATAAATCAAAAATTGGTAATATCACAATATGCAAAATCAGAATGTTGAGTATATCTTCTGAGCTGAGTCAAAATAAAATGAGCAGAAACATCAGTTATAAGCTACCAAACAATAAAGAGATACTCTGCACTTTTGTGGTTCATTTTCTGCTTTTATACTTAACTAGCACATCTGAACACATCCTGATGCATAGTTAAAATATCTGAATATGGTAATGAAGATAATGAATAAGATGCTGAGATACTGATTCTTATTTGTAAAGCTCAGCCCTACTGTTTCCATTTGAGAGATATTCAAATACTCTATGTTAAATTGTTTGTTACTGTGAAATCAATGCTTATGCTTAAAAAATGTACTCACATGAATATTCTTGTTTTACACCGTGTTCAATATAAAATACAATAGTGCTCTGAAACAGTGTAATAATTGAAATAGGTCCACTGACTTAATTTACAAAAAGTGCAGAACTCACTCTCTGCTGCTGTTCTTGCCTCTTCATAAAACATTTCACAGATTTTCATCAAACAACAGACTTTCATTTACAGTGTTTTTATTGTTGAGAATGTTAAAGCACTTTGAATAACTCTGTGTACAAATGATGCTTTAGAAATGAACTCTATGTCTGTATTGTGCTGGAAGGAAAGACCTGAGAAAGTTGTATTATTTTAAAGTAAATAAATACATACATTTAAATACAATATAATACATTTAAAAAAAAAACATTCTTAAATTACCATGACATCATCAAAATTCCGCGTGCACCTGCTGGCCGTTGCCACGTTAGCGGCAAAGCGCTTTATGACATCATCATCTTCAGACAGAATATAGGACCACACATCTCAGCACGTTCAGACACTTTTCCACAGTTTGTCGCCTCTTGTGATTTCAAAACAATGGTAGCACGGAGACTGTACGTTTTAGAAGAGGACCGCGCGATCTTGCAAGGTTTGTAGAAGAAATTTTGATGTCATACAATCCCAGCCAAGGGTCAAGTAGCCAAAGTTGTACTATCTTTAAGATTAATTTTTACTTACGATTATTATTAAACGTGGCTACTAAAGTACAAGTAGAAAGTACTGATCCAAAAAGTACACAAGTAAAAATAAAACATCAGAACACTACTTTGAGAAGTAGAGTTTTGTTGAGAAGTTACTTGAGCAAATGTAAATGAAACCACCCATCTCTGGTTTTGACTGTGTTTACCTGAGTGTAATTTGGAAACTTACGTAGAAACATGAAGTAACTAAGTAATAACAATGACATAATGTGTTCACAGGATCCAGGCCGGCCTCGAGCAACTTTAAGGGCGAACCGAGCCTTTTCCAAAACAGGAAAAGGAAAGCCAGTGATCCAGTCTGTTGCTCTGAGCCCAAAAAGTCGTGTTTTCAAACCTCGACCGATGGGTTTGGAGGTGAGACACTGCAGGGCGCTCCCAGGACAGACGACCACACTGAAGGTACTATTGAAGGTACAACTAGTTGTACCTTTATCAAGTAAAATCCACTTGTTGCAGTTTTTCATTGTGACACAAGTAATAATTGATCTGATGTATTTTCAGGCCACAGTCCTTTGGTCGCTCACAGCTTGGACCAACCAAGCAAAACAACAAAAAGGAAAGCCACAGACGCAGGGGACGAAATCCATCCCAAAAAATTTCGTCCTGAATCCACGAAAAAAAACTCAGAGCATGAGAGTTTGGAGACGAGGAGGGAGAAAGAGAAGAAAAGCCTGAGTAAAGCAATGAAGAGAGTGGCTAGAGATAGAGGTACACTACAGACTAACAATACCGAGAATCAGGACTAGATGTAAACACTAAACCAGGACTAAACCAGGAACGAGACCAGGACTGAACCAAGACTAAACCACAAATAAATCAGGACTGAACCAAGACTAGACCAGGACTAAACCACGACTAAACAACGAATAAAGCAGGACTGAACCAGGACTAAACCAGGACTAAACCAGGACTGAACTAGGACTGAACCAAGACTAAACCACGAATAAACCAGGACTGAACCACGATTAAACCACGACTAAACCAGGACTAGACCACGATTTAACCAGGACTGAACCAGGACTGGGAACACCTCGGGGTCCCCCCGGAGGAGCTGGAGGACGTGTCTGGGGTGAAGGAAGTCTGGGAGTCCCTGCTTAGGCTGCTGCCCCCGCGACCCGGCCCCGGATAAGCGGACGAAAATGGATGGATGGATGGATGAACCAGGACTAGACCAAGACTAAACCAGGATAAGACCAGGACTAAACCAAGACTAAACCAGGACTAAACCACGATTAAACCAGGACTAAACCAAGACTAAACCAGGACTAAACCACGATTAAACCAGGACTGAACCAGGACTAAACCAAGACTAAACCACGACTAAACCAGGACTGGACCAGGACTAAACCAAGACTAAACCACGACTAAACCAGGACTGAACCGGGACTGAACCAAGACTAAACCACAAATAAATCAGGACTGAACCAAGACTAGACCAGGACTAAACCACCACTAAACAACGAATAAAGCAGGACTGAACCAGGACTAAACCAAGACTAAACCAGGACTAAACCAAGACTGAACTAGGACTGAACCAAGACTAAACCACGAATAAACCAGGACTGAACCACGATTAAACCAGGACTGAACCAAGACTAGACCAGGACTATACCAGGACTAAACGAGGACAAGACCAGGACTATACCAAGACTACACCAGGACTAGACCAGGACTACACCAGGGCAAGACCAGGACTAGACCAGGACTAAACCAAGACTACACCAGGACTAGACCAGGACTACACCAAGACCAAAATGAGTGCTGTCACTAAAGGATGATCATACTAATAATATTTTTTCTATTCAGTGAGTGACTTTGAGACAAAGTACGAGGAGCACGAGGAGCTCGGAGAGGGTTCATTTGGGTCTGTCTTTTCCGGTGTGCGGATATCAGACCAACAACCAGTAAGATATTTACTTTTCATCTTTTACAAAACATCAAATGCACAGTTAATATAAGATAAAATTATCTAAGGTGCAGTAAATCATTTTTAATGTAAAGGGTCAGTCTCCATGGAGATGTTGTTTTTGTCTTGGAGACTGTTAAGAATTATGAATTATGAATCTATGAATTTACCTATAATTTCACATTTTCTGTCTACTCCATTATCTAATGAAGTTCTAATTTCTGATTTTCAGGTGGCAATTAAACACATCAAACGAGAGGATGTGGATTTTGTTCCAGTGGTAAGTGAAATATTTGTTGTTGTTATATTTTCGTTTGTAGTTTTGGAATATCATTTTCCTCTGGGTTTACCTCTGATTGTGTACTCATCTGTTTTGTTTACATTGTTCATTTTTAGACCATTGAAAAGGAGGTTTACTCGGTCCCTGAGGAGGTGGTCCTCATGACCAAAGCAGCTCCGAATTGCCACTCAGTTGGAAAGGACCCCTCGGTAAATCTTCTAGACTGGTACCTCCAAGACCAGGAGGTAGTGCTGGTCATGGAGAGACCCACCCCTTCTGAAGACCTGTTTAACTACTGTCTGAAGAACGCACCACTGTCGGAGGACCAAGCAAAGGTGCGCCAAAAAAAAAAAAAAAAAGTCAGAAAAATAACCAAAAAAAAACTTTCATGAAAAATATACATAGGCTTAAATATTTAATTATTAATTAATTAATTCATATATTTTTAAGAGTATTGAATTTGGAAGACAAAGTTCAATCGATTTTAACTCTTTCAATCTTTTCTTTTTCTTTGTTGTCTTGTCTCGTTCATTTGCCCCTTTTTATATAAATTCTTCTCGTGCCACTTCTTCAGAGTTGAAGTTGTGGCTTGAAGAATAATGACACCACACCAAAAATGTATTTGTTTATTTTATTTTGTTTTGCATTTATTTTAGCTACCTTATCTTGGAAAAAGTGAGAAATAACATGGATGTTTAAACATCTAATTCAGTCTTTCTCAACCTGTGGTCCTTTGCAGTTCAGATGATATTCTGATTGTGTCCTCCTTTGGGAAAGTCCTGTAGTTTAACTTTAGAACAGCTCCTGCTTTAGTCCTATGGTCATGATTAAGAACTTGTTTAGACCTCATTTTCATTTTAAATACATTTTGTTAATTTTCGAATCCACGTTCTTCTTATTGTCCGGCAGGTGCTGATGCGACAGGTTGTGGACGCGCTGGTGGACCTTCACGCTAAAGAGGTTTTCCATAGAGATATCAAAATGGAAAACCTCCTGGTCCAAACCACAGAGTCCGGTTCCCGGATTCGTATCATAGACTTTGGTTGTGGCTGTAACGTCCAATCAAACCCCTACTACGATTACAACGGTAATATTCCTAACCACCATAGTAGTAATAGTAATAGTAGCAGTACAATATCATTAAAGCCGCACTATGAAATCTATCAACCTTTCTACTTATTTCTGTGTTTGTCATTGTTTTTCAGTTTTTCAGGGACAGAAGAATTTGCTCCTCCTGAGGCCTTCAAGAATAAAGGTTACCACGCTGGTCCAACCTCAGTGTGGCAGATCGGAGCTCTACTATACGAGCTACTGCGCTCTGATGAGAAAGAAGAGTTCACCACAAAACGCTGGACCAAGAGAAAACTCAGTCTGAGTGGTGTGTCGCAAGGTACGAGCAGAGAAATACAGACATTATTTAGTTAGAGTTATAGTTATATGTTGTACTGTGGAACATTCCTGGCAACGTAATAACATTTCCATGGAGAAAAGCCGGTGGTGGACCCTCCCTCTGACAAGATAGATTACACAGTTCATTCACCCTTAAACAATGCACAAAATACAGTATTTAAAGAATGGACCATATGAATTGGGGAATGTACATCTCAAATGCACAAAAACACAGATTTTTCCCACATCTTTAATATTGTCAACATGAGTTTTTGTCATTTAATATCTTCTTAACTCACAGTGGGATGAGCAACTATGAAATGTACACTCTAAAACTTCTCTTGTTTGTTTTTGCAGAGTGCTGTCACTTCCTTCAGGCCTGTCTGGCAGTGAACCCAACTCATCGAATAAGTTTGGACCAGCTGAGCCACCATCCGTGGTTCAGTGTAGTTTAACACTGTATTGTCCAACCCCCTGTACATATCCTGTGTAAATAAGTTTTAATAAACATTCATTACCGCAAATATGTTGTTTTGTCCTACTTCATGAAATACACTGCAATGCAATGTTTATTTATTTTTTTTTATTTTGTGAAAGAGATTAACTAAATGCACTGGTGTCATTGATTATAACTACGAGGCAGAATTTTCTTTTTTATGATGATGGTGAACTTAGGTCACTTGCTTACTTATATTTTTAAATAATCTTTTTATTATAGTCAATAAACACCAAACTATGGAGCCCGCCCGATGACATCCCGATCACGTACCCGAAAAAAGATATTAAATCATTGCCTCAAATTACTATTTTGTTCCCACAATATATAATTCGTTCCCACACTTTAGCTAAAATCGTTCGCACGTTTAAGCTATATCGTTCGCACGTTTTAGATATATCGTTCGCACGTTTTAGATTTATCGTTCGCACATTTTGATTAAATCGTTCCCACATTTTAGCTAAATCGTTCCCACGAATTAAGAAAATGCCGCCAATTAAACAAAACAGGGCGTGGACCTCGGACTTCAGCAGACAGGAATAAAGGTAAGATATATCATTATTTATGTTTTTTCCCCCCATTTTTGACAACGTATATTGTTCCCTACTCAAATGTATGCTTATGTAAATGTAGGCTTATATAAAATCCAGGATCGTGTAGTAGCGTGGCATAGTGTGCATGCTATAGCTAAATAAAAAAACAAAACAAAATGCTAGCTTAAATACTAGCGAGCTAATGCTGCTTGCTTATAGTGGAAATGTTATGGAGTAAAGTGACAGTAAAATTGTCCTAATTGTTTACCGTGTGTTCATGTAGCAATAGATGCTCAACTGCTGCTTTTTTGAGGGAGCGTAACACAGAGGAGGGAGTCATCCAGACACTGAAGGATGAAAATGTAAGTTTCTCTGTTTTTCCACCTCAGAACATTGATCTCGTAACATCTATAGCCTACAATACAAGTGCCAAACACACATCCATGTAGAATGTAAGATACCGATTTGGATGAAATGCGAATAGACCTGTATAGACCCAGTGTTAGCCCCAATTTCGTCTTAGCGTTAGCCATCTATCACCACAAACTATGAAATACCAGGACTGTTTTGAAGACTTACAACCACTCAACTACACATGAGTAACACCAGAGCCTGATAGAAATCATTGCCACATGTAGAATTGTTTTTGCATTGTTCATTGAAGTAGTGATTAGCATCGAAATGAAGTTATATGCTAACGACCACGTAATAAACATTTCATAAATCTAATGCTATGCTGGACAATAATACACTAAAAAATAAAGAGGGCCACAACAGTTTGACAAGAAACCCCTCGATTTATTTCATCCAGAGCCACATAAATCCTGCATACAGTGAACTTTAAAGAATAGTGCTGATTGACACACATAAGTAGACCGTGTCCTCAGCATCAAGCACCTCACTCCTGGAATAACTCTGGCACTTTGTGTCAGGACCTGATAAAACTTTACATTTATTGTCCTGAGTATATATTTAATGCATACCTTTATACATGGTTATGCTATTACCATGATACAATGTGTAACACATACGAAATGGAAACATGTGAAATGGAAGCGTCTCTCGCTAACTTAACGTCACTTAGGCTAATATTTACCTTTATCAAACGCCTCAACAGCTAAGGATCTGGTGGTCAACGGTGTCAAAGGCTGCACTTAGGTCCAATAGAATCAGGACAACTTAGACTATGTTTACACTGAAACAAATCTGCGTATCACCCTATCACTGTCTCAGAAAAGATTTGCGTCCAACACGTCATTTCTGTGTACACAAGCCTTCCCCATTCACACAGCTTTGAGCATATTTGTTTAAGTTTTACAGAAATGAAATTTGCATAAAGTGAGCGCTCAAAAAACAGCTCGCTCCTTGTGCACTGATGTCGAACTAAAGGACACGACTCAGTGGAATATGAGTGTTCTTTCTGTGACAGAGGGGTGTTCTGCTAATAGTAAGTCTGTTCTGTGCTTCTATCGCGTTGGAGATGGTTCATGTTAAACTTTTCAGGGATTATACATCTGAGGGTCATATGCATAGACCGTTTATATGAATGGACATATATTCTAGCCTCTTAGTGTTTTAGTGGTGAATTATTTCGCCTACATCATAGATCTACATAGATACATAGACCTACATTAGCGTTTTTCAGGCGTCCACACAGTGCCGGATCAGATCACATGAATTCGTGGGAGCTGGCAGCACCGGATCATTCCGTTTCTGAAGCCATTTTCCATCGGATTAGTGTGGACGAACCCCGCATCCCCAACGAAAATGACTGGAATATGAACTAGGGTGGACAGGGCCATAGACATTTTGACACAACAAAGAAAAGAGCAGGTACTATCGCTTTGTCCGGAATGTTTAAGAATATGACTTTATGTTTGTGTAGCATCTGTATAATTACAAGTGTTTTATTGACCAAAAATCCTTGCATTTTTACTACATGTGAGCGCCCCTCCACAAATCTGAATTGTAAAGTCACCTGCTTCAAGATAAACCATTTTACCCTCTTACTGAGGAACATTCACGGCAAAGAAATCTTCATGGAAACAAGAAGTTGGCGGTTCATTTAACTAACTAATAACTTCCCTAATATGTTCTCAAACTAACAAGCAACAAATCGAGCAATTAAAGTAAAACTAACCCTGAAATAGCAAAGTGCTGATGGAATGGAATGAATGGAATGATTAAAATTAGGATGGTTGCCATAGCAATTAGCAATTCAAGGCAAAGTATCAGATCGTTTGAAGTGGAAAAGATCTCTCGAAATGCTGCATAGAACAGGATGCTGCAACAAAACTGAAGAGGTCTCTAAAGGAAAATGAAATGTCTTCAACTTTTCAAACTTAGTCCAGCTGACTTCTTGTACAGACATTAAATATTGGCCAGTACTGTGCAGCTTACTCTGACCACAGCACAGAAAGTTCCAAAGTTTCCCTGTATCTGGTCAGTGCGGCTCGAGAGATATTTGTGTTATATTCGTGAGCTTGTACAACGGTCTGTTCCCTGTGAGCCTATATGACAGAAAGCTGCTCTTTTCTGGCCAATGGACTGAAGGGAAGGCTACAGCAATTTTCCAGAATCTACTACTCCCTTCTCTCCCACACACCGTCTCCTCTGCCCCTCCTGCCTGTTTCCAGTAATAGTCAGCCATACATCTCACCGGCTTTCAGGTCTACCAGTGGAGATATTGCAATGGCTCCGAGGTTGTTGCTATTTCTTATCTAAAATACTTTGATTTTTCAACTGCTCCCGGTTTGATCCATCACCTCATATCCCTGTTATATTCCCTCTAATGGCATGGCAACCCTATTCATTAATTCAGGACCTGCAGCCATGTGTGAGCGAGCAAAACAAAGGAAAATAAACACTGCTTCAGAGATAGGGCACAAAGGAATGGAAGTATTAGCATGGGAGAACACACAAACAGCTAATAGTGACTGTTTTGTCCTTGGCTGCATACGCTCTACAACATACGTTTCTGTCTAAGCCTCAACAATGATAAGTATAATATCCAATCTGTGTATTGTCTAAACATGGATGCACAGAAGGTTAGGCAATATTGTCTATGCTTTGTAGCGATGTGTGTAATTAATCTAAGGAAAGATAATCTCAGTGGAAATTATTGTTAGATATCCACAAGCCAGTTTTTACTAACCCATGATGGAGCCGTGCAATCTACTTTGTGAATGTCATCATCTCACTAGTGCTAAAGTGATCAAATATATCAGCCTAGGCAGGAGATATAAGGATAATAACATGAAAAAAAGTAGGAGGATCATCCCAATATACTGACAAACTGATATATTGGACTGTCTCTAGTTCAGACCCACACATTCTGAATATGACTTTTGAGGCACACAGTTGTTTTTGTGGTGTCTGAGCCACTACATGAATTGTCATACAGCTCCTTTTATATCGATACTAAGTGATGTCTGTGTTATTGTTAGAGAGGCTGTCTCTTTTTCCATGGTATAGTATATCCTGTATCTGTGGTTATAATAAGGGGAGCCTATGGATGTCTGATAATTGTTCTGTACTGCCTGTTCTAGTATTACATTTATCAGTTATTGTCTTTTGGTTATTTCTTAACACTTTACACCACCAGTGGCCATTGAAGGTAAGCAGCTGTATTGTGCGATTTATTAACTACATTTTCAATGGGGAATTCACATTTTCTAAGACTATATTGTAAACCAGGGGTGTCCAAACTTTCTTCATCAAGGGCCACATAGTTACAAACAGTTGAGGCAGAGGGCTGATCGAGGGCCGTAGACTGGTGCTCAATACAGTGAAGGATTGCTAAGATCCTTAAAACTGTCCACTAAATATTAAATATTAGCTTTATCAAGGTAGATTTTCCAAAAACTTGCAGTAAAAAGTAAATTTTTAATTGAAGCAAGGTCATTTGGGCCATTTCACCTGGAAGCGGCCAAGAAAAATTTGTCTGAGGGCTGCATTTGGCCCACGGGCCATAGTTTGGACATGCCTGTTGTAAACCTTTTGCATTAATTTACTGTAACAGCTAAGGCAAAGAGGTTATTGCTTTGCCTCAGTTGTTACATTGTACAGCATTAAACGTATTATTTATTCATCTACATGAGGACAAGAATTCCACTTAATTCCGTATTATACAACAGTAATAACATCTCCATGGACCCAATCAGGTTGCTGACCCCCACCAGAAAATCTACTCTGTGCACCTTGAAGATACCATTCGTGATTAGATTACCCGAACTGCCCTTGCTGTATTCTCACATACCACCACTAGATGCTGTCTAACTTACTACAGTCTGATTATGTTCCAGCTTTGGTTTGACAGAAGAAGACCAGAGAGCACAGGTGAGTCTGAACAAAGGTCAGGTGAAATAAAATAAACGTACAGATGTCAGCTTTAAATACCAGTGCCCACCTCTTAATAGTTCATTTGCAGTTAACATTGTGATATTGGTTAGGCTGCACAATCATACTAATTTGCATTAAGTATTTTTTTATATATATATATATTGTGGTATATATTTGCTTGTGTGGGCTGTAATTTGCTAGAGTTTATCAAAGCAGCTCTGTTTTTATCTTGCCCACTCCTCTGAGGTCCACAGGTGCACCACTGCACCACAGCACCAATTCCAGCCAACCATTTCTGCACAATATTGTACACAGTTATCAATCTGATCTCACAGCAGCTATTAGAATGGCAGAACTAAACTAGATCATTAAACTGAATACTTTGCTCTTTGTTCTTCTCTGTGACTGCATCCCATCCCAAAATGCAATGGGTCCCTGTTGTCATTTAGTTTCACATTCAATATTTCATGCCACTTCTGATCTCACACTCCTCTGTATTTTCTTCTTGCTTTGCTGCCTGTCCTTTTGAGTGTTTCAGCATTTAATTTCCCTCTGGTCCTCCTCCCTCCATTACGTTTTGTATCTTGCTGTCAACTGCGCTTTCTGTCTTTGTCCAGAACTTATTTTTTATTGACTTTTTGCATTTATTTATTTTTGCATCTATGCATTTTGACACAGACATTTCTTCTTCAGATATTTTCTTCAATACATCAATCCATAGTGTATAATTCCATGTGACAAAAGTCAAAGAGAAAAAGAGATGTAACTTTTGTATCAACTATGCGGTCATCTTAAGCTTAAGAGAGGCTTCAGTAGGATTTGGGGGCCTAAAGGTTTATATTCAAACTTATCAATACAAAAATATAAAAATACAAAAACATTCAGGGTGTGTAACTATTGTTTAAAAAAAATTATCAAAAACAGTGACATCCGCTCCGGAGTATAAGTGGCACCAGCCAAAAAATACGTAACGAAGAAGAAAAAAACATATATAAGTCACATCAGACTATAAATCGCACTTTTGGGGGAAATGTATTTTGTAAAATCAGAGACCAGGAATTGACATTTCATCTTGAAAGGCAAGTTTTAGTAATAACAAGCTGTGTTCTCCATCCCCGCTTTCCACCAGTCCCTTACAAGTTTCTCGCTTGCTCCAAACTTTCTTTCTGCTTGCTCGATTACCGTTTTTGGCTGAATATTTCACTACTTGCAGCAGGACAGCGGCTCCTTCTGCAGGAGACATGCGCAGAAAACTGACACACAAGCCTAGAGCCCCCTCTCATGGCTGTCAGTCTGAAAATTTTAATATATAAGTTGCAATCCAATGGATGATGGCAATTTGTTCTCTTATTCAATCTCTGTTTTTAATTTTATGATGATTATTTATGTTCTCATTTGTTTGTATTGTGATTTTAATGTATTTCTTATTCTGTACGGCACTTTGAATTACGTTGTGTAATTACTGGACTGCATGTAACTAGAAACAATCCCTCTAACATGATGAAGCTTAGTCAAGAGACGGTTATCCAATCAGAAGTTGTTGGTTCAACCCCCCACTGACATTGCATCAGAAGTTGTTGGTTTTAACCCCCCACTGACGCTGCATACTGCACTTGCAAGACACGTCACTCATCTGTGTGACTCATAGACTGTATAAAGAAGTGGACCAAGGGAGCGTGATGTGATGTATGTTAACATTTTTACTTAAGTAGATTTTGTGATATGATACTTTTTTTTTCTCTCTCTGTTCTCTGTACCTTTTCTTAAATAACACAACTAAGTACCTTTTCCATCACTCCATCTGAAGTTTTGACATCACCATTAAAAAGTGAGCACAGTCTATTCACATGTATTCACTGAGACCGATCATTCAGGACTGCTCGAATAGAAACGCTGTAACACGCAGACTTGAACCATCACCCTCCAAACTTAGCGGCAAGGACACTAACCACTCTGCCACTCCTTATATTCAAATATTCTTGAAGCAACGACTTCACCATTTTTCCTCCCCGTGTCACTTGTATCGTGTTTGATTAATGAAGTCGCCTGCACTAGGATACACTTATGTTCCACTCTCTAATCTAAATTACAGCTTTATGCACTGGCTCGTATACATTTCCTGTGTTCATTTGTCCTCTCATTATACATAAAGTTTGTCTCATCACTCAAGGCCAACTCGATATGAGCTGTTATAAATCACACTCGGCTCTGGCTCCTAATCAGCAGGCCCACTTGTATCTCTGCGAAGATTTACTGCATGATCCGTTTTGTATCATTGTGGCTTTATGCTTAATCTACATCTATTTCCTAAAGTTTTAAGTCCATAATTCACCTGTTTAATTAAGTTGGGGACTGCCGAGCTCCACCACGGCGTTGAAAGGATTTACTTTACAGGCCCTTGGTGAGCAGTGTCAGGGATTTTAAGATACTTGTAATTTGAGGTTGATGTCTTCTGCCAAAAGTTTAAGTAAAACTGCTAACAAAATATACAGACGCCAAAGCAGTTACTGTCCTACAACTGCAGTATGGGCAAGGGACCAATAAACCAAGAAATATTAGAATGTTGTTTTTGTTGCCTTAAAACTTGTATATAGAAAAATCTATCCTGACATATAGAGAATTGGAGAATTGTGATCAGGCTATAACTTTACTTTAACCTTATTTGCCTTCAAAACACAGTGAACAAAGTGTGGAGATACTAAATGTCTTTGTTACTTGACATAGTACTGATTGCCCTATTTTTTGAACTATAAGTCTCTCTGGAGTATAAGTTTTATCAGCTAAAAAATGCGTAATGAAGAAGAAAAAAACATATATAGGTCGCACCGGACTATAAATTGCACTTTTTCGGTGTTCTCTGTTCTATTGTTAGTATTAACAATAGAACAGAGAACAACAATCTTTTATCGTCAAATATGAACAGTTCTTCAGATAACTATAGCATAAACAACAAAACAGAAACAGAACAAATCAGAAGTTTACTGAACTCTCCATCTCACTCCAAATCACTAAATCCATTCAATTCTTCATCCTCGGTGTCACTTCAACTCCGTGACCTCCGGAGGTAAACGGAGCACCACTTCCTCTTCTGCGTGCATCGTCAGACTCAGCATCAGTTTCTGTTAGAATTATTCCGGCCTTTCTGAATCCCGACAGGATGGTTTTGGTTGTCACTGAAGTCCAGGCTTTGTTGATCCAACAATGACTTCCAGGAAAGTTGCATGGTGCACTCTCCGGGTTACCGTGAAGTTGTGTTCTCCATCCCCCCTTTCATCAGTCCCTCATAAATTTCTTGCTCACTCCAAACTTTCTTTCTGCTGCTTGATTACTGTTTTTGGCTGAATATTTCACTACTTGCAGCAGGACAGCAACTCTTTCTGCAGAAGACATGCACTTTAGTGTGAAGTGACAGTGGTACAGGAGTAATAGGAGTCATAGGAGTAGCAGATACTGACACACAAGCCTAGAGATTCTCGAGGCTGTCGGTGTGAAAATTTTAATATATAAGTTGCACCAGAGTATAAGTCGCAGGAAACACCTAAACAATGAAAAAAGTGCGACTTATTGTCCGAAAAATATGGTACACACATCTTTTCACCATGCTGCATTATGTAGAAAATATACTTGTTTTGCAATAAAAATAAATTCTTATATTTATGTGCTGACTACATTTACACTGCATGTTCCACTGTGAAACTGTTCTAAATTAAAGGGCCCATGTTACTCTACTTTCTGATCTGTTATAATGATGTTCCTCATCAAAAATGTATTCGGAGTTGTGTTTTGTTTCATTCATTCATGTTTAACACATAAACCTGCATATTTAGGATGAGTACTTCTCTCAAACAGGAGGTTAAGTTGAAAACTACCACTACATGACAGAACATTTTGAGCTTTGGAGATGAAGACAGACAGATAATAAAGGGTTATTCAAACACGTGTGAATGAAACAAACATCAGATATGTTTTTGTTGAGGTAACACTATTAAAACCTGTCTTAAAGCTCACAAGAGTCTCACAGTATAGGACCTTTACCACGCCTCCCTGTTTGATTGTTATGATAAAATATAAAGGTCCTCTTGTTGTGTCTTGTGTGTGTCCTCAGTCTGTCCTAGCGGCTGCCTGCTCTTTACAGTCAGGTACATCCGCCCACAGTAATTACAACAGTGTCACACACGGGTGCAATTAGAGGAGCATGTGCATGTGTCACAACACGTGAGCGCTCCCTGCAGGCTAAATCCAGACGGACATGAGTGCATCAGGAGACATGCCAAGCACATGACGAGAAGGATAATTAAAATAAGAATCATGTCGCGTGAAGGGGACAGGGTAATATATGGAAATGTCACTTATATATATAGGTCATGGGTCCACAGTACGGCTGGACAATGTGACAGTTTTTTCCTCATATCGATCAATCACAATGTTTGCTTTGATTTAGCTTAGTCTTATTAAAGGGCCTATTACACAAATAAGCATACCTAGAGTTGTGGTTCGTTTCATTCACACATGTCTGAGTAATCCTCCATTATTAGGCTACGTTTATATGATGACGTCTGAACAGAAGATGCAAAAGTGGTGTCGTGTCTTCACTTTTTATTCTGCGTTTAGACGAGCATTTTCGGGAGGAAATCTGGGTGCATACGGTGATGCAAAAGTGTGTGGAATTCAATTGGGTATGCACGCCATCTGACATGTTTGTTTCTGTGTACTGCAGAGGTTTCCAACCTGTAGTTCTCTACCCTCTTCCAAGTAGGTCACCAAGAGAATTCTGAATTACATGTATTTTGCTGAATAACATTTGATTAATTCAATGCCTTTTACCATTGTACATGTATCATTTTGATGCCTAACTTTGTGCACTAATAAATGGATAATGGTTTATGTTTCAAAGGCATCTAAATAAGGCTGACCAGATTCCAGGTTTGAGGTGGTTGGTAATGATATAATAACAATAATAAGTAAAACTTTTCTGCACTCATCCCATTCATGACTACAGTAGTCACATTTTATTTGTGTTTTAGTCATTTTTAAGCAGTTTTTCTGTATTTTAACTACACAAATGACAATTTATGTCTCTCTTTACAGTTAGCAGCAGGTATCTTATTGATCAAAAATAGGGACAGCAGGGACATTTCTTTTATCAAACTGGAAAAAATCACTGGTCTTGGATAAATCTGCTGGGACAGAGGACACAGGGCTCAAAACTGGGACTGTCTCGGGTAAATAGGGACGTCTGCTCACTCTAATCTAACTGTACTTCATCTAAGGTTTGCTGTGGTTCCGTTATATATAAAATTTCTTGTGAATGCTAAAACTAGTAGCTCTTTGGCATCTTTGTTTTATAAAGGTAGCTCATCGGAGGAAAAAGGTTAGAGACCCCTGGTGTATTGTATGTATGTGATGTAAACTCGTACATGACGTGACCAGATCTGACCCGAGTTTTGTGTCTTGGGCAGTGTAGATGGAAACTATTCAACTGTTCCGCTCTGGAGGGTGGTTTCAGACGGTAATCGCCGTTACCGTCTAAACGAAAGGCACTTCCGATAAAATATTTTGTTGTTTTGACCCGCAAGCGTTCTCATGTAAACAGGCCCTTAGTCCATCTACATCTCCAAAGCTCAAAATACTCTGCTCCACCTTCGAATGTCATGTAGGCATAGTGGTAGTTTTTAAGGTAATGAATACCTTTACCTTGAGTTCAGTAGAGATTGGAAATTCCAGGACTGAAATCACCAAACTGATTCTAGTAAACGAGCATGGATTAGGTGCAACTGAGTGTTTTCCTACAGGATGCGCATGTTAAAAATGCGTGAAAGAAAAAAAACACAACTCCAGGTATGTCTTCATGAGGAAACATTATAACATAGATCAGATTTTAACCTTAATTTCTTGAACTTAAACAATACAGACTTTTCATTGCCACTTACCACGCACACTACAAAGGTTAATATATCTTCTTCAAAATCTGAACTCTGCTTCAAACCACATGGGGGTTACAAGACTTCGCAGACGTTTCTATATCTTGGTTTTATTTAGGGAGCTGTGAGATCAGAACCCCTGTGCCTCCATCTTCCCCCGTCATCTCCACCCCTCTTCTTCTTCATAGAGTTGATTTGAGAAACATGAAAGCTCTCCTCAGTACAAAGTCCCTCTTTTGTTTTACCACTTCAAAGTCTCCAAATCTCGCCTGATGATCGACTTTAAGAAGCCAGAGAAGGTGGGTCCCTCTCATCTCATCAAACAACACACTTTGGGCACTATCCACCTCCCTACTTTCTCCGCACATCAGTTTATTTCAACGCCTCCTGCCAAGATGAGTTCTGATTAACATATTGCTGTCAGAGAAATACTTTTGGATACGCTTGACAATTTTGTCATTGGCTCAAAAAGTGACGGACGTAGACGTAATTAAGGAGTTTCTGTGCATTTTAATAGGAAACATGTTGGTATCGGGCAGCAGCTCCGTTGGTGTCCATTGATTCGAAAGTTGGCGGTTCAAATCCCACTCTCGACATAAACATCACAGATTGGCGGTGCGATTCCGGCTCCCAAGGCAAGGCAAGGCAAGGCAAGTTTATTTGTATAGCACAATTCGTACACAAAGTAATTCAAAGTGCTTTACAGAACAAGAAATACATTAAAATCATTATAAAAACAAATCAAAACATAAATAATCATGAAGATTAAAATTTTAAAAAAAGAGAGACATAAATTGGAGAGAAGAGTGCGGAATGAAAACCTTTCAGTTATATGCACAGTTAAACAGATCAATGCTGTTGTTGTGTTCTTTGGCAAAACACTTAACCAACCTTGTGCCTAGTGTTTGGATACACTGGTGCAGGGGTTCCCAAACATTTTTCTGGGGACCTGTATTTTAAAAGGCGACTCAAGTCAATAGACATTATTCATAAATCACAAAATACATTTGTGACCATTATTGAATATTTTATTGTTGATTGAGTGATCGTGTCTTTCTGAACAATTAGTATTACTGTATTTTTCAGACTAGAAGGTGCACAGGATTATAAGGCACAATATTAATAATGTTGAATTCTTTTGTCTATTTTCATACATAAATCGCACCGGATTATAAGGCGCATTAAGTGAAACAAACGGACCACGCTTGACACTTGAGACTCTCTTATTTCCTACGAGGAGGCCTCAAATATAGATGTGTTTAATGCAGCTTTTACAACTTTTTCTGTTGGACTAAAGAACACAAGTGGAATATATGTGAAAATGGGTTCGAGGTCAGTAAACACAACCAGTATTAGTTCATAAGGCGCACTGTCAATTTTTGAGAAAATTAAGGGATTTTAAGTGTGCCTTATAGTCCAAAAAATTCTGTACTTGTAATAGTAGTAGTAGTAGTAATTTGATCAAAAACGTTATTGCCCTTCTTCCTACGGGATTTGGTGCATTACATACGTCACGACCAAAAGCAGTGATTGGTTAAATAAAAAATAATACCCTCCTACCGTCGAGCGAATGAATCCTAATGCTGTGAGATCACACGGTTTCTATGAAGTGAAACTGACTGATGAATCAGGCTATGTACTGCCAGGGGTGCGCGAAGATTCTGTGCATGGAGAAGAAGTGAGGAGCATGAGTGCGCGGATATGTATGTACATGTATATTGCAGATCGTGACAAGACCACCCCCCAAAAAAAAAAATCTCTTGCAACCCACCTGAGGGTCATAATCCAGTCTTTAGGAAACAATGCACTGGTGTATGAATATGTATGAGTGAGTGGTTTGAGTGCCTTGAAAGTGACCATTTATCATTTAAAGAGTTTCTGTACATTTGAATACAAAACATGTTGGTATCTGTATCAGCATTGGAAAAGCCATATGTGAAATCAATGGAATGATTTCTCAAGATTTGTTCCAATTACAGTTATTAAAAATTGGTGAAATCTATGTTTTATTGTCATCTATCTGTGGCAGAATTCCTTTTATAATGAGTTCCTTCATATAGCCGCAGAAGTGAATTAGCCGGACTGCCAGTACACGCAGGAGAAGGATGATCTGAAATCTTCTCTGACAGAAATAGAGCTCAGCGTCTCACACCTGCACATTCTCTTTATCTTCTCGTGGTGCCACCTCTGTACCATCCCCAGCTCTGATTATAGACTGTACAGAAATGCCCCTCTCTCTCATACAGGCTGCAGACAGGGTTCAGCCTCCCCTCTGTCGCGCTAATTGGATTTCTGATTCACTCTCATTGTACAGCAGAGCACTCGGCCCATCACAAGCCACTCAGAAGCTAACCTGCAGATCAAGGTGACATGCAGTGTTAGACAGTTGTTACATCAAGAAAATAAACTAACCATCTACAATCTGTTTGTGTCTGACCTTTCTCGTTCAAGTTTTTTATTGTTTTCTTACAGTTCTAACTAAAGCAAGATGTGACGATAAACACTAACTTTAAAGGTGCACTGAGTAACTTTTCAAAATGGTTTTACATTTATATAAGATACATTTCGTTACGGGTGTTTTTATTGCTCAAAAATACTTTTAAAAAAATGCTTTCTTACTGTGAGTGGGGTCACCTATTCATAGATCTCACCTGTAAACTGGTCTTTATGGGGGTTTTTTTACGTTGGTCTTCATGGAGGTTGGTAAGTTCAATGACATACTTTGAAACACTGCAGACAAAGGAATAACATCTCCATGGAGACAAGCAACTAGCGAGCCATTTACCAAAAAAGTGACAGTGCAACTTTAACTTCAGGGTGCAAAAATAAATAGTTTTATGGTCAGCGGCACATCTTTAAAAGAACACAACAGGATAGAAAGAAAGCAAAAAAGAAGAGCTGTTTTAACACTGTGAATGAATTATATCTATCAGAGTTATGGAATGAGGGCACTATATAGTCATTTCAGTAGGTTAAAGGCTGGGGTGGACTTTTGGACACAACCTAGGACCAGGTAGTGTACAGTCAGTGAATTTTCTATGCATAACAACTTTCTTTCAGGCTGGTGCCACCTAGTACAATTTAATTTCTCTCCAGCGACTAGGTCAAGAATTGGAATACACTAGAAGGTTTGCATGAACTCCAGAAGTTGTAGACTGTGCACCGGACAATCAGCGAAGAGCTGTGAAGCCATGACTTCAAACTGAAGCGTCTGTCTGGGTCCCTTTTGTGGTACAGCACAACAGTAAACAAAGCGGTCAAGATGGATGTAGATGAAGACATACATTCTGTGTTGGCAATGATTCCTGAGAGCGAGGATTTAAAGTCGGAACAAAGAGAATGTTTGGTGAATTTTATAAAGGGGAAAAATGTTATTGCCTTCCCTAACCCTAACCCTAACGGGATTTGGTGCATTACATATGTTATGATCAAATAGTAATGATTGGTTAAATTGGTTAATGCTTCTAAACGAATCCTAATGCTGTGAGGTCAGAATCAGGCTACCTTATACAATAGCTCCCTAAACTACTTTTAGTTAATATCTCCAATCATGCTTTTGAGTGGTCTTTATTTCTTGTGCTTAGCTAATGTTCATCAGACGATATAATCAAACCTCAATTGATGAAAGGTTTTGTAGTGGTTGTTTTTGCTTGTTTTGGTGTATCTTATTCCTTTAGTGTTGTGTGCTCTTGGTGTTTTATTTTGACATTTGTCCTGTCTGCTTCTAGTTTTGAGTTTTACTTCCTGTCCTAATGTGTTAGACCTGTATCTGTGTGCTTGCATATATACTCTGTGTTTTCCTCTGTCCTTTTATGGTCCATTGTCATTGTCAGTGTTTTGTCCTGTCATGGCAGGTTTGATTTTTTTTGGGGGAATTTTGTGTCTTTCTTTTTTTGTTATTGAAGAACTTTACAGCAGTCCTGCATTTTGGGTCCTCCCTCTGCTTCTACGTGACTACTACACTAGTTTGTTGTAAAATGTGGTCCAGCATTTTCTTTACTCACCTTCTTCATGCTGACCCTGCGTTCGATTATCTTCTGAGTCCCACTTGGACCTCGGATTTGACGTCACGTCCGAGGCTGAAGTGAGCATCACCGCAACACTCACAACCAAACCCACAGGCATGATACGGATGCGGTCAAGTATTGCAGTAACACAAGTGATTGAAACTGTCATTTAAACCACCAAAGTGTCCAAACACAATGAAAACACTTCATATTTACATATCACAGTGAGCAGAACTATCTTGGATTCTGACTTGGAATCCTTGCTTGATCTACTTTTTCCTCCACCAAGGTCCGAGTTTCACCGTCCCAGGAAAAGGGGCGTGTTGCTAGGTAACTTCCTTGGAAAACCGATTCGGAAGGATAATCGAACTCAAGGTGTGTATCCTAATTATAGTAAAACTCACGACAGCTATCATGCTAACATGCAGTTCCTGATTATTGGACAGTAAAATCCTTTCTGATTACATGCAGACAGCACACAGTCTACTTATTTTGACCCCTAGAGCTGCTTACACAATATATCTGTACTAGGGTAAGTCAAATATTGCTTAAACAGCCTACACGGAGAAAAAATATCGTACAGGACCTTTAATTGTGCTTTTGATAACACATGACCCTTACTGTGAGTACTTTTTGGGTGCTCTTAGAGGACTTCAAAGTAAAAAAGTTTAGCTTTCTTCCACTTACTTCAGGAAATACTTTATAAATCTATCTTGAAAACTTTTGTGTTCCTACAACAATACAACATTACAGAGCAAACCAGAAAGAAATGAACAGTAACCACCGGCTTATACGGCCAAATGCAGCCCTTGATTTTCGGTGATTGGATTTAAGAAGTACAGAAGAGCGGAGGCCGAGAGGGAGCGGAGAAATCAGAAAAAGTGAAATTCATCAGCAGCAAACAAGCTTTTATGTCTTTATGAAGGAAAACGCCAATGGAACTTACAGACGAAAACGGAAGGCAAGAAGAGGGAGAGAGAGAGGGAGCTAGAGGAAGAAAGAATATTCGAGCAAGTCTGAGCTATAAAAGTCTCATTAAGCTCTCAGACTTGATTGCCCCACAATTAAATGTTCATTTTCTTTGCCTACATAGACAGGCCTGGTTTAGTGCAGAGATGGGGAGGGGGCAGTGGTGCAAGTGAGCAGGATAAACATTTCCTCACATCGCTGTGCCAAGAACCTGTTCCTGCCAAATGGATTTCAGGTCAAAATCAGTTAATTAAATAAGGACTCCAGCAGCTCTGTAGTCCACTGACTGGGGTTAGAAATCAGTAGGTTTGAAGTTGAAAGCACTTTGAGTCATTTGTGTCAAACTAGGCCTGTACACTTATCATTCATCTTTTTTTTTTTTTTTAGTTATTTGACCTCATTTTTGTCCCCACTGCACGCTGTACTGTTCAGGTAAATAAAAATCATATTACACCGTTTCTGATCTGTCATAATGTTGTTTACTCGTCAGAAACATACCTTGAGTTGTGTTTTGTTTCATTCAGATGTTTAACACACAAATCCTATAACCACTCTTAAAATTGCAGAACTCACTGTCATTTCCTCTTTTATTTCAGTTCTGATGGTCACAGTGTGAAAATGCACAGACTCATTTTATATCATGGCATAATTAATTTGAATCACATGCAGTTTGTTTCCTTCACAGCACATTTTTTAGTTCTATAATCAGTGTTTATTATTATTAATTCCATTTTAAGGAACACACAACAAAACATATGGTACTGAAACCTGAACATAACTGGTCATATGGTCACATTTTTATATAGTGCTTTTCTATGGAGTAAGAAAGTTTCAGAAATATCTGTGTGCATAGGATAGAAATGTGTGCATATTTGGGAAATCTGTGCATATTTTCTGTAGTTGAGCATAAAATAAATATTCATACATTTTCAAATGAGTCCAGTCGTACATAAAAAGTGTTGTGAATTGAAAAGTTACAACAAGAATTACAATCGCGAAATGAAAATTTACGATTATGCTTTCTTCAGTATGAATATGAATTCACAGACTGTCAAAAATACATAATCATTTCACAGACCTGGTTTAGTCCTGTTTTAGTCCTGGTTCAGTCCTGATTCAGTCCATATGTGGTGCAAAAGTCCAGCATTTCGACCTGCATATACAGACTGAGTTCTTCTCTGAGACAGAAAACACTGTTCCACCTTGTCCACCTTCATGTAGTAATACAGGAAGTGCTCCACTGTGTTTTTAAATTCAGTCCTGTAGTTGCCAATCTCTGCTGAACTAGAGGTAAAAGGTACGTAGCTGTTAACTTGAAAACTAAAACGCTTCATGAGATCACAAAGTGGAACAGAGCATTTTGAGCTTTGGGAATATGGACACACTAATGGCTATTCAGACATGCGTAAATGAAACAAAACACAACTCACGCAAGCATGTTTTTGCTGAAGTAACAACATTATAACATGACTTTAAGCTTGTTTAATAAAAGTTTTACCTTTGGGTTTCAATAATACATACATGCATACATTATTAATTTACTCCATAATGGTGTTAAGCTCGTACTGCAACCACAGTCAGATACAACAACATACAACTGTTGTGTTTAACTGTGAATGTGAAAATACTTAGCCAGGCTGGCACCACCTAGTGCCTCCACTCAATTTCATTTCTTTTCAACTAGGTCAGGAATCGGACACCTGTGTTCTGTGTTGGCAATGATTCCCGAGATTCAGGATTTAAAGCCAGAACAAAGAGAATGTTTGGTGAATTTTATCAAGTACCCAGTTACTGTCGAGCAAACAAATCCTAATGATGCAAGGTTAGACTGTTTCCACGAAGTGAAACCGGCTGTTGACTCAGGCTAGAAAATACTGAAATGGAGATTTAATTTGTCAAACCAAATTTCAATTGCATTTAAAAACCTAAAACAAGACAAATGATAACAAATTAAGGCAAAAAATAAAATTGAATGTTGTGTCTCTTTTTCAGCATTTTTACCTGTGTGCCTTGGTTAAATGTTTCAATATTGCTAAGGTTCAAAGTGACCCCACTTGTTTACACAATCAGGGTGGACACTGACCTCACCACTGAACCACAGCAGCTGCCACATCAAAATCAGTTTTTAATGGTAACCAGGCAATGGGCAAACAAGAGACATTTTTCCTGAGTGTGCTTTCTGTCCATTTCACACATGGGTACATTTGCATGACCAGTAAAAATGAGATCACTAGAATAATCAGATGAACCAATAACTAGACCAGATTTTGGTGTGTTTATGCACAAAGGAAACTGGATTATCAAAACTCCTGGTGTCAGTTAATCAATGAATTTCAGAGTAACTTTTTGGAAGATCAAGTACATTTCATGTTCAAATAACTCTTTCTATCTTCAACATACTTTTTCTCTTTTTCATTCTTGTCTTTGCCACATTATTTTTCCCTTTTTGCATGACTTTCCTGCATAGACGTCAGATCTCAGTGTCTATGTTTACAAGCACACCAAAATCTTATTATAATCTGATTTCTAAACCTTTAAGATAATTAAAGGGACACTTCCGAATTTTGGACATAGGACCTCATTTCCTAGTGAGCCTAGTTAGCCTGTCACTAAAAACAGTCTTACCCACTCCACAAAACACCCGAAGCAAATCTATTATTACACCAGATGTAAATGTGTGGATAGAATAATTTTTGAAGTAAAACCAACCTTGCATTTGAAGGATTTATGTCTGAGCAGCAGCAGTGAGTCCTGATAGAAAGCTTGGCAGTAGCGGACTGATATCACCTAGCACCTGTCTTACCGGCAAAGTAAAATTCCGCTGCTGCTGAGAAAATAGTCGCTCAGCATACGATGATTCAGGTGATGCAAGGTTAGTTTTATTTCAAACATTATTCTATCAACACAGACATTCACATGGACAGTCTGGTGTAATAATACATTTTCTTCGGGTGCTTTGTGGAGTGGGTAAGACTGTTTTTAGTGGCAGGCTAACTATGGCCATTGACATGCACTAGCATAGCACCAGCGACCTCTGCAAATACAAGGACTGGATGGAATATTTAAAAAAGTGTCTCCACACGTCTCCAACACTCTGGCTCACTAGGAAATGAGGTCCTATGTCCAAAATTCCAAACTGTCCCTTTAAAATAACAAATCACTTTGTAGAATTATACTGAAAAGTGAGTCATCAGAGGGACCATGATCAGAAAGAAATTAAATGAGTTTGCTGTTTAAGTGTCACTTTAAAAGTGTTATAACTTCACAAATCGATAATAGTTAGATTTTGAGTGCACATGAAACCGTAGATTCTAATTCTTTTGTGGCTTCTCCTATTAAATTGCTCAACTTTGAATGTTTTTGAAGCTATTTGTATTTGTAATATATTGTTGTATTGAGTTGCGCTGGTAAACTGTAACAGACTGATATACTGTACGTGAGAACTGCTCTGAGAATTGCCCTCTGGGACTAATACAGTTTTCTGAATCTGAGTATCCATTGTTTACATGATATAAACAGATAACTCCAGAAATCAGATAATGGTCAGATTTTTTATGTGCAAGTAAGCATAGCCACAGTCGTAATGCTAAACTATCCATTCTATCCCCTGCCCCAGCTCTACTGTGTTGGAGTGAGACAGATCTGAGCTCCCAATGTTTGGTTATGCTCACTGGCTTGTTCAATTAGCTTTTTGGCACACGTCTGTAAATGACTTTGGCTCATAATGAACGTGTGCTGCCAGGAGACTGTGGTTATGGTGAGGAGTTGTGCACCGAGAACAAGAAATCTGCACAAGGAGAAACTCGACTTTAGATAAAGCTGCTTCAGTCCTTAATGATTTAACAACGCAGTGCTCATGATTTACCTACTCATTTATGCTTAGATAACCACTCTTGAAATTGCATAACTCACTGTTATTTTCTCTTTTATTTCAGTTCTGATGGTCACAGTGTAAAAATGTACAGACTCATTTTATAACATGGCACAATTTTTTGTTCTGTAATCAGTGTTTTTTATTAGTATTTCAATTTTAAGGAACACACAACAAAACATACAGTACTGAAAACTGCACCTAACTGGTCATGATCACATTTTTATGCAGTGTTTTTCTTTCAGAAATATTCGTGTGCATAGGATAGAAATGTGTGCATATTTGGAAAATTTGGGAAACCAGATCTGATCCCAGGACTGAAACAGGAGGACTAAACCAGAACTGAACCAGGACTGAGTGTTGAGATGAGCCCAGAGGTGCACCAGTGTAGACTGTCGGGTGACCACAGGGAAAAGGACTGGTGCAGAACTCGGCACCTGACAGGGGTTATCACAGCTGTGGCCCGATTACACTTTGCGGACACCCTGCTCCACTGGATCGGGGTTTTCCCTGTCTCTCAAGTCCAAGATTAGTCCTGGTTTAGTCCTGGTTTAGAGTTGGTTTAGACTTGGTTTAGATCTGGTTTAGTCCTGGTTTAGTCCTTGTTTAGTCCTGGTTTAGTGCTGGTTTAGTTCTGTTTTGGTCCTGGTTCAGTCCTCTTGGTTCAGTCCTGGGATCAGTCCTTGTTTAGTCCTGGGATCAGTCCTGGTTTAGTCCTGGTTTAGTCCTGGTTTAGTCCTCCATTCAGTTCTGGTTTAGTCCTTGTTTAGTCCTTGTTTAGTCCTGGTTTAGTGCTGGTTTAGTTCTGTTTTGGTCCTGGTTCAGTCCTCTTGGTTCAGTCCTGGGATCAGTCCTGGTTTAGTCCTTGTTTAGTCCTGGGATCAGTCCTGGTTTAGTCCTGGTTTAGTCCTTGTTTAGTCTTGGGATCAGTCCTGGTTTAGTCCTTGTTTAGTCCTTGTTTTATCTTGGTTTAGTCCTTGTTTAGTCCTGGTGTGGTCCCGGTTTAGTCCTGGTTTTGGTCCCATTGGTTCAGTCCTGGTTCAGTCCTGGTTTAGCCCTCGTTTAGTCCTTGTTTAGTCCTGGGATCAGTCCTGGTTTAGTCCTGGTTTAGTCCTTGTTTAGTCCTTTTGTAGTCCTGGTGTAGTCCTTGTTTAGTCCTGGTGTAGTCCTGGTTTGGTCCTGGTTTGGTCCCATTGGTTCAGTCCTGGTTCAGTCCTGGTTTAGTCCTGGTTCAGTTCGTATCCGGTGCAAAGGATTGATCCATGTTTCTTCTGCCTGTGAAGTGACGACGTATTTTTGACAGTTCGTACTGAAGAAAGACTAATTATAAATTTTCATTTTGTGACCGTAATTCTTGATGTCATAACTTTTCAGTTCATATTCTGATGAATAACATACACACAATACTTATATATTTTATGTACGACTGGACTCATTTGAGAGTTTACGAATATTTATTTTATGCTCAACGACAGAAAATATGCACGGATTTCTATCTTATGCACATAGATATTTCTGAAAGCTTTCTTACTCCATATTTTTCCATCTTCAAATCACTCAATCAGACACTGGGGATGAGGTGGGTAAAGTGTCTTGCCTAAGGACACAAGGACAACATTCATCTGTGGGAGCTCTTCCTATCTGTGGGTCAGTGGATTTGATTAGTGATGTTTTATGGGAGACCAGGATTCCAACTGCCGACCTTCGGATGAGTGCACAAATACTCTAGTGCAACCCAATGTATCATCTTGTTCAGGGGTAAAATCAGTAGTAATCCTTTATTCTGCTAATACTACCTCCATGTACACAACACAAGCCCAGACATAACTTGGGAGAGTAATTAAGACAAAAAAAAGGGTAGCGCTAAATCGATAACACAGACAGCGCTTTCTCTCTTTTGAATTACCTAGTTATCCATCCTTCTGTCCCTCTGTGTTTTTCCCGTGTACCAGAATACAACAACCACATCAAATATTCACACCACACGCACAAAACACACACCCTTTCTGTCGTATACACTCGAAAACCCACATGCAGTCACACACTCATTCATATGCAGCTGTGGAGGGACAGAGCGCCTATCAAACTTTAATACAGGGACTGCCAATAGACTCACAGAGAAGCAGACTGGGCGCGCTGCTTTCTTTTGCACTCGCCACATTAAAGTTTCATCTACAGGATGTCAAGCGGATTTATATTGTCCGGCTGTTTGTAGCACCAATGTTTTTATGCTCTCTAAATATTAAATAAGCTACTCATATAACACAATGACCACTCTCAGCAGCATAAGTTCATGTCAAGAGAGCTGGGCAAAAACGGCGATAGGATTTAAAATTGTATATTTTTGTGTTTCATTTATTTATTTCGTACTTATGGGCACTGGAATTATTGTAGTACCAAGTAATATACACAGTAGCTAGCTGCTTTCGATTTTGGTAATGCAAGAATATTATATGAACATGTCTAGGAATCTCCACGGACACAAGATCAGTAGGCTTTGGTTTAAAGGTTTACACGAGAAAGCTTGCAGGTAAAAACAACAAAATATTTTATCAGAAGTGCCTTTAGATGGTGACGATGTTTTTGGGGCTTAAAAATGTAAAAATCTAAAACCACCCTCCAGAGTGGAAATGTTGAACACGCTCCGCCGTAGCTTTTCCATCTACACTGCCCAAGAAGCAAAACTCTGGTCAGATGTGCTCACGTCATGTACTCATTTACGCAGACTCAAAAATGCAGAAAAAAGGATTTATTAACAAACATAGTCTCAGGGGGGAAGTGGGTTCCACGGAAGTTGGCAGGACAGGTCCAGGAAGGCAGCAGACAGAAAGTAGGTGGTGGCTCGGACTGACTAGAGGTTAACAGAATCTGAGGTTAATGTGGTGAGGCTGGCTCCACCCGAAGGAACTGAAGAAATGACAAAAGAAAACTAGTAAAGATATAAAAATCTTCAACATTTACAAAAATAGAAAACACCTGAGTATAAGTTCACCACTTGATGACGGAACGATCTGGCACTGGAGAGAAGGGCAGCAGGTCTTTTATGGCAGGAGATGATTGGGTGATGAGGGTGAGGAGTGGAGCTCAGCAGGTAAGTGTAATTGAGATCTGCCAGGAAACTCCAAACAAGGTAAGGAGAGAAGGGAAGAGGGAGCAGGAAAGAAGTAGCATACCCGATCGAATTCCACACACTTTTGCGTCACCGTATGCACTCAAATTTCCTCCGGAAAACGCAGAATTAAAAGTGAAAACGCGACGCCACTTTTGCGTCTTCTGTTCAGACTGTCATCATATAAACGTAGCCTCAGTTGGTGTTTGAATCATTGACCTTCAAGGTGGAGATTTGAACTAGCCACTTAACCACGAGTCAGGCTGGCGCCACCTAGTGCCTCCGCTCAATTTCATTTCTCTCCAGCGACTAGGTCAGGAATCAGAATACACTAGACGGTTTGCAAGAACCCTGCCAATCAGTGAAGAGCTGTGAAGCCATGATGTCAAACTTGTCGCGCCTGTCTGGGTCCATTTTGTGGTACAGCACAACAGTAAACAAAGCGGTTGAGATGGATGTAGACGAAGACATACATTCTGTGTTGGCAACGATTCCCAAGATCGAGGATTTAAAGCCGGAACAAAGAGAATGTTTGGTGAATTTTAATTTCAAGGGGGAAGAAGTTATTTTCCTTCTTCCTACATGATTTGGTGCATTACATACATCAAGACCAAATAGCAGCGATTGGTTAAATAAAAAAAGTACCCACCTACCGTTGAGCGAACAAATCCTAATGCTGCGAGGTCAGATGGTCAGATCAGCCCGGCTGATGAATCAGGCTAGTAATATATAGGAATCTCCATGGACACAAGGTCAGTAGGCTTTGATCTAAGTTGAGATTTGAACCACTGACCATCAAGGTGGACATCTGAACTAACCACTTAACCACCGCAAGTGCCACCTCAAAATAATATAAGAGTGTCTCTACTGAAACAATGTCTTACAAAGCTTTAGCGAACTCATCACGTACTGCATATTACTTATACAATAATGATAATCCCTTTATTCCGGAAGTTGCCTTAAAGTCCAATATAAAAACAAAACACTAGATTGCAGTGTTAACATTTCTAGAGGCACTGCAATGTGAAAGAAATTAATTCTTTTTAATGAGATCAAGTGAAATATGATTAATAATACTGTCACAAATAACTATGAGAGAATAACAGAATAATGTTCAAATTGAATATTGGGAAGTATTATTATTCTCATCATTATTATTATTTGCCAATTTATTTTAGCTTTTGTTATTTTTATTCTTTGGACTTAATATTCCCAGCACGCAGATTCTTTGTCTGCATCTGGTGAGCAATTCTGTTATTCTCTCATTAGGTGTTCTATTATTCTCTAACAATTCATTTTTGCATTTTTGGTGTATAGATAAGTGGAGATTAAAGGCAAGAAATATACTATATTCTGAATGTTACAAAATGTAAAACTATCTTTCCATCTCAAAATGCTCGTGGACATTTACACCTCATTCTGATTTCAGGTAGACTCTTGGCTGTGTGAGTGCTTCTAGTTTACATGTGTTTTTCCTGAGATGGAGTGCATAATATTTGTAAGCTTATGCTGCGGCGGGCTCCACAAGTGCTCCATCTTATTTGAGGATTCCAGTCAAACACAGCAGCAGCAGTGATGGCGGCCCACATTTCTCAGGTTGAAGTGCCCTTGACCAGACCCCAGCGGTTCACTAATGTGCTTTTGGCTGCTTCAGCGGGAGAGGGCCTGCTTCAGAGGCTGCCTGCTGGAGTGGAGAGCACAAACCTCAATGTTAACTCCTCGCACAAGGGGGCAACATAGTAAAACACATATTTGGTCCAATTATTAGGTTCACTTCTGGGGTTAGGCGTGGAAATTTTGCACCAGTAGATTTACATTTGTGTTGCAGTAGAAGATCCCAGACAGAGTTACAGGTCAGGTCTGAGGAAAGACGACCGAGCTCTCATATGTAATTGAATACAAGAGAAATGTTTAATGTCAGACTGTGGAACACTGAAAGAAGCAAATGACTGACCCTCCACCAAAAAATGTTTTAGTGCATTGTAGCAACTCTAATCTTAACCCTATAAAGCCTGACACATGAAATAATAGACAGAAGATTCAGATTCTTTGATATTTAACTTGTGATTGGACCTTTCAACAAAATGAAAAAAAAACAAATAATGATAGTTTTGATCATTTTATAAATAAAAAATTTACCATATTTGATACGTTAGGCCTTCATGGCTATTTTATAGAACCCAACCATGTTTAAATTAGGACCAAACTAAATTCTCTTTGAAACATTTCTGAACATTTCCTTTTATGTTTTTAAATGTCTGAACAGGATGCTTTTTATTTTGCCATGTGGTAGGTGAGAAAACAGTTTCAGTCCTTGTTCAAGCACAGATGTACATTACATTTTCCACCATACACGTGTGTGAAATGATTATAAATATATTTCAAAAATAAATGAGTGAATCCTCTATATCCTGAATCAGTAAGACATAGATTATTAGTGATTTTGTGTGTGAAAACTGACGAGACAGGACAGTTACTACCAAATAGACCACTGCACCATTCATTTATATACAAGTCATGTAAAGATCAAAATTCCACCATTATGCAATGCAATAATAATAATAATAATAATAATAACAATTTAAAACATATTTTTAAGGTGACATCTTAGTTATGAAATACTAAAAATGTGTGGTACTAAATTTGCATGGAATTGCATGAATTCTGCAGATTGCATCATAAAATGTAATACAGTGATGGATGAGGAACAGAATCAAAAATGTGTATCATATGTATGTATAAAATGTTTCAAATTTGATACATACAATTTTAACATGATTTTTTCTACAACATGATGGAAAAATATGAAGACTCACTAACAATATTTAGGCAATTCTTTCACTAACCTTTTCAAAACTGACAAAGTTGTTCCTCCAAAAACAGAGAAAGTCACGCCCACCAATGCATGCTTTTGAAAATGTCTCCTTTGAGCCTGTTATTTATTGAAAACCATGCAAAGCCCACTAGGGGGCGGTTGACAAGTATACAATTTTTCAGGAAAAATATTGATTATGTAGGTGGGGCAAAGGTCTCACAATGCTGTGTATCAAATATTATACAAATGGCATTATAGTGTGTGTGTGTGTGTGTGTGTGTGTGTGTGTGTGTGTGTGTGTGTGTGTGTGTGTGTGTGTGTGTGTGTGTGTGTGTGTGTGTGTGTGTGTGTGTGTGTGTGTGTGTGTGTGTGTGTGTTATTTCTTTCTAAAAATGTATCACCCATCCATCCATCCATCCATTCTCGTCCGCTTATCCGGGGCCGGGTTGCGGGGGCAGCAGCCTAAGCAGGGACTCCCAGACTTCCTTCACCCCAGACACATCCTCCAGCTCCAGCTGTATCACCCATCCAATCTGATAATGTCTCCATCTGTGATTAGAACGTTAAATTCTGAAACAGGTCAGGTATCTTCACTTATATTGTCTGCTGAGAGAAACTCTCAACCCAGTAATATCATTTTCATGTAGCTGCTCACAGAGAAAACAGAGAGGCTGATCTAAGAAATGCAGAATTCTTTTTGAAAGGCCCTATTCTTGGCGTGAATGGGTAAAAAACTGCACTCAAAACCAGACAAAAAGACAACATTTCTCACCTCACTGTTGCTTAGCTTCTCCACCACTTCCCTTGTGTAAAAATTAATTATAGAGAAAAAAAGGCCCATGGAGCTCCATTCTGCCATCTCCACACTCTGACAGTGTCAAAGCCATCATAGCGACGAGCTATAATCACACCATCAGGCGAAATCAGCACGTGACACTGGGGACTGGAACACTACCAGTAATGTTTTAATTACAGCTACTCAAGACTGGTTTCAGCACAGTGGACAGCTCCCATAGAGGTGCTCAGTGTCTCTAATACCTGTGGCATACAGTTCCCATGAGCACCCCAAAGTAATCAACGAAATGAAAATGGTTTACTTACACTCAGTTAACAGTTTTGGTTTGTTTTCAGTGTTCAGAATATGTTTATTTTCTTCCCCATAGAACAGTTGGTAAGTTGAAGTGGAGTAAAGGAAACCTTGACCCTTTACTTTTATCATGTCTCTGGTTCAAACAAAACAAAACAAAACAAAATTCATTCTGGTCATTCATTCACCAGTGTGTTCGCTGCATTCACCAGTAATGTCACAACAGCTGAAGTTGATGGTTGGATCCTTTGCAAACTGTGTAAATGTTCTGTACTTCTATGGAATTGCAGCCTGCTCACTACAAAGATGGTGGATTTGGCCAATAAAGGTATTTTCTGGGGCTCTCAGTCAAGGCAGGCTTGTTCTGTTCATGGATCAATATTGGCAGGACTGGTCAGAGACTATGAAACCTGGTGGATGTATCAACTTGTATTCTCCTACTCTTTGGTTGGTGTGGGTGTGGTTTGGGTGTGTGTGATGCAGGCCAGCTGATCAATCACTCTTCTCCCCTACCACATTACAATGGCTCTGTCTCTCTGTGACTCTGTTTTCACTATGTAAAAATGTGTTAGAGAGAGAACTTGATCAGGATCCTTAACTACGTGGCACCATCACGGCTAGGGTCTCAACCTGCAGACCCCCTACTTCCTGCCTACCTCCTCCAGTCCCCAAAATGAGCACACCAACACTTTAAAGTAGCTACTCACCCATTTTAATTGGACTTTTAAACTTTTAGAAACATTCTGTAATAAATTACAAATTTTCTATATAAATTGGTTGTGTCTCAGTCCTCTTTGTCCACACGTTACTGGTTGGTCAGAAACCTTGGGGTGTTGCAGCTTCTGTGCTCTGGGCTTTCAATTAAACATTAGATTGAACTTGGTTTGACTCTCCCTGGCCTGTATGTGCAGAGTTTGCATGTTAGTTTGCAAGATAGTCCTGACCACGTCTAGCTCGACATCTGGAGATGGTCCCTGTGAGACACTGCAGCAACCTCTGCTCCAGCTGACAGGCTGCTCCAGCAGCAGCATGGCTCTTAATAAGAATATATGTGGATGAACAAAACCTTTGACTGGTTTCAGTATTATTGTGTGTGCTCTTGCATGAGGAACTGTTTCAGAATCCTCCCTTCTTGTGCAGTTAGCTGCCGTCACACATATCCCAGTGAAGAGCGACAAGTGCACTACCTTGACATTCCCTCGAGGGGCTGTGAGGGAAATAAGAACTGAGGTGGGCCTGATGCCAACGCACTGTCGGAACATTTGCTTTAAAAATAAACTCACTTTCTGCAGGGCTCATGCGCCCCTAGCATAAATGGCCCCTGTGAGGACACAAAACTAGAAAATATCTTTCATTTTCTGTTTTGACCTTTGTAAAGTAATGTAGCATGTAATGTCGCTGTGTGATTTGTGCTTCATATGGCTGGAAGAGTTTCAGTGGCAAATAGTTTCTCAATGAATAAAATACATATAGAAAAAAGAACAAAAAACTTTTCTACCCACTTTACCGTGGAACAACCATAAGTTTATTTGACTAAAGTCTGACAGCCACATCTCTCTGGGAGTGCCTGTTGTAGATCTATTAAAGTTTCCTCTGAGATTCAGAATATGTTACAGGGGTGCCCCGGAGCTGATTTTTTTCCAGCAGTATAGGAAAGCTTTGCAGACATAAACCTCTCTGTATCTATGCAGACTTGTCCACCCACTAGAATAGGAAACTGAAGTGCATCCATGCTTTAGTTATGTACAGCTCTCTTGGTGTTTATAACTATACATGGGCAGGCAAGTTGTCACTAATTCTAGCTGTCATTAATACAAATGTGTTTACAACCAGAGTGAAAAGCAGCAGCAGATACCTGTGTGTTATGTGTGTGACAAAGCTTGTTGCCAACCATTCAAATTGTCTAACTTATCTTTCTACACAAACAGATTTGAGTTGAAGCAACACAATGAATAAATAGAAGTGATGAAACCATAGATGACCTACAACCTACATGAACGCTTCCCTGAGGTGCACCATTTTTAATAAATGAAACCTGAGCTGCTCCTTTATCACCCTAGCTAAGCTGAGAGGCTCTCACCTGAGTAGAACCTGACTCCTCTCTTCACACTCTGACACAGCACGGAAAAGGCTGGTCTGGGGAAAGCCTGATTAGTATTAGTACAACATCCACACTGGCTGTCCCGGTGGGAACAGAGCAAGAGGACAAACAGGCCACACTGGGACCTGGCTCTGACTGTAATTAGTGACTATAACATCAGCAGGTCAAAGTTCAAAAAGAGGCTCTAACATGGCAGACTAACCCATCAGTAACATACAAAGAGCAGCCCACAGGAACAAACCAGTCTACTAATGCGGAGTATATCGATGAACAGGACCAAAAGGACAGCTGTGCTAAAGGTTGTCTTTCTTCTCCTTTTCTCTCTTAAACAGCCTCACGCTCTGTCCAGGGGTGGGATAGGTGCACACAGCAGCCCTTTGAATACCACTTAGAGATGGTAGTGTTGAAAATGATTAAAGTTATCAGTGTGATGTATCATTGATGGAGAGGCCTGCCCTCATTAATGAGTTAAGAGCACTCAGAGGGGCTGGCATCGGAAGGAGACACGAGGAAAGGACAGAGCTGATGCCTGCATGAAATATAATGCAGACTAGGCAGTCTTTTTTTAAAAATGTGTGTCTAAAATATAAAAAAAAATAACTTCACGTACATGTTGCAGTAAAATATAAGTCAATACTCACTCACAGTTACAATGGTAAAATGGTAAATGCAGATTTATATTTTGCTTCTCTACCTCAGATGGCACTCAAAGCTTTTTACATCAAAGGACTCTTTCATTCATACACATACACTACTAAGGTAAGATGGTATAAGTATATCTTGATAAGGTCGAGGATCGATCTGCCAGCCTGTGGGTTAGCGGATGATCATTTTATTTATTGACCAATAAAGCCTCCCAATATTCTTTATGAAATGTACTGTTTTCAATTCAGTGAAACTATAACTTCTACTCACAAGCTTAAAATGGCCTGACTAAATATAAAAACAATGAAGACTGTTTTTGGTGTAGTTTTAAGCCCCTTATAACTATTATCAGTATGTCTCATTTTAGAGAATAAAATTAGTACTTCCTTGTTTGAACACTAGTTGGCACCTTTGAGCTCGTGCCAAATTGGTTACATACCCCCATTTGCACACAGCATTGCTTAAGATAAAATAAGATGGCCTATCTTTATAATTGGGCTGCACAATCAGCGAAACATCTGGAATCATGTCTTTGACTTGCAAATGTTTAAGACTTATTTTCATAAACAAATAGGACATAATTTTTGCATAGCTTGCAATAGACTACTATTCACTCAAGTACCAAAACATTTTAGCTGTTTGAAAAATCCACTATAATGAAATGAAAAACGATAATGAAATGCATATGTTTAAAAATAAATAAATAAATAACTTGCATTACCACATTACCAAGAATGGAAAATATTTTTAAAATATATGTATGTAAAAAAAATAAAAAAATAAAAAATAAAACTAATAGTGACAGATAATCAAACAGTCACATTTCTTACATCTTTCAAACTATGAATTCAAGTTCCTTATACAGTTTCATTAGTTATACAACACTGCCCTCTAGTGGTGGACAGCAACATTGTTTGACATGGAGTAGCTAACAAATTCGTCATTAGGGAGGGAATGGTGGAGGAAAATAATTCTATGAAAAACTGGAAGTTTTAATGGGACAATATAGTCAGTAATAACGCATTTTTACATATGATTCTGGAGGACTTGTAGGCTGCAGCATTTACAGTGCGATCTATATATAGACCATTTACAGCTATTTTGGCTCGATGACAGCACGGCCGGAACGTTCGCCTCATAAATTCCTGGAAACTTCCCACACCACACTCCACTGTTACTCACTGAAAGTCTGAGGCTGTCGGAATGAATTACCATGCAGAATAACGTTGGAAAATGTTTGTTTTACTGTAGACTTACATTTTATTTATATGCCTACAGGCTACTCTATGCAACTCTTCACACAATGTCATTTTTGTTGTACTTTTCTAGTAGGGTACATTTGCCCATCACGCAATATCCCCTCCCCCAGTACATCTGTGTTGAGTCTACACAAAACGTCCTCCAAGCCAAAAAAATATATAAAAATCTCCAATCTCCCACAGAAGAGAGAGAGAGAGAGAGAGAGAGAGAGAGAGAGAGAGAGAGAGAGAGAGAGAGAGATCTACAGTGGGAGCTACTTGCACCAGTATCACACTGCTCATCATTCCTGAGCTGAAGAGCTGAGCATGAAATGTAATCCCAGCACTTTCTAAGTATTGACAACTGTGGCTCTGTGCTGCCAACTAGTGCACATTCTGTATCACATAAAAACGGCAAGAACCCCTCTGCCCACGAGGCTATTTCAGTGAGCAGTAACAGCTATCACAGCCCACAAAAAAGAATTCAAATGAGACAGCTGTAATGGCAAAAATGAAAAGAAGAAGAAGAAGAAAAAACAAACAAACAAAAAAACATGTGTAAGCAGGGTCCCACATAGCAAAAAGTATCCGCGGCGGATCCGCCCAGAGATTCGCTACGCGGATACGCAGCGGGTCAGCCGCGCCTCCGCCGCGGATCCGTCAAAATAAGACCGGATCCGCGGCGGAGGCGCGGCTGATCCGCTGCGGATCTGTTTATTGTGTCGTTAGGAGCCTAAATATGCTTCAGATTTAATACTGATGTATTTATTACTGACCTAACTATACACAAGCAGCATTTGCATTGCAGTTACTGTACATAAAACACCTTTTACAGCAAGTAGCATAACTTGTGTGGTTACATTTAAAAACACTCTCAGCAATAGAAGTGATATCCTAATATTAAATCTCAGAAAAAAAAAGAAGCAGCTTATAAATATAAACAATGTTTGTTTAAATATAAATACATTTATAAATATATAAATAATGAACAATCTAAGAACATACGTCTGTATGACATACCCTTAAAATTCCAGTATAACCAATGCAAAACAGTTTGCGCAACCAACAACAACAAATAAAACAATAATAAATAACAAATAAAATAATACACTCGAGTGCATTATATTATTATTATTATATTATATTCTGATCAGAATATAATTTGAGTTTATCACCAGTATAAAATGGGTGGTTGTACGTAGACAGTGTGGAGAGTGGGAGATTTGGAGTCATGTGCATGGTGAGGTGCTGAGCCCGCTGACTCCTTCAATGTCCTTCCCTTTTCCCACAGCATCTGAAATGACACCATTCAGCGTTAAGGCCGGTTTCAACAAACCAAACGTAATGCTTTTTATTGCCTCAGTTCCATATTTTTAATGCCATGGGGAATGGAGAAAGAAAGGCATTTGTTTCTTTCATTTTGTCAAAGTACCGTTTTGTGGTTACACGCTGTCACTCAGACATAGCTTACCATCACTCCGATATTGACGTGTTATTGTCAGAGTAGCGGCATTTCCATTTTTTAGCAAACGTCCCTGCACTCCGACATTTTTTTTTCCTTTGGTCTGAGTGGCGCCACTTAAGCCTTTTTTTCAACATCCCTTCATTCCGACACACCTTCTTCTGTACACAGACTGTCTTTCTGTCCCGGTACGTTTCTAGAGCTGAATCCGGGTCGGTAGGCGCTGTTTTGTCGATAGGAGGAGCTGCTCCCTGGTGCAATTAGAGCGCCTATATATATACGCCTGACCTCCCTGCAGGTGAGAGCGCGGTGGAGATGCCAGGTTAACAAGTGCGTAAAAGTCCACATCTTTAAGTGCGCGCACGAGGAGAAGCAGCTCTGCAGCCGCCTTTTTATAAACTTTTATGAGTTTATAAGGGACCCACGCATTTCTGGGTCCCTGTGTAAACCGCTCTGTCCTCCATGACCAGACATAATTCCAATCCTTTAGCCCTTATTCATGTATTCTCGCAACACGCTGAGCTTCACAGCGCATTCTTGTGCGCCCTAGTCTTTGGCGACAGGTAATGAATGTCTACTGCTCCTGTCTATTCACAAAAATGTCCACATTGTCACACAGTCCAGTTATTCGTAGTTTCTCGGCTTGGCCGTATCATTCCGCCTTGAGCCAAGTGCGTGTCACCGCGCGCCTTCATCTGCAGTGTCAGGTAACGCCCCGTAATCTCTCCGTTCATAAAAGTTTCAAATTCTTACGCATCTGTCCCTTGTAGCCACGCTGCTCGGCTGCACGCGCAGTACCAGGACCTTTACGTACAGTGGTGCGCCTTCAACAACTGGATAAGATAAAAGCATTCTATATAACTCTGGCGCCTGAACCCAGGGTTGACGGCTGGCTAGAAGGACTTGCGCCGTCCTTGGCACAATGCCAACTATACAACCAGATTCATTGTTAGAGAACGCATGTTTGGAGTTGAAATTGTATTTAGAATGCTTTTATCTTATCCAGTTGTTGAAGCACTGGTTGCCCTGCACGGAGCACTCTGCCTGCCTGGCTTGAAGCGCTCAAATGACTGAGAACTCTATGAGTTGGTTTAGGGAACATTAATTAAACATTTTCAGGGAACATTTATAGCAGGTGATCCACAAATGACAGATTTTAGTTATTTATTTATTTATTTATGAAACTGAAATTCCATAATGATGGATCACAATCTGAGGATTTGTCATTGAAACTGTTTTTATATGTTGTTTTTTTTTTCTATAAATTGTCTATGTGTGAAGAATCCCTCAGTCATCCAGGTAGAATCCATGAGGAGAAAAATTCAGTTTGTCGACTGGACAAAAGTTACTTTGGTTGAACACGTTTCGGAGCTCATCCAAGCTGCTTCTTCAGTTCTGGTCAGAATGCAAACAGAAACAAAGCAATGTGGTCTACACCATTCAGTGCAGTGAAGACTGCAGTGAACTCTACATTGGAGAAACTAAACAGCTACTTCACAAGAGGATGTACCAACACAGACGAGGGAGCAGCAGTGGACCTCAGTCTGCCGTACATCTCCACTTAAAAGCTACAGGCCACTCATTTGAGGACAGCGAGGTACAGATTTTAGCCAGAGAGAAAAATTGGTTTGAGAGGGGAGTGAAAGAAGCCATTTTTTGTTAAGAAAGAGAATCCTTCTCTAAACAGAAATGGAGGCCTCAGACTCCATCTATCTACTATTTACACGTCCATCCTCCAACCTAATTCGAAACAAACAAGAGAACAACAGGTGTAGCTAGTTCTGGTTCAGAGGTGTGGAAGCTCCATTATGGCCATGAATTGTTCTGCTAATTAGACTCCACACCCTGCACAGGTCAATAGGCCGAACTAACAAACAGAAACTGTAAACAAGTGTGTGTTAGTTTCAGTTAGTTAGCGCCTCCCTGCAGATATAAGGAAGTGTCACCAGCATTCTGACCAGAACTGAAGAAGCAGCTTGGATGATCTGCGAAACGTCTTCAACCAAACTAACTTTTGTCCAGTCGACAAACAGAATTTTTCTCCTCATATAAATTGTCTAATAATTGTAAATTAACAAAGAGTTACTTACTGGCTCCTGCCAAAAATAAAACTCAAGGGGTGGGGGAGGGTGAAGGGCGTTTCCTGCCCTGACCCCTATCTGCTGCCAGGTTGAACCACCTGATGCAGTGCTGGAACACCTCCACATCAGTGATTCCCCGGCATAGATTGTTCTTTTTTGCAGCTTCTAATAACAGAAGAAAGTAATACATTCAGTGTCAATGCTAATGGATTTGTGTCCCAAACAAATAATATTTAATACTACTCACGTAAAACTAGGGTCTTCAGAGCCAAATCTTTGAATGGCATTTTCTCATTCGACCCCTTCCAGCTGATTTTACAGGCACATCTGTCTGCCAAGATGTGGGCAAGAATGCTCCTCACTATACATTTGGGGTCTTGCCCACCAATTGTAGCCAGCTTGCCAATCTGCAACATTAAATTGTAATAATAATCATTGGCAATATCTAATCCCAAAACAAAATTACTCATACCCTTGACACATTTTGAATTAAAGTTCTTTTTATGGCTGATGAGTTTTTTTGTTTTTTTTTGTTGTTGTTGTTGTTTTTTTTAATGTTCATTGGTTTTTCCCTGGTTTAGATTGGTTTAATTCTGGGTTAGTTCTGGTTTAGAGCTGTCTGGTCTTAATTTAATTCTGGTCCACTACTAGTTTGACCAATCTCAATGACAATGTTTATTATAAATGTAAAATAAATGAAAAAGAAATTTTCTAAAAGTTTATCTAACCCACCAAACAACAAAGTATGTGTGTATGCACGTGTGTTATTTATTTATTTATTTATTTATTTATTTATTTTGTCAGACACAGAATCATAATCTTAAAGCACATAATCCTGAATTTAATAGATAGTGGAGCTGTTAAGGACCAAAATAATTTGCTTTTACGGTACAAGCATGAAATCTTTCCACATTACTAACACCCCCAGGACTAATATTTCTAGATATGTAACCAAGCCTAAGTCGACCCTGGACCCTGAACTGGACTTGTCACAAAATGGACTATATTAAAATGACGCTGGCATAAAAAACACTGCATAATCCCTTTTTTATTGTCTAATTTGCTTAGTTATCCATTTTGTAATGTTGAACAACTATTTTTCATACATTACTGGAGAAACTTAAATCAGCTTCAGGTTTTATAGGTTAGTAGTTTTTATGTGTGTACTTTATACTTTATATTTTTACTCAAGCACAAGTTTTGCAGTAGTACTTGTAACCGAGTAGATGTTTTGCTATATAACTGTACTTGTACTGTACTCACAGAAGAGTTGATTGAATATACAGGCTAAAGAAAGATTAGGGGGGAGAGAGAAATGAAGACAGAAAATCAAACCTACACAAAACTATTTTCATGAAGTTTTACGTTTTCCATAAAATGGGACAAAACACCTAAACTCCGCCCACAAAACACATTTCTGAGTGGTACCTGGAGGAGTAAAGAAGAAAGTGAAAGGAGAGAGGGGTGAGGCTAGGGGTTATAAGGAACATTCTAGACTGTAGAATCTACAGACTGTACAATCTACCTTATACTAATGAGGATTCAATCAGAGTATATGATTTTCCCTTCAAAATGACTTACGTGAACAGACAAGCATGTCACTTCTACCAGTTCAACTGCCCTGGAGTTAGATGGAGCAGGATGAGCGTCCTCTTCTATTGTAGCTGGTTCTGGTACAGGTGCTGACGATGGAGGTGGTACTGGTGGCGGTGGCACTGGTGGTGGAGGTATTTGCTTCTTCCTTCTGTGAGGAATTTCTAAGTCAGAGTCCTCATCAGTATCTCCAAAATAATGTCTGTGAAAATGAATATACATTATTTAAACTGCTGCTCTGAGCCTTGTCAGTTTGGTCTTAAAATAATCGCATTAACCCGCTCTGGTTCTGAAATATTGCAGAACTATACACAGGGCTACTTTGCTTTATTGCTTAATCATTCCATGCTCCATGCACTCTTATGCTAGAACCTTAAAATGTTCAAAAGAAAGCAACAACAACAACAACAACAACATGTTTTCATCTACAATTAAATGTTGCAGCATTAGGTCTGATGGCTGACTTACATTGGTTTTCTCTTTCTTTTTGGTGGCACCATTTCATCTTCTGATTGGAGGTCTGAGGTGGCACAAGTCAAAGCCTTGTTGAGGGCTTGCCTGGCTTCAAGGTAGTGTGCTAAAAAAAAAAAAAAGTGCAAAACTATTATGCAAGTTGTATTGTAAGGATGAAACAATTTAAATTATATTGTGGCTCCCTGTTAACTCAAAATCATTTAACATTTAATATTTAAATTCACAGTCAATAAAGTCATGTTTAGTCCTGACTGAGAACCAGCAGGAGGCTGGATCCTGAGGTATGTGTGTTTGTGTTTGTCTTTGTGTGTGTGTGTGTGTGTGCATGTATGTGGGTGTGTTTGTGTGTGAGTGTATGTGGGTGTGCATGTGTATGTGTGTGAGTGCGTGAGATGAGTCTTTGCTTTCCCAGGCAAAAGAATTCATGGCACACCACCTACTAAAATATTACCAATTAAGTGATGCTCTCCTTGGAATACCTCAAGGCACCCTAGTGTTCCCCAGGACACTGGCTGAAAACCAACAAGAGGCCACTTGCCATGTACCATAGTAATTCAAGGGCTTACCGCATGTTTTTATTATGCGCACATCAAACTCATCCCAGTCCTCTCCAGGCACTTCCTGTGTTTTTGCTGCCCTTGTGACCCGCCCATCTTTTGAGTATGGTGGCCACAAGCACACTCCATCGTTGACCCAGTTTGCTGGGGCAACTGCCACCGTCTTATTAATTGTGAATTCAATTAGATGGTACATTGTCAAACACTGAAAGAAAAAGCAAAAACACAGTTACAATTGAATCATATATGTATATTTAAAATTAGTAATTACTTACTTACACTATTTACAGATTGGAATATAAAAAAGTTAAAGTAAGAGTAAGTTTTAACAAAGTTCCCAACACAAGTATAAGCAAAAAGTCAACAAAACAAAACAAACCCAGCCGGTTTTATGGCGCCGACCACTCGCCAGTAGGTCAGTAGGTTCTAGCGACGTTGTGTGCATTTTGTAGGTGTTAGCTGGGGGAAGCTAACTCCACACACAGTCTCCCAACCCTGCCGGATGCAGTTTAATGTCAATACCCAGGACATGGAAATAAAATCAAAATGTGTGCAACAGAGGCATAGCCACAAAATGACCCCTGTATGGTAAAAGCACAATTTTATGGGTGATGTCCTGAACTCTAGCAGACTTAAAAGATTTAGATAGGTTAGATACTTGAAATATTTCTAAAAAGTCAGATTTAAACGGATAGGAAAAAAACAATGATTTTTCTGTATATTCTTTGTATACCACAAACACACCATGACCACACTGCACAATATTACAGATCTCACAGATGCTGTTCCCAATCACACATACATTGTCACCTGTAGCAACTCTCACTGTCCACTTCTCACATGATATTTCACTGAACTGCCTCTCAACAGTGGATAAGTTAGCAAGAGGGCCAACAAAATGCTCCTTTTTCAATATGATACATTCTCTTTTGTCCTCTCTAATTTCTGTCTCTGATAATCGCTGAATTATTTGTGCTATTGGGAACTGTGGCTTTCTTACCATTTTTTTTAGTCTGTATAAGTAGCTCTCATATGGGAACGAAGAAAATTAATCGAGAGTACCATGTTTTTGAACATCACATGGCAAATGGACCAAAGCATGGATGTTGTACACAATTAGGTCATTACCATATATGCGGCCAAAGAAGTTAACAAACCATTTTAAAAGTGTATGGGCGTAATTTGCATGGCATGTTAATTTGGGATTCACTAATATAGCAATGCTACAAAAAAGAAGCATGAAATTTTCATACATTGCTTTGTCCAAAAATGGGGAAAGCATCACGGGGCCTGTGTACAGGAGGAATTTTTAAAGTTCTGTTGCCTTCCATCTGTCTAGTTCCCGAAGAGAGCGAGGTTTTCTGGCAAATTCAACAGGGACAAAGGGACGCATTTCAACTAATTTCTGGGACATTTTTTCAACAATATTGGCAGGGATGCGAAAATTTAAAGGACCTCGCATCCAGATGTTCAGCAGTCTCCTCATAACTCCCAAACAAACCAAATGCATATAATCTAGGGGAAATCCAGAAACCATTCCAATTTGGCAGCCCTGAAATGGATGTGGCCCTTCATGGTGATGAATCTCATCAACCATGTTCTCAAACGAAATGTCTGTCCTTAAACCGTAGTGTCAAAAGTCATTTGTCTATTTACATATAGTCCAGGCACTACACATTTGTCACAGCCATGATAGGCATTGTGACCCTTCACATTTTTGACAAAGCACCTTGCAGGGGTGTCACATATAACAGCATCCAATTTAAGTTTTAATGTCTTGCCACCAAATTCAAATCCTTTTTCTAGGGTTTTTAACTCAAATACAAAATCTGCAAGAAATTTGTGTGCGGAATTAGGTTTTCTGGGACCACAAAACAAGGCAACAACAGCAGGCTCTTTCATTGGGACAGTAATCAATAGAGCAAGAATGGGCCAAAGTTGCAAAGTTGAGCTTTTGAAAAGGGGAAGGCCATCAATGTTTATGTGTAGTTTTAGAGTGAAGTTATTTGCCAGTGAGTCAATGCACTTGGACAATGTTTTTTTGAGGGAATTTAAAATACCAAAATAGTGGTATTGTCCACCAGCCTTTTCTATGACATTATATTTTGTTTTGGTTTTAAGAAGGGTCCGAGCATCTCTAGGCAGGTCAGGATGGTGGAGTCTCAGAATGCCCAGTAGTGCTGTCAGTGCAACAAGGGGTATGCTGAATTGTGTTGCCCATTTTGAGAAATTATCAAACAAAGAACTGTCCTCACCATCTGATTCCGAATCATCTTGAATATAATCAAAGTGAAAACCTGCACCATCTATTCTCATTTCACAATCATCATTATCATCATCATCATCATTATCATCACCACTCATGTTTGAAGTTAAATCTGACAAACTAGTCTCTCTAATGTTTGCAGTCCCCCCCATGTCCATGTTTGTCATCTGCCCTGTCTCCATGTTTGTCATCTGCCCTGTCTCCATGTTTGTCATCTGCCCTGTCTCCATGTCTGTCATCTGCCCTGTCTCCATGTTTGTCATCTGCCCTGTCTCCATGTTTGTCATCTGCCCTGTCTCCATGTCTGTCATCTGCCCTGTCTCCATGTCTTCTTCCACTGTTGTCTCTTCTCTATTCTGGTGTTCCTCAGCAATTTCCTGCAGTCGCCTTGCTACATCTATTTGGGTCCTCCGCCTTATAGCCGAGCCAGAAACGGGTACTGACTTTCTATTAATTTTGCCTGAAAATAGTTTAGGACAGGCAGTTAGGATAGTCATTACATTTTATGAAATATTATATTAGGGTTTTTCAGATAATAATCCTCTATAATTTACAAATTTACAGAAAACCAAGGCATTGTATAAGATGTTTAAAATGCCTTAAAATCCTATGTTTAAATAGACCAGTGTCCCTATGCGTTTCATCCTATCTTCATCAGGGAGACAAACAGTGTCAAACTTAATAATAATAATAATAATAATAATTGTATATATATATATATATATATATATATATATATATATATATATATATATATATATATATAATATATTATATGTGTGTGTGTGTGTGTGTGTATATATATATATATATATATATATATATATATTTTTATTATTATTATTATTATTATTATTACATCTGGCCTCTCCCTTGACCTACATTATTTTTGTTTATTTAGTTTTAAATTTGTTTAAAATTGAAAGTGTATATGCATATACACATTTTTAACATGTTAATTATGACTTAATTAGAAATAAATAAATAATAGAACAAATGATGATTGTTGAAAAGTTCAACATTTGTTCTATTATTTATTTATTTCTAATTAAGTCAATTTTGGGCACCCATAGGTGGGAGAGCCTGATTTTGAGAAAAAATTATGTCAAAACCGGCGCTCATAACGAACATCCTTGAGGCGCAAGTGACGCAGTCAAATCGAGGATTGGTCTTTATAAACGTCAATCAAACATCTGCCCTATCATGATTCAGCGTGCTGTTGGCTATGTCCCGGCTAGTCGCTGTACTTGCATTTGGCCACTAACGGCATTTTTGTTTTATTATGACTGAGTGCGTATACATGCACATCAGTAACCCGGTTATTAGCCATATTCCGGTTATGTCAGTATTCGGGTTACTGCGTATACATGCGCACTGAGAAACCGGGATACTCATATTCGCGTATACATGATCAAATGGAGTATCCCGGTTTCTTGACATAATCTTACAAATGCGCAGGCGCAAAAATTAACTTAAATCAATTTCATAAACCAGGAAAAATACAAACCGAGAGCCCTTTTAGCATAAGAAGCTAAGGAGCTACGAGATCTCCCACAATCCACTGTGCAGATTCTTCATTAAAATCTTCTGCATAAATAAACTCAACTTTACTTTTATAAACCATAAACACTATAGAGCTACATCAGCCCGTTTGATCATATAATTCAGCTGTGATCACATTTGTTTACGTTTTACAGAAACGAAACTTAAGACCGTTTGGCTAATTAGCATAAACTGCTAGCGGCGATAAGAACAACTCGCTCCTTGCGCCGCTGATGCGATCAGTTTTTGTTTTGTTTTTGGACTAAATGACACGACTCTGTGGATTATGTGTGTTATTTCTGTGACAGAAGAGGCGCTAATGATGGTAAGTGTGTTCCGTGCGTATAGAGTATAGGAGATAGTTCATGTTTTAGCTTTTCAGCAATCACACGAGTCCAGGTCGTACAAGTGCAGATTGTACGTGTGCAGGTTTAGCGCAGCTCTTAATTTTACAGTCATTTCACTCGTTTGGTCACTTTATTTATGTTGGTCAATTTATTTATGTCACTACTGTTGTGTTGAGAGGCTGGAAAGTGTCTTTTGGACGCATGCGCACTCAACTTTATGTTGCAGTAACCGGGGTACTGCGTATACATGCCACAAGTAACCCGGTTACTATCGGAATAACCCAGCTACAGTAACCCGGTTTCTAATAACCGGGATACTGCCATAACCGGGATACTGAAACCGGGTTACTGCGTATACATGCACCATCAAGAAACCGGGATACTCAAAAAACCCGATCATGACCGGGTTATTGATGTGCATGTATACGCACATTGTGTTATGTACAGAGAATTCTGTGTCTTCTCTTCAGCAAGACACTTCTGCCAAGATTCACTTGAAGACAAGAAGAGAGTATATTTGCATTACGCTGGAATGAGTGTATCTGGCTGTTCTTATGGCGGCTCATACTTTGATTCATACTAGCTAGTGGTTAGCCGCCTAAACCTCCGGACCTCGTGGAGCCGTCTGTTCATATTGGATGGATAGCAATACACCTTTAGAAACAAAGCCAACAGGACAGCGGATAGACGATAAAGAAGGTAGGATGCTTGTTTTCGTTAGTTTTGGGCTAATCTGTGGACGGAGCCTTACAGTTAATAGTGAGTAAATGAGCTCGTGGGTGCTACGGGGAACTGCTACACTGCCGTGTACGTTGTTGGAGCGGCGCTGACGCCGTGTGTTCGTGTTTGGACCAGCCTTTTATTGCAGTTATAGCTATAGTTATAGTTGTAGCGTTCTTGGGGCTAGTTTTGAGTGGTGGATCTGCGTAAACTTTGCCTCTGGCTGTGCGTTGTGCTCTGATTGTGATAACCAAACACAGTGAAAGAGATAGGGCAGGTAACTGATGAGCAAGGCTCATTTAGTTCATCAATAGTGACTATAACAGTCTGTTTCTGGCATACAGGTACTAGCCTTCTATACTATAGCTTTTGCTATATCAGGCCACTAGTCCTCAATGAGTATTTAAAAGCTATGTAAAGGGTACGTTAAACTGTTTGATTCACCTTTTATAACCGTTTATAATAATTATATTGAATAGAGAAACATATTCCGTATCAAAGTGAGTTTATAGATGCCGGCCGGTCGGCTATGGCTATCGCGGCACTGACTGACAGACGGTTTTGTTGTAATTTAAAGTTAAATTAAGATTAAATATTGTATACATTTTAATAATTATGCTTGAAAGCTTTCATTAGAAAGCGAGTTTGATGGGTAAAAAATACATTACATACCGGTAACTCCTTCTGAAGGTATCACTGTGTGGTCCAGTCAGGGTCCAGTCTACCTGCTCCACTCTACGGCGGGAATTTCAGTGGCGCGTCCGCTGTACTGATGTGACGCGGACCAGCCGCGGACCTGCTGTGTCGCACTTCAGCAGTGTTCAACCTCCACGCATGAGCACAACGTTAATTAACTTTAATAATGGCTAATACAGTGAACAGTTTAACTATTTACTTTCAATTAGGACATTAGGTGGGTGATTCTTTTTCTTTCTTCTAATTGCGATAAAGTCAAAGGCGCGTCCGCGCAGCGGATCTGAAACGGGTTAGCCGCGGATCCGCTCATTATAGAACACAAATACTGACTGCAGTATTATATGCGCGTTCACTGTGCGTATGTAAAATGATATAGCCGTATATCCTCTCTGTGACAGCAGGCTGCCAAAGGATTTGGGTTAGTCAACAGTCATAAAGCGAATACGGAACAAAAACGCGGCGGATCCGCAAAGCGGACTGACTGTGGGGCGGATTTGGCGGACTGAAAGCGGATCCGCTGCGGATCCCGATGCTAGCAGGGGGGCCTCAGATTGTGCCGTGCGTCAGCCCAAGTTGGTGCATGTTTGCTATGCGTTTGTGAGTCTGGAGCCTTGTAATATTGAGAGCGGGCGACACCCACTGCATGTCCGTGTCCCGTCTGTGTCAGATGCAGAGGGGGCAGGCGCACAGGCGTTTATGGAGACCAGAAGTTGTCTGGAGGCTTCATCGTGTGGACTGGAGGACGTTATCTGCAAAACTCTTTACAATAGATATCTTGGTGAAGTTTGGTCATAGTGTGTAGAAGGAGAGGAGCTCTGAGACGCGTCCGTGGACATTCAAACATTGGGGAACATGAAATCTCTTCCGCTGCGATTGGCGCGCTGCTGCTGAGCGTGGACAGCCGCGCTGACTGGATAAGCGCTCTCCCAACCCGGATACTGTCACAGCTTTGCACCGCTGTCAGCCGCCGTCCTCCTACATGATATTTCCTAGTATCGTCTCACTCTCCACACAACTGTTGGCTAGCTATGACTGAGAGCCACGCCGCCAAGCCGATTAACGGGACTGTGCGTCACCGCGGAAAGAACGGACTGAAGCCGGACAGAGAGGGCTGGGTGAAGGGACTCCATGAGCAGCCACACGCACAGCAGCCCCACGGGCTGTCCGAAGAGGTAAGGCCCGGGGACGGATTATGACAACTGATCACCGTGTAGCGTTAATGCTAACCAATTCATACAACTGAGTGAAGTGTACCAGCATTCATGCCTATCCGTGACATGAAGCTCACAGTATTGTGAGAAATGAGTTTGTTCAGATCATATGGATGCTTTCCCTCGACGACTCCTGGGCAGGCTGTGAGATAATAAATGCCAGATGATTATCATGTGCCGAAGCCAGGTCATAAACTCCTCCACTGCCTCCGTCTCTTTCATAGATTAGCTATCCGCTCCACACGTGGTTACCTTGACTAATCTCTAACCCACGGAGCCCTCCTAACATTTCTGTGTCAATATTTTTGCTGATCTCAAATATCTGCTGGGCATTCTATGCAACAGCTTTTCAAAGAGGTTAATGAGATTTGCACCCATGGGTGCACCGTTTGTGTCTTGTCCCAGTTATAGGTCCCGTTAGAGTTGCAATTCAGTCATTAAATAGTGTTACTCAGAGCACACTCGCTCATATGCCAGTGTGAGTTTCACAACTACTTTTATAGACCGGTATAACGGTACATTCACACTAGTCCAGGTTTGGTCCTGGTTTGATTCCAGTGTAGCCCTGATGTAGACTTGGTTTTGTTTAGGTGTAGTAGTGTGTGTAGTCAACTTTAGCCCAAATTCTGATGTGTGCAAGTATGAATGCACCCTAAAGCCTCCCAGAGCCCTCTAGTAGGCTAATAGAGCTAGTATAAACAAGTACAAATAAGTGGCATTCAGCTGATTAGTGCTTAGACCGAGCCTATTCTGTTCTGAGGTATGTGAGGGAGGCATGACCAGTCACATGCTGCACAAAGAACCATGAGCCCAGACCAGTGATGACAAGTGGGGCTGTCTAAGTAAGGCTGAAGACACACTTCCTGTTATGTTGCAATTACATGTCAGCATTAGTTCTAGTACAGAATACACAAAATAACTCATACCATAACCATACTCATACCATCTCATACCTAGATTTTCAGACATTAGTGCTACAGATTTGGTCAATTGTTTTATTCCATTATTATCTATTCTTTTCTTTCATTGAACAGATCAATGAATCACCAAATGGCAGCCTGTATCGCCGGCCCTTTGTGGAGTCTTTCGAGAAGACTCCCATGTTGGTGGCTGTACTCACTTACATGGGCTATGCCATCCTGACCATTTTTGGACATCTACGTGACTTCCTGCGCGCCTGGAAGATTGAAAAATGTAACATTACTGCAGAGAGAGAGGAACAAAAGGTACACTACTTTCTTTGGCACGATGTAAGCTTTTAGCAGGTGACATAATATTGATAATGAAGGTGATTGTTTCTTAAAGGTTAGTATCAAGGGAAGCGGAAGCCCATTTCCTGAATATTTCTGAACTACTTGAAAAAATATTGCTCATTGGTGTGAGTCTTTTTCTTTTGACTTTCTCCTCAGGACTTTGTTCCTCTTTACCAAGAGTTTGAAAACTTTTACACTTGGAACGTGTACACGCGAGTGCGTGACATCCTAAACCGGCCAATATGCAGCGTCCCTGGAGCCACCATGGATCTAATGGAGAGAGTATCCCACGATTACAACTGGACTTTTGAGTAAGAATCATTCTTAACACAAAATATACATCAGTGTATTAAAGGGTTTAGTAAACATTGTATGACCTACTGAAAAGTGTTTCAGTATAGTTGTCTTCTTATTTTCTATAAAAACATGGTGATTTATGATGGTGTCACTCAAGAGTTTTTGAAACAGGAGCCGCTGACACTGTGGTGATGGCCGCCTCTCTTGTCATTACAGGTACACAGGGCGAGTAGTGCGTGATGTGATCAATCTGGGCTCGTACAATTATCTGGGCTTTGCAGAAAACACTGGTCCCTGTGCTAATGCTGCAGCTGAAGTCACCATGAAGTACGGAGTGGGAGTGGCCAGCACCAGGCAGGAAATGGGTACAAGCACATAGCGAACATTAGTAATCGTGCAGCTTTAGTGCTATAGAATTCAATTAGGTCTGATTGCTTGGTTGTAAACTGAGCAGTTATTTGATTGAGTCATCACTTGCTATGTTTACATGCACACCAAAAACCTGATTCATATTTGACTTGTGGAGTTATCAGATTATTCAAATGCTAACAGTTACATCTGATGTCAGATTGTTTCCTGATTTTTGACACCTGTTTGGGTTTTGAAAAGGAAGAGAATGTAAACATGGGGAACTAATGTGGTAAAAACTAAAAAAGAAAGAGAAGTAGTTTGAAAGTGCTATTTTAAACTTTTCCAAATACAGCCATGCTTAAATGACACATATCACCTGGCATTTTTTGATGATAGATTTCTTCTCTACAAAAATCAGACCTATGTACTGGCTTATTTAAAGTGTTTTTGATGTATGCTATAATGTTGTATCCTCATCAAAACATACATGGAGTTGTGTTTAGATTCATTCACACATGTTAAACACACAAACTCTGCATATTTAGTGTTCTTTTCTCAAACTGAAAACACTGTTCTAGCTTGTGATGTCATTGAGTGGTGATACAGGAAGTGCTCCGCTGTGTTTTTAAACTACATACACATTGACAAGAATCATTTGAATAGTTTACCGTCAAACTTTTAAAGCTACATCTATAGTTTTAGCTTAATTCAAACTTCTTCATTGCTCAGTGCAGTACAAGATATTTTAGACTTTCTGGAACAATCTCAACAGGTAAAGCTAAAATATTTTTAAAAGGCAACAACGTATGGTTATTATAAAGTATTGTGGAGTAAAGCAGTTCAATTAACAAATAAAAATAGCTGTTAAACTTTAAAATTAGCAATTGATGACATCAGAAAGTGAGACAGAGCGTTTAGAGCATTGGGGATGCAGGCAGGATTACTCCAACATGTGAAAAGAAACAACTCCAGGTATGTTTTTGAGGTGGTAACAATGTTTTGACCTGACTAAAAGCTCACAGGAGTCAGTTCTGTGTCATTTTGTACCTTGACTAGTGATAAAATTGTGTGTATCTTCATTAACCTAAGAGACATGATCCTAGAAAACTAGTCAGTAAAATAAATTTGAATGCTTAATACCTTTTAATATTTTAATTTTAATAGGGTCAAACAATACCATTTTGCATTGTTTTGGTTGTTATTATTGCTTATTTAGAGCTGTTTGATTAGATTCATCTCTTTCAAACCAGTACTAATGAGACAGGAAAACCTAATACCCATACTTCTTACTATACTAAACACATGCTAAACAAGTGAGTACACATAGATGTAAACAATTAGGATGCTATAACTCTTCCATTGTAGTGATACGATTCTAATATTATGAAGTTCAAAAATTCTTCTGCATGGAATGTGTTTAGTGTTTTGATGACTGACCCTGTTGTCCCTATGTTAAAGGTAACCTGGACCGACATGAGGAGCTGGAGAAGCTGGTCGCTCGGTTTCTTGGGGTGGAGTCTGCCATGACTTTTGGGATGGGGTTTGCCACCAACTCTATGAATATACCGGCCCTGACTGGCAAGGTCAAAATCATTAAATTACTTATTTCAAATCACTTATATTTCAAAAACATTATCCTTTCCTACCCTTTCCATATAACATTTTAACTTTTATGGGGTCTGAAGTCCTGAATACATAACCAGCACTTTTAAAAGCAGCCCAAGAGTGTTCACTGCTCTAACCACAGTCGACACAAAACTTTGCATATTTCCTGAGTGAATAGTTAAACAAGACTGTGTCGCTTCCTGTCACTACCACTCTCTGTGTTGTTGTCCTATTTACTACATTATATTAGGGTATGTATGGTACATGTGGAAGCTTTAAATGAGAAATATTAGGTACGTTTTCATGAGCTTTTAACCGTTTTATAACTCACTTATTAACTCACTCAAAGTTGTGTTCATGCATTTTGAGTAGTTTGTTCATGGATTTGAGGTTTGAGTGCTTTAGATAGTCCTGTCTCATTTTTACAGAAGTCACTGATTCTGTTTATATCATTTCGTTTTAAAATCATGATACGCTGACCTGATATTTTTTCTTATACAATGATCTGACATTTGACAAAGACACAACGACAATATACGAAGCTGGAATGGGGGATTTTGACATCTCTACCATGCTAATTTGTGAGTTTGGATCTCACAGGGCTGTCTGATCCTGAGTGATGAGCTGAACCATACCTCTCTGGTGTTAGGAGCCAGACTGTCCCGCTCTGTTATCCGGGTCTTCAAACACAACAGTGAGTCAAAGCCCATCTATTATGACACACACATATATTTTACCAGCGACGCACTGCTCAGAAATGTAAGAATAACTGTTTATCTGTGTCTTTTGTCAGATATGCAGAGTCTGGAGAAACTGCTCAGGGAAGCTATAGTCCACGGTCAGCCCAGAACGCACAGACCATGGAAGAAGATCCTTATAGTGGTGGAGGGCATTTACAGGTACAGCTACACAAGAACATAATATCAGACATAATATCAGACATTAACATAATATCAGTTGGGGCTGTCAAACATATTGAAAATCAAATACTAACCAATACTAAAACTAGTATTGAAATTCGTCAGAGCAGGTGTCATCATCATCATCATCATCATCATCATCATCATCATCTTTATTCCAGACTCACAGTCAATTTTTAAAACAGAGAAGAACAGTGACATTACAAAACACCAAGACAGCCATACCAGTGTCTCCATATATTATATATATATATTATATTATATATATATATATATATATATATATATATATATATATATATATATATATATATATATATATATTATATATATATATATATATTATACTCACATATTGGACTGATATCTTATTGCACTGAATCTCATATTTGTGAGTGACATTATTATTTCATTGTCCGATTTGTTCAGCCTGCAAATAAAACTGTACATTAAAATTCTTAGTGCAGCTTGCAAAGTGTTTACTTGTGCAGTAACAAACCTCTCTGTCGCACTCGTCCATCGTGGCCTCCTCAAAAGCACCCGTAAAGTGTCATTGTAAGCCACCTTCAGTCGATCGATACTTAAACAGATACTAGACCTGAATCTAACTTGGAATACAAATAAATCATGTCTACATCAGACCTAACCTGGGCTCAGACAGAACAGAACACGCGTGAATGCATTCTACTGACTCTTTTCTGTATTCTATGTACTTTTGAGAAAATAATTTAAACACATGTTTGCACTGAATGAATGTAAACAATAATCCAGCGGTTTTCCAAGTTACAAGCATATTGAGTTCTTTCTTTGCTGGCAAGTGTGTATGTGTTTGATGTAGAAAATATACCCTTTTTTCCATCTTTTTCATCTTTTTTTAATCTTTAAAAGACCTGTATACACCGCCCTAGTCCTCCCTGTATCCTTCCTACACAGCCATTAAACTGACTGGCTCCAGCAGCTGCTGTCTGTTCTACAGATGTTGCTCTCAGAGGTTGTTGTTCTTGTAAACATGACTGAGGGGGAGCTGCTGTTGGTTGTTAACTATTAAAGTTAATTGAACAAGTAGTTGATTTTGAAGTAAACATCCCAATAGGTCTGTAAATTCTGTCTTGAGATTGTAACTCCAGCCACAAGGGGTCAGAATTAAAGCAGCACCGTGTAAGATTATTGGTGGAAACAACCTGCACCTCCCCGTGGAGACAGAAAGTTAAACCCAACCCTTGAAACATTCCCAATGGACATGGATCAGTGTTTTCCCATTTCAGTGGAATGTTCAGCGGGAGGCTAGAACATCTCCCAAGTTAAGGGTTTGCTTTGTGAAGAGGCGAGCTCGCTCTGTGTAAGGGTTTTATAGCAGTATTAAGTTTGTTATAGTGTGATAAGATCAATGCTTTGGCAAAGATCTTGAAGTAGATTTATTTGCTGAAAATCAATAACAATCATAAACTGAAAGCACTTCATGATAACATTAGACAGCCACAGAAAACCTTCCAGAGCTGTCTCCTGTTTAGGTTCCTCTTCTTTCACTCTATCTCCTTTTCTGGAAGTACAGATTTGTTTGACACAGCTGATTTAGAGCAGGGTTTGCCTTTAAACACAGCCTTCTCAAATTACATCTTGACTTCCTGTCCTAGAGCTCTCCAGAACATGTGCTGACAAACCCTTAACAGCTGTTCTCCGCCTGCAGCATGGAGGGCAGTATAGTGCGCCTGCCCGAGGTGATTGCCCTGAAGAAGCGCTACAAGGCCTATCTGTATCTGGACGAGGCGCACAGTATCGGGGCCCTGGGGCCCAGGGGGAGGGGCGTGGTCGACTACTTCGGCTTGGACCCTGCGGATGTGGACGTGCTGATGGGCACTTTCACTAAGAGCTTTGGGGCCGCTGGGGGATACATCGCAGGAAAAAAAGTAAGAAACAAGTGCTTTGAGGTTTTTTAATAGATGCATCACAGTTCTAGGGAATCATGCACTGCAGGCGTCAGTGCTTTCAGATTAACCCTACATCAGATTAGTAGAGAGCTGTTTAGGAGGGTGTTACTCTGAGCTCCATGGGCACCCAAAGAGTTTTACATCAAGTATTCATTCAAGCATCCAGACTGACACCCATCATAGACTCAGGGGTCACTAGAGTAGATGAAATCAGAATTCTTTATTGTTCAACAACATGTCAGACATGAAATAACAATAATTGTTCCCTCAAACCAGTGTTAGACATATATCATTAAAAAATAGACATCTAAGCATTTAAAGTGAGGTCAGAAGCCAGCCTCTTTTGGACTACTGTCTTACTGTGCACTAAGAAAACTGTAAAACTGGGAGAGGGATCAAACACTCAACAAATGCAGTCAGCTGAAGCAAGCACACAGAATACAAACAGTATTTTTGTGAGAAAAGTATTCTGATTTGGTTCCTAATTGTGATTGTAGGAGATGATCGATTACCTTCGCTCCCACTCCCACAGTGCAGTCTACGCCGCCTCTATGTCTCCTCCTGTGGTGGAGCAGATCATCACTTCTATGAAGTGCATTATGGGAGAGGACGGCTCAACTATAGGTCTGTTCTCTGTTTATATCTATATGCATTTAATTAATTTAATTGTTTTAAATGAATGTGTTTTTATTGTTATTATTGTTAATGCTATTGTGTACTGTAAATTATGCTTGCACCTAAGTTTGTGAATACAGCTGATGTAACTTTCACTTTGACCACCAGATGTCAGTGCTAACTAAAGATATCTGACAGAAAGTTACATAACTCTTCTCATCTCATTTGCAATCCTTGTTTAAAATGCTTATCATTGTTTAGACATCTTCCTGATAGAAAACAAAACTATGTATTTGCACATCGCTCAAAGGAGTTCACAGATTCATGTTTGCCTCTTCTCAGAGTTCTCTTGTGAGAGCTGCACAAACACAACTCACAGTGAAAGCCTTGATCTCCCCATGGCTCTTCCATTCTCAGATGTGAACAGAATTTAATTTTAGCTGCTTGTATTTTTATCATCTATTTTGTTAATAAAATAAAAATAAGTACGTATTTTTATTGTGCATAAATGTGCAGTCACAACATTCATACTGGTGAATTCTAGCCTTTGCGATTTGGTCGTAAATTTCTGTCTACCTTCCCCAGGTTGTGATCGTATAAGGCAGTTGGCAGAGAACACCGCCTATTTCCGAAAGCGTCTACATGAGATGGGCTTCATTATTTATGGCAACAATGACTCGCCAGTAGTTCCACTGATGCTCTACATGGTTGCGAAGATCGGGTACGTCAAAGTGTTGTGCAGACTGATCAACAACTAGCTGCCATGTAGTTCAGTGCAGTTTAGATTAGATTAGAAGTTCATATTTAAACCTCAATGATCATTATTCTACTCTCCATGGCTCAAATCTTACCTTAGTACATGAAAATGGCAAAAATCTCTTGCTGCTGCAAAGAAAAAGTAGCCACGATTAATACTGAGCCTCAAAGTATATTGTTTTAGGTTTGAACGATAAGTCGATATAGTAATAATAACGACAGGATTATAAGAAAGTGAATAGCAATACTGAGGAAAATTCTGTTGTTTTTTTTTCCCCAAATCATTCAGCCCTATTCCACTATGCTACTCTAAACGCTTACATGGTATTTCACAATTTACTTTCACATTATTATTTATTTACTTGTTACTTTATCGAACGTGCTTCTGACTGCAGTGAGACAAATAGTTGCATCTTTTGACTTGATAAAGCTGGACTTGGCTTGGAGCTCTGAAATTTCAGATGACTTGATGCTTCTCAAAAGTTAAATTATGTTTTTTTCGTTTCTCTAAACTGATAATATACTTTCAGTGCTCAATTTAATAAGATCAAACCATAACCAGCTTTGGTAATTTTAAGTTGTTTTTTTTTAGGTAGATCATTTGCAAAACTATATACAGTCATTTGGAATATAGATTTGAAAGTAGGGCTGTACTCGTCTAAAGAAATTCTTGGTCAACGATAGACATGTTTTGTAAATTCAACTCAAAAGGGGGGCGTGGCAAAAGCTCTGAAAATGATTACCTAACAATTATTACCTAACCCCAACTGAACTCGCAAGACACAACAGCACAGGACTTTATGGAATAAAAAGTTATTTATGCTTAAAAAAAGAACTAGGATATAGGATAGGATAGGATATATATATATTTATAAAAAGAGATTCAACTTGTGAATTATGAGTTTATCGTTTTTATACTAAAATGCTCACTCACTCACAAGCTTTCTGTTGTCCCATTTATCCTTTAATTTAAATAACAGGATTTGTCAAATAATAAAAATCGACCGATTAATACACTCTACCTGAAAAGACTTGAAACTCAAAGCATACTATAGGTTGTGCAAGAAAATGAGTTGGCTCACCTTTGGCAATGTCTTCTTCAAAGAAAAAACTGCCATCCCTGTAGGGGCTAATTATGTGTAAAACATTCCTAGCAACACCACCTAGTCTTGAAAAAACTGAGGAGATCATATTTGAGTTGAGTGTGCACCTCAACTTCTAATTTTAAATCCTGAGTTGAAAAAACAAATCACAAACCTAAGAAGTAGGTCTGTAGGTGCCTCAGAAACATTGTTACTAGATATTATTTTTACTAGATCCACACAGTATTGAAGACAGTCCAGATTCACTGTTTACAAAAATATAAAACCTCCTTGTACCCATGGAAATGTTATTGCCTTGTCTAGAATGTTCCACAGTATAGATTAGTTCATTTATCATGAGGTAGACAAGCCACGTTATGATTCAGACCTGTGGAGAGTCATCCCATTCACAGAAGGAATTATTTTGTTTTTGAGCAATAGAAACACCCGTAATGAATAAATGCTAGATGTATATATTTAAAGTCATACCATGGGACATTCTAGGCAAAGCAATAACATCTCCATAGAGACAAATAGGTAGCGGACACTCCACCAGAAAAGTTGTTTTAAGTTTTTACATTGTATATGGTGCCACTCTGACGAAGACCTGAGGATAACCGAAACTGTCAGGTATGAAAACAAACTCTTGGTCTGAAAAAAGAATCTAATAACATAAATTATCGGAACAACAAATGAACCTTATTGGACTATTAGTGGAGGTTACTTTGCTAAATATGAGTAGCGAAATTACACAAGACTTACCCAGGATCCTGTTTTGTTCCACAGAGCATTTGGGAGGGAGATGCTGCGGCGAAACATTGGCGTGGTGGGGGTTGGATTTCCTGCGACGCCCATCATCGAGTCCCGCGCCCGCTTCTGCATTTCCGCCTTACACACTCGAGAGATGCTTGACAGGGTAACTCATATGAATGTCATTTTGAAGCCCTGTATTGAAAACAGGATATTATATTATTTTTGGCCCCCTGCACCTCAGCACCATTGTCAGTGAAGTGGACTAATCTTGAAGTCCAGATTTTGAGCCTTTGTTTTGCCAAGGAACACCCACACACTCTCTTTGCATTGTTAGGGCTTGTTAAAATCAGTGTAGTTGTCTCATTTCTTGTGGACGGTGTTCCTTTGCGTCCTCGTTGTGCATAGATTTATATTTGTGAAATTCCTTTGGGGTTTCTTAAAAAGTGTGAAATAGTCCTGGCAGTCTGCATCCCCCTAATTGCATTTCTGTTTTTTTCAAACTCTAACAAACTGAAAAAGAAAGCTGTGCAGGCAGCTGTGTTTTTTGGCTTTGTTACAGGGTGTGTGGGATGCACAAAAATGTCCTCTCAAGACGATACTTGTGTTTTGCAAGATTCATAGTTTAAGCAGTTTACATAAGAGTATTTACCCATAGTACTTCTCTGCTTTTTATCAAGTTTCTGAGACATTAGTGTCTAGAAGTAAAGAGTTTTTGAGGTCAGTCTTCACACGACTCTGGCATCTCTGTGTTTCTGAATGTACTGTACTTTTGATAGACTGTGAACATAGTTAATACACGGCTTTCCTGTTAACTTTACATGTTATGCAGTAGCCCATTACTCTCTTTGAAACCGCCATCTTATGCATCACAAACTCTATTTTGTGTTACCAGATATTTCCTAGAGCTGAGGCTTAACCACTCCAGCATGAATCATTTTCTTTGATCATTTCTCCTGCTCAGGTTTTGATTGCTGTTGGTGATTTGATTGTTTTTGGCAATTTCAAAATTGAGCCAGCTTGAACCAGTCCTCCACACTAATACGATCTCATCTGTTTGATATTTGTTCAGTATTTTAGTCAGTGTACTCAGTCCTCTATCATCATCACACCATGCCTCAATGTTCTTCATGATAATGTCACCTACGCAGCTGCCTTCACTCTTGTTAAGGAGACGTATACTGTATGCTAATGTGACGTAAAACACTGCATTGTTGTGGTTATCTATAGTTCTGTACTATTACTGCACGTTGGCTCTTATTGACTATTTCTATTGTTTCCTCAGGCTCTGAGTGCCATAAATGAGGTGGGAGACCTTCTTCATCTCAAGTATTCCCGTCAGAGAGTACGGCCATCTTTGGTTTGCTCGTGTGACGACAATTCACTGGAGGACATTGATAAATAACAGTCTTCAGTGTCAAGACAACACACAACCACAATAGGAAACAGTTATTAATGTTTTCTAAGAGAGCTTGTCTGTAACTCTGCCTTGCCTTAACCAGAAGAAAAGGTCATTTATATTACTTAGTTTCAGCCATTTTTGTAACAGTATTTTGCTATGTAAAATAATTTTGCTATAATATTTTTAAGTTATAAAATTACTATATTCTAGTCTGTCAATGCCAGTGCCGTTGGGATAAGTTAAGTTTTGAACCTGTGGCAAGAAAAGTCACAAGCTAATGCTCAAAAAGAAGAATATTGTGAGGTCTAGATTAAACCAAAAATGTATCACTGGCAGCAAACTTGTGTAAAGTGCTTTCGTTAGACAATTCTCAGTATTTTAAAAGTTCAATTTTAGGCTGTCAAGGGACAAAGGGCTCTACAAATAAGATACAGCATATATTGTGTTTAACAGTCCCACCTAACAACAAAAGATTTGATTTTACTTTATACAGTTGTATGATGCATGGTCATAAGATCATAAGAATATTCTATAATGTTTTGCTGTAATCATACAGTGTACATTAAACAATAGTGCCAAATATAGAATCATATTACTGGATTTACATCATGGTTTGTACAGTTGTAGAGGTGACAGTGGCAGTAGTTAGTAACTGTTACTTGGATCAACAGAGCTGATCATTATTATTATTAATATTATTCATTGAGTCACATTTCCATGTCAGTTGACAAAGGGTATGTTTATGATGTTGAATAATATCAGCCCTATTTTAACCTATGTTGGAAGGTCATTCATTTCATGTGAATGCACTTTGAGTTGTGATTTTATAAAGCACAAGAATTCATTGTTGGGCCAAAGTACCAGAAGATGGTTACCATTTATTTTTAAACACTAGAACAGTGAACAACTTTTTTTTTTTTTATATATAATTCACCTAGTGGAATCTTTTCATGCACACGCATACACACTGATAAAACACTTCCACTGAATAGATAATGATTGATTGTACATTAGTACATTTGTAAATTATTACAGTTATAATTATAACATCTATCTTCTATCTGCTTTTACAACTTTGGTACCATAATAGGGTACTTTTATAATGATAAAACTGTTTAAGGATCAGAGAAAATGTTTTAAAGTTCTGATAAAAGTTATCCTATCATTTGTAAGTTCACTTTTATTAGAGACTAAGTACACTGTGGTCAAAGGTAATGACAACACATGACTTTGTGTAATTTATATGGAGGTGTTGCTGCACTTTGACCAGACAAGAGTTCTGAATGAAAATACTTTACATATCCATTTCTGCAGACAACCACCATGCTCATTGAAATGCATATTGTAATCTAGTTCTTTGGACCCTTTGTATCTTATTACTAAATGGGAATGTCATATTCTGTTTTGTGCAAAAGGCTGGTCTTAACTTGAACATATAAGTGTTATGTTAAGTAATATGCACTAATCAGGTGAGTGGTCTTGACTTGGTCCTGGTTTAGTCCTGGTGTAGTCCCAGTTTAGTTCCAATTTTAATTATGTGTGTGCAAGTGTGAATGCAGCCTGATACAAGATGTCATCTAAACACTGCAGCTATGTTTTAAATGCACTATGCGTATGTCTGTTGGTAACATTTACTGTACACTTTTGTCAATTTGGGGTAATCTGATGATGCAGGTTTAATTTCCTTTAATTTCCAAATAGAAGCCTGCAGGGACAAGAGAATAATGTATTTTGGTAATGTAATCATCTTCCATTTATTTCCCCTTTTGACAGTGCCTTGAAAAAACTATATACGAAATATTGTCTTTTCGGTTTTCCCTGTATCTAACATCTCTGATTTGCTCCATTGTCACCACTTCAAATGTTTGCACTTTGACAGCAGATTACTCTTCTATTATGTCTTTTATGCCTCTTGGTAATAAAATGATAAGGTGGTTTTTATTGTTAATGTGTGTATTGATAAATGAGTACAAATTGTTCTTCATTGTTGATTATATGAATAATGCAATGAAGTACTTTTAGGTTAAGGCTCTGGCAGCCCAGGTTCAGCTGTGAGTGGTTCAGAGTGCAGGCTATAAACTGTTTATTAATGCTGATTCAGTAGTAGTAAATACTTGCAAGTGGCGTCATCAGGTCAAGTCAGAGGTCAGATCTGTGGAAAGGCAAACCCACACACAGTAAGAATTCTTGCTTTGCAAGGTAATTTTTAGCAATTAAAAAAACAAGAAATGTTGCTTTTTTAAGGCTAATTAAGGTATATATTATAAAATTATATTTACAAGAAAATATTATTTTAGTTTAATCAATTTGAATTATATGGTATTTACAATATAATACTGATGTGTTTATAATGAAGAATGTGTAATGCCCCCCAAGGGCTTGACTGTCCAGTACAGCAGATATCATGGATCACCAGGGCACTATGGACAGCACACTTTACTTTCACTGATTTTATTATAATTAAAGTGTCACAAAGGGAAGGCAGAGTTGGTTTTGGGCTTTGAGAGCTTGTCCAGGTGCAGGTTTATGGACGGACTGAACTGGCTCTGTGACTCACAATCAATAGCTGGCATGGCTGGTGTGCAACCTTGTCCCCAGCGTGCCCTGGTTTCAACCACAGAGCGGCCGACTGGACTTTGGACTGCCTGGAGAACCTCGGCTAGACAGGTAAACAAAAGAGTGAGAGGATTTTCAGTTACAAATATTTGGTTAAAGCATTAAAATAAGGTCTAGTTATCACTATTCCATTAACCATTTGATATCAAAGTGCTATAGGTGTGATGTGATGAGCGGCTTTCTACTGACCTTCGACACAACAGGATGAGAGAGGTCGCATCACATTTCTCTTTACTCACTTCCTTTTCCTTGATTCTTCTCCTCAATTCTGCAGTAAATGGATGAAGAAATCCCACTCACAGAGGAGACACAGTGAGGAGAGAAGATCAGAGGAGGGAGGCAAGAGGAGGGAGGCAGGAGGAGACATGAGCTGAAGGTGAAGGGGACAGCCTTTTCCTAGCTCCTTAATTTTAATATCAAATTCAGGATTATTTTACATGTCAAGCATCATTTGCTGCTGTATCTGTTCTTAACTTGCAACAATATAAACTCCTCACTGACACAAATAATGTTTCCTCTGCGGTTTCCTTCCCCTCGCTTCCTCTTGGGACTTAATATGGTGCATTTGATTGACAGCTGAAAAATGGAGGATCGAGGAGAGGAAGCAAGGAAACGGAGGCAAGGAAAGAGAACTGAGATGTGGCTAGAGTAAAAGAGAGGTTCACAGGGTTTTTAAACAACAAGCACTGCCCCTTTCCTGTTGCCAATTACATGGTCATTGGCCCACACCAAAACAAGAAAGCACCCACCTAAAGAAAAACCACACCCATTAGTGAGAAAGATCCCCTGTTGCCCCATGGATGTCTGTGTTAAACCTGTTAATGTAATAGTAAGTGTGTAAATGACTGTGTAGTTATTGCAGTAAGTTCAATTCTTCCATTCATGGGTCAATAAATCATGGAGCGCTCCTTAGGATGGGACGAACACTGAACCAAAACAAAAACAATGCAGACATACACACACATTTGTATAGATTGAAACAAAGAAACTTTAAACCACCAAGTATTTTCTCTTCACACACACATATGCACACACATACACATGTTGGGTTTCCATGGCCCCATCCTGTAGGAGTTGTGTCTCATCTCATCCCTAACATTCCCCTGAGATAAGACACAAGATTTGGTTCACGGAAATGAGATGAGATTTTGACATAATTTATTCTTGGCAACACCATTTTTGATTTTCTATTATATTATGACTTTTTATGACTTGTTAAACCTTTTTTGTGCCAAATATAATTAGACCTAAAAGGTCTGTGTTTATTATTATTATTATTATTATAAGTATTATTATTAGTATTAGTATTAGTATTATTACTACAGTATAACAAAACTAGTTTTAATAACTCATGAAACTTTGCATTGGTTCTCAGTTTTCCAAGCTCTCATATACTGTCAGGACCTCAGGTGCATTTTGCTTGAACACTATGAGTTCATGAATGTCCCTTGTGAGTTTGTAATTTTTTTCGTTACGGAGTTTGTGTGAGGGTTCTCCCTGCTCCTCCTACCCCCCCTTTCCCTGCTCCCTCTCTCTGTATCCACTTACCTTGTTTGGCATTTCCTGGGTGGGGCCCAATCATGCACCTGCTGAGCTCCACTCCTGTTCTTCATCAGTAATCATCTCCTACAATAAAAGACCTGCTGACCTGCTCTCCAGTGCCAGATCGTTCCGTCATCCCAGCGGTGAACTACTCAGGCTTTTTTAAGATTTTTGAGAATTCCTGATACTTTTTGATGTTTACCTGTTTCTTTTGTACTATCCCCAGCACTTCATTTGGAGCCAGCCTCATCCCGTACCCACCAGTTTCTGTAAGCCTCCGGTAAGCCTCCGGTCAGCCTCCATCTCCACAGACCTCTCATCTGCAGCCAACCCGGACCCGTCCTGCCTCCCCTGGAATCTATCCCCCTGCCAAGACTATTTTTGTGTAATAAATACTTTTTCCCTTTGCATATTTGGGTCTGACCAGTGATTCCTTAACAGTTTGTTCCTTCTGTAGACATAGCATCTTCTTCCATAGTTTTCATAGTAACTTTAACTGGCTTACAGTGCTCAGTTCATTTTTACTTCCCACTTTGAGAATTTTTATGGAATAGTCTATAACAAATTACAGCAGCTCTTCATGCAAAAAACCTGTTCCCTTAAATCAGAAGCCCCATACATTCGTTGTGAGGAATTTCATTCATAATCTTACCGTGTCCTTTATCTTTGTGAGATCCTGATGGAGCAAAGTTTTCAACAAATGTAGAGGCCAAGCTTAAGCAGGTAGCAGGTAATGTTCAGGTCCAAGACGTGTTGTGTACATACTTCCATTGAGGAGAGCCGTAGTTATGTTTAAAGCCATTGTTACCTGAAGAAGACCTGGACAAGAGAAACTAATGGTCCAAAGCAGAAATATCTGATAATAATGAAAAAATGGCTAGGGTATACAAACAAACCTACTGAGTTTGAATATAGTGTTTAACTGAAATGTAATTGACACAAGTGCAGAGGATTTCCCCAGCCAGTGGTGGCGTTGGCAATCTGGGGGCCCTCACTATGCACTGTTTGAGTTTTTTGTATTGTTTTAAATAGTGATTGTCTGCTTTTCCCTATTGCTCTTGAGACTCGCATCTCTTTGTATTTGAATTAGGGTGGATTGGAAACTTATCTTATTTGAATAGTTAGGTAACAGTTAGTTAATAGATAACAGTTAGTTAATAGATAACCAGAGCTGAAAGTTGTTTTTTTGCTGGTACAATTACATTTATTGTTTTCATCTATTACATATGATTACGCTATGATTATGTTCAAATCAGAATGTTTTTTTCTCGTCCACCTGAGGCAGGGCCTCTCCACCCACCCAGAGAGGGCAAGCCCCCTTTTATCGATCGAGAACCATGGCCTCGGACTTGGAAGAGCTGAGCTTCATCCCAGTTACACTCGGCTGAAAACCACTCCAGTGTACATTTCATGTCCTGATGTGATGAAGCTAAGAGGACAACATCATCTGCAAACACCAGAGATGAGATCCTGTGGTCCCCAAACTGGACCCCCTCCAGCCCCTGACTGCACCTACAAATTTTGTCCATAAATACAATGAACAGAACTGGTGACAACGGGCAGCTCTGGCGGGGTCCAACATGCACCAGGAACAGGTCTGACATACTACCAGCAACACAGCTCCTGCTCCGGTCATACAGGGACCGGACAGCCCTTAGCAAAAGGCACCAGACCCCATACTGCCGGAGCACCCCCCACAGGACACCACGAGGGACACGGTTGAATGCCTTCTCCAAATCCACAAAGCACATCTGGTTGGGCAAACTGCCATGAACCCTAGAGCACCTGATGGAGAGCATAGAGCTGTTCCAGTGTTCTGCGCTCAGAGCGAAAACCACACTGCTCCTCCTGAATCTGAGGTTCAACTATCGGCCGGATTCTCCTCTCCAGTACCTTGGAATAGAACTTACCGGAGAGGCTGAGGAGTTTGATCTGTGCAGGCAGAAGCACCCCACCATCCTTCATCCAATGAATGGGACACCTCCAAGAGCACACAGCAGCCAACAGGTGAAGATCAGGACGTGCACCAGGAGTGTGTGTCTCCTATAATACCCGTGCAAGTAAGGACCAAACATGCCAAGATGATAATATAGCACTTACAAACACTGGTAGTACAGTGGGGGACTTGGAAGCCAAAGGAGAAATTTCCACCTTCCTGCTAAGAAGCATGTCTCAGGACAAGTTTGTGGACAATTATGTTATTTCAGAGCTAGAGGTTGTTGCTCTGAATGATAATGTCTTCTATCCTCTACCTGGTGTCTTCACCCAGGCCGACATTCCTGGAACAAGAGAGAACATTCCATAACAGGAACAATTAAAGTAATTTGCACACATGAGCTTTTTGCATGTGCCAAGCCTAGACACCGAGGTGAGATTGGTGACTGGAAATAATGCCTGTGAACTGATGAAACTGCAGCACATGAAAGATCGCCAAGGTAAAGGACCATACTCATTGAGGACCCCCTGGGCTGACTGATACATGGTCTAAAGGGACCATGGATAGCAGCTATTTAGTTATGGACCAACTTAACTATCTGAACAAACCATCTAATAGACACTATCCATCTTAAACAAAATAGACAAAAACACATATCATAAAACATTCAGGCTGGTGCTATCTCATTAAGACCTATGGTTTGTGACACAGCATATCCTTTATCACCCAAAAAATTAAGATAATTCACCTAATATAGATTTTGTAGCCTTTCCAACTGTGTTTAGATTGATTCCTAAGACAGTCCAGCTCAACTCCCACGAGTCAGTCCAGTCAACAAGGCTGTAGTTCACCGGGTTCCGCTCCAACTGATAACTGCAAATAACTTAAAATAACTTTAAAATGCCTGTTGACTATATTTTTTTTAGAATAATTATGGTATTATGTCCTAAAAGCATTGGAAAGCAATGGTCAATTCATCATCTGACCTAAAGATCAATTCATTGTGAACAGATTGCTACAAAAACACTCTTAGTTTCAATCACTGTCACATATTTTGTGCCTTGACTATTTCAGACATGTTTGCTCTTGTTTTTTTTGTTTTTTTTTTTCATAAAAAATTATGCAATGATACTGAGCTGGTGGATCATTACCGGTAAATGTTTTATGCCATCTTTTTTCCATCACTTACTTTCATCTGCATTTTTTATTGTTATAACTAATCTAAATAGAATATTGTTTGAATTTCTGAATACTTTTGTAAGACACTCTACAGATACAAAATGGTATCTGTAGTTCAAATTAGGATTTAAACATTGATACAAACAAGAATGAAGGCTTGGCTAAACTGTCTCACAAACATGCACAATGTTTGAAATCTCTGTAAACATGAATATGAGGCTCCCAGTCTGTGAAGGGTAGTGACTTATTAACGCCTTAAAATGTGTTCACAGTAAAAGATTAGCCTTAACACTGGGTCTGTGTGACATAGGTTGACCGTGAGCAGGTTGGGATTCAGTGAGTAAGGTCTAAAAATCCACACAAAGACATGAAGCAGTGGGCCACAATTTACTTTTTGTTTTCAATCATTACAAAATGTGCAAGAAACCATAAACCTAAAACCATACACCAATGAAACTTTAAAGCCCATAAACCAATAAAACATCTAACCTATGACCCCTGTACAATATAACGCACATGGTCCTGCCTGGAACCTTAAAAATGGGAGCTCGTGCCAGGGGAACTCTTTTGGGACCTGGACAGAAGATAAAAGGATGTAAGTAAAAAGTAGAACCACACCATTCATTAAAACACCATAAACTACCCTACCACACACATCCATACTTAAAACATTTCAAAACAGATATATTGCACCATATATATATTGCACTAATTCAATTTAATTCTGTCTCCTTTTCCTCCAGGGATCAGCAGCTTTCAATTAAAGTACCACAGGATTAAAAGCAGTAAAAGGAAAGACAATACATTTTAAAACCAATTGTGTGCAATGTCTTTTTGCAATATGTGCAAATATGTTTAAAGTGCTGTGTGCTATCAAAAGTGCAGTGTTTTAAAGTGTCTTCGTGAAGGGTGAAGGTGCTGAGTGTTCTCATGTTCTCATAACAAACCAGCCTGTTTGTTACAGTCAGCTTGAACTTATTGGGGAGAAGCAGCAATACTGCTTACAATGACATGTTGGTTATATGAATGCATGGCATTCCTCAAAGTCAAATTGCTGCAGATAAATTAGGACATTACAACAAAACAAACAAGAGAGTAGCCAAGGCTAAAGGGCGCTATTTAAACATGGTGAATGTTTGACATTGCTAATGTCTGCTGTTATTTGTAGCACAGCTTAGCTTAATACGGGAGTTTGGTCATGTTATATTCTCTCCTATCTTACTTCTGCTGTCTAGAATTTGGTGAAAATTAATTGTAACCCATTTTCAAGTTGCACCTATACCTTGGTGTACCACACTTACTTGTTTGTAATGCTATTTAAATAAAACAACTTGTTAAGCACTGTAGAATGACCTTATAGCACCTTTCTCTTGTAGTCATTTGTGGAGCATGTCCAAGTGAACACCTACCCCCTTGAGCTGCATGTATTTAAGAGTCTGTGTGCCTGATCCAGCTCCCTGTTTAACGCTGGATTTGAGCTGCACTATCTTCAACTTTATCCACAAACAATTTGGAATCAACATGGACACAGCTGGAAAGGTTTGGATCTGTCACAAATTCGGGTTACTTTGCACATTTCTATTTAGAAGATGACTTTCAAACTCGTGAAATGTTGTGCCATGCATGTCTTGTACTGGGTTCTTTAAAAACTTTATATAGATGTACACCACTTTTCAGTCACACTGTGTTTTACTGTATTACTAATTCAGTATACATATTTTAACATGTAAAGCGTGCTAGTAAGGTTTAAGTTTGCATATTGTTAAATTATACTGTACGAACATGGTATAAAGGCTACAGTAAAGTGATACCCAGTTTGCTTTTCTCTGTCTTATTGCTGGTGCGTAAAAAGTCATTCATTATATGTACTTTAATTTATTACATCTTAAGGTCATAAAATGTAAGGCAGCTGTCGCCTGGGAGCCCAACACACCTTTGGTCATGGAAGAAATTGAGGTGGCTCCACCACAGGCCAATGAGGTTCGTGTTAAGGTGAGGAAAAAGTACAGATTTTCTTTTGATTTTTCAAAATTCTAATGAAGTGATTCATATTTTTTTGAAAAATGTGTTTGTTCTAAATTGTTTTATCAGATTGTGGCCACTGCAGTGTGCCACTCAGACCTGTACCACCTGTATGAAGGAATGCACAAAGATGGCTTCCCTGTGGTGCTTGGACATGAGGCCGCTGGAATAGTGGAGAGTGTGGGATCTGGAGTCACTGAATTCAAACCTGGTTAGATTTATTTAACAGAAGAATGCTGTATTTATTTAGCTTCAGATTTCATTATTTTATTGTTCAGGTGACAAGGTGATCCCCCTGTTCCTCGCACAGTGCCGCAATTGTTTGTTCTGCAAGAGTCCAAAGACAAATCACTGCGTTAAAAGCTGGTGAGTTTTTATTGTAGATATTCAATTCTTATGATAAATGCAGTACAATATGTATTCCTTAATTCGTTGTGTAGGAGTGAAGTCCGCCAAGATACTATGACTGCTTCAGACTCGAGGCTCAGCTGTAAAGGGAAAAAAGTCCTGCAGTTTTTAGGTGTTAGTACTTTTTCAGAGTACTCTGTGATCAAGGAAATTAATTTGGCCAAGATACACCCTGACGCTCCCCTGGAAAAAGTGTGTCTCATTGGCTGTGGGATTAGCACTGGATACGGATCAGCTGTGAACATAGCTAAGGTTAGAAGTATGTGTTGCATTTATTATATGGTGCCTGAGGGAATTGCATTCTTACTGCCTCTCCACACATTTCACCTAACTTGACCTGGTGGCATCACCTGCTTATCCCCATGGAGTTTAAAAAGTGTAATGCCATACTATGGAAGATTCCAGGCAAAACAATGCCATCAGTATGGGGACAAGCAGGTGGCGGACTTTCCACCAGAAAAGTTAAATAGTGCATTTTTAATGATTATTCACTGAGTAGAAATATCAATGCTTCTCTGTAGGTGGAGGAGGGCTCCACTTGTGCTGTGTTTGGTCTGGGAGCTGTGGGTCTCGCTGCAGTTATGGGCTGTAAGGCGGCAGGAGCCAAGAGGATTTTTGCTGTGGACACAAACCCTGAGAAGTTTGAGAAAGCCAAGATTATTGGAGCCACTGACTTTGTGAACCCCAAAGACCACAGCAAACCCATCCACGAGGTTCTGCAGGAGATGACAGATGGAGGAGTGGACTTCTCCCTGGAGTGTGTGGGGAGTGGATCAGTCGTGGTGGGTAGTTAGAAAGAACTACAACTTCACTTTTGGTGCAACCAGGGGTATAGCACAAATCTCTGAGCCCTAAGTACAAACCATCTTGGTGGGCCCATACTCCATGTTGTCTAATAGAAAATGCACTCTACAGACTTTGCGAGGGGCCCCTCCTTGCACTGGGCCCTGGGTAAAGGGCCATTTACTCCCCCAATCTGATGGCCCTGGATGCAACTGATTTTGCAGCAAAGAGGAAGACACATAAAAACATTACCACAAGATACAGAGCCGTAGCTAACCATCCGCCTTACACACAGATGCTGTGATGTGCGATGTGTGAAAATTGAGGACCGATATTCTGTGTAGTCATGATGACTGCTCAAAGTGCTGTGGGCAGCCAGATGCTATGCCAGTAGTTTTGCGAGGATTCACGAGGTGTCCCTGCAAGCACTTGGTGCCCTTTTTGCGTAATATGCTTAATGGGTAGCTACGGCACTGACAAGATACCTTTCAGAGGCTAAAGCAGAGTTTTGCTGTGACGGTCAAGCTAACAACAACTCAATTCCTGATTATCAGACAATAAAATGCTGATCTTGGTTTAGTTCTGTTCCAGGTTTAGTCTGAGTTAAGTCCCAATTTTAATGTGTTGTTGAAAAATGTGAACACACCATGAAACTGAGATTGCTGCAGAGTGGTTGCATGTACTGCTCCTCACTGTGAGAAACCTAAACCTGGAGCCAACAACAATACTCAACAATAAGACGGTGTAGTGATTCATTGGTCCTGGAGTTAATCAGAGTAGGATTGTAGTAGGAGGTGGATAAATTCCCAGTGCTTCAAGCCAGTTCCATCATTTGTAAAATTGGCTTCTGGATGGGAGCCGAAAAGTCTTGACTGCAAAAACAGAGTCCAGATGACAACCACTGAAACTTTCTCTACAAATACTTAACAATATTGTTTTGAAAAATCCATCCTTATGCCTGTTGCATTGCACTTAAATTCCACTTGTTATGACAAATGGTTGAGGTTCCCCTTAAACACCCCTTACTCAGCATAGGCCCTGTGGCAAAGACACATTAACTGAATATATCAAATGAAACTTTTGGCTCATTTTATTTCATTTTATTATAATTTTTTTTCCAACTTGATAATTTTGCACATTTCTGACTCTGCAGGAAAGTGCTCTTCACTCCACAGTTCCAGCTTGGGGGGTGAGTGTGATTGTGGGCTATAATCTGATTCAGACGTTCACAGCTCGACCTGGTGACCTTATTACTGGGCGCACATGGAAGGGGGCGCTATTTGGAGGTAACAGTTAATGGGTCTGATCATTATGCCATGGCTTTTTTTTAATTATTAATCAATTATTTTATGTTTTGTTTTAGGATTTAAGAGTAAGGATGGGGCGGTGGAGATGGTCAAACGCTACATGGAAAAGAAGCTGATGCTGGATGAGTTTATTACACACAACATGGACCTGAATAATGTCATGGAAGCTGTTGAACTCATGAAGAAGTCAAAATGGTGAGAGTGCTTTCTCCAGGCTTTAGTACTCAATAATAAGCCAAAATGTACTTTATTAACTGCCTTTTTTCTTATGGCTGTTTTGTTTTTGCTCCACAGCATCCGAGTCGTCATGAAGCCCTCTCCATAGTAGATGCATACTGAATCCTGTTTAAAACATTTAAAACACCTTAACTAGACCCACAGCCACATTTCCAGGGGAAAAGTAAAACCATAGCTGATAATTATCCTAGTTTGCCGTACAGAATGCTGTGTTAAGTTGCTAAAAAGTTGATTGTTTCTCCTTTAAGTAAACCATCTGCAAATTTGCTCTTCCTTCCAGTATTTACCATGAAATTCTGATGTGCATTAGTATGGGTAAATCTGGTTTAAGAAGAATGAGGGCTAATGTTTGCTGTGCACAGTTGAAATGAGTTCCTCCCTTTTCCATGAACTGAAATAAAAATATTTTTGAAAGCATTTTGTGGTATTAGTTTTCACTATTTTCAAATAAAACGTAACATGTATTATTATTTGAATAGAATAGCACTTGGAATACACTCCTCCTAATGTTTTATTTCATGTTGAGGGCTAGATAAGGAGTGGTATGTGGACATTGTGTGTGCCGAGAGCCAGCTGTGTTTGGACAGCACACACTTGCACTGTTCAGTCCAGGGTCACAAAATATTTACTACCGTCAATAGGGAAAAACGAGAAGTTACACAAAGGTAAGGCTATACACAGTTATCACCCTGCACAGAAGTGTTCAATCCACTGCATGTAAATACACCAAATATCAATGCATTCACAATGACAGCCATGAAATGAAGAAATGTGCAATATATGCGTATTTGCAATACAATTGAATAGTATCCTAAATGCCCCTCTCCAGCTTATTTAACATGTGACTGTTACATGTCTGTACAAATATACTGTAATAATAATTCCACTCTCTCAAAGCGCTCTTTCTACTGGTCAGGCTCTGTTATACTCTGAGTGACAGGTGGTTTTACCTATCACAGTGAACTCTCATCAGAATACATAAACTAAGTTACATAACAACCAAGCAACAACAGTCTGGAACATCCAGAACCAGTCAAGCGGTTCAAAGTTCAAATCAGGCTGAACAAATTATGCTTAAACGATTGTTTAAAAAGGAGGTAAAACAAGAGGAATTGTTCCAATTTTTTTAGAGGTCAAAGTTAAAAAGTCTGTTATTGTCCACATAAACCCAAAATTATACGCACAGATTTTGTTTACATGTTACATTTTGTTAGACATTTCTGAATGTATAAATCATGGTCGAGAGATTGACAAGCGATAATATTGTTATGCTATGATTCACTATGTTTCTTGAATCTGCTTCCCAGAGGGAAGAAAATCCAAAGAGGAGATCTCAGTAAAATCTCATGTCTTTCTCCCGGGGGACGGATCCGGCCCTCCAAGACCTTTAATCTGGCCCTCGGCTGATTTTCTTCTAAAATATTTTAATTATATTTTCTATTAAAATATTGGTAATTTTCTGCGCCGCTTAGCATAGCAGCGTCTCCAGAGCCTGCGTGGCCCCTACCACCAGAGCAGCACAAATGAACACTTGCCTCTTTCCAAATGTTCTTAAAGGAGGATCGTTTTGACTGTTGACTGTGACACCCTCATCAGCAAAATTGAGAAAAGTGGATGCAGAGTGCAGGATTTTCCAAGAAAAATTTACTTATTCCTATTTGCATACAAGGTAATGTTAAAACATTGTGTTGAAATTGCATTTTTCTTAAAGTTTCAGGTTGTTCATAATATTATAATATTTTGTAAAAGAAAGATTTCATCAATTAAAAAAGATTTTTGTAATAGATTTGTGTTTCTCTGCACAAATATTTGAACTTATTGTTATTTTTGGAGTATATATACCATGAGTTTTCTGATCCGGCCTCTTTGGGATCAAAGTAGGTTGAATACGGCCCCCGGACCAAAATGAGTTTGACAACCCTGTCCTAGACCATTTTGAGCATTGTTTAAGACCACTGTGAGCAACTGGCTTATTGCTCCAGCTTCTCATATTTTGCTCCTGAGAAACAGGCCACTGAAGTGCTCAGGTTAGACTCCTCTGTTGACATGAAGGAGATCTATTTGGCCAGAACTAAATCTCAAACTTTCACTGTGTTTATCCTTCTGCTCAAACTAACCTCAGACTAGCCTCCGTGTCGTACTTCTCATCTGTTACTCAACTTGAACTTGGACAAACTTTAAGCCCATTGGTCAGTGTGGGTTTGGTGTGACTGGAGCTGCTGAACATTTTGGCTCTGCTGTTTCAGAGCGGCTGAAGAACACGTCTGTCAGGAACTCAACAAAACGTCTCCTACTATCAACAGTAGGCCCATTTAACCCCTTCTAATGGAAAAAGCAGGCCCGCTCTCAACTACAATAGAGGTAAGTTATCTTTAGCTTGGTTTAACCATTTTTAATGCACATTTATGATAACTCTTGTTTAATTAATGAGCTAATCATGCTAGCACTTGCTCAGATGCAGACGTCTTCATTTCATTTAGTGGCTATGGACAAACTACATCATTTGGAATCACCTCAAGAATGCACTTGCACTCACACTTTGTACATTTCTCTGTGGCTCACAGCTAGTTAGGTTGAAGCTAACAATGCTAACAACAATGCTAGCGCTAGCAGCTACCGCTAGCATTATTGTTATCATTGTAGACCGTGACTGTAGAACTGCACTTGATTTAACTGTGAGTCTGGGACAGAAAATGCACTGGTGTGTGCTTCACTTTCAGTGTGTTCAATTATACAGTCTACATACTATTGTATGTGGAAACTCTCAAGTAGAAATGCCACCGAACAGTTTGTGTTTCAGTTAGCCCAAACGAGCAGGCTACACCTAACCCTACAACACAATTCCACCATGTGTTCCTTTTCTATATTCAAGCAGACAGCATGAAAAAGTTCATATTATTTAATATATTCTAGTAGTAGCTAAATAATGTATTTATGTGAAGAGTATTTGTATGGGAAATTGAAAGTATATTATTAAATATTAAATAATTATGATCATAATTATTTTAGCTTTATTAAGTGTATGTATATAAGTATATAAGTTTAAGTTTTTTCCCCTCTGGTTTTTATTAAGATATTTAAGTATGTGTTGCAGGTAGAAGTCGACTGGAGGCAGTGTGAGCGTCTTTTCCTGAACCAAGGTGATGACTACAAAACAAGTGATAAAAGCTGCATCCAGAGAACTGTACCCAAAATATGAACCAGTCACCATCTTCCATAGACACGTTGTCTCTTAAAAATGTACTGAGAAATTCCTGAAGACATCCAATTAATCTCTTTATACCCAACTTTTGAAACTTTGAACATTCTGTCTACAATGATATGTAAACCTTGAGATTCATTAATGACTGCATTTGGAACATGTTCTAAAATGGAACATTTAGTTGTCGTTATGATTATTAGCCAAAGCTATATGTTGGTCTAGAACTATAATGAGACTACAATGAGTGTCTCAACTTTGTCTCCCAAGCTTAAAAAAAGACATATTTGAGCAGCAATTTTTTTTTCTCTGGGAAGTTTGTGGGAGTTGGCAAAGCCCATTTTGATTTTAGGTTAGATGAGGATACTGGTTTGTATATAATCTGTATTTATAATAAGTGATGTTTCAGGGGTATAAAATGTATCTCTTACAGCTCACACAGTTGGACCAGGGCCAGATGAACTATGGTCTTGATTGGCTGTATATAATTAAAACACAGAGCCTGCTTCTGTTTTTGTGTCCAACACTCGCAGGAGTTCAGGGAGTTACGGAGCACAGTCTTTTCAAAGTTTTTTCTCAAGCTATTTGGAATCAACATGGATACAACTGGAAAGGTAGGTCTTTCTTCTCTTTACTAGGTCAAAGCTTGTGCCATACAAGCGTTATCTATGCTTACTCTCAGTGGTGAAATTATAGTTTTAATCTATTTCCTTACAGAATATGGGCTATTCTGTAACATTGCTCATCCAGACTGTAGCATTTGAAATAACATTTTGGTTGATAGCACAACTGAGTATCCACTTTCATTTTTTTTTCATTTCATTTATACAGGGAGATCCCAGCCTTTGCTTATTAAAACTAATTAAGGATGATCATTTAAAAGTGCATATAAGTGTTGTGAAATGGGTGACTTTTTTTTCTATGTAATACATATGATTGGGGTTGAGAGACCCCTGGTGTTTGAAAGGATGTGTAGCACTTACTCACACTTGCCCAAAAGTTCAGTTAAATCTACTATAGGCTACAAACTAATTTGAAGTGTGAAATTTTTAGGTCATAAAATGTAAGGCAGCTGTCGCCTGGGAGCCCAACACACCTTTGGTCATAGAAGAAATCGAGGTGGCTCCTCCCCAGGTCCATGAGGTTCGCATTAAGGTGAGAAAAACATCTGGAGGGTTTTCATGTTTTAAGTACATATTTCATATATTTTGTTTCTAATGTGCAGATTGTGGCCACTGCAGTGTGCCACACAGACCTGTACCACCTGTATGAAGGAATGCACAAAGACGGCTTTCCTGTTGTCCTTGGACATGAGGCCGCTGGAATTGTGGAGAGTGTGGGCGCTGAGGTCACCGAATTCAGACCTGGTTAGATTTAAATGTTTTTCTTGTTTTCACACACACACATAAATAAGTAGTTTATGTATAACTGTTAAATTGTTTGGTACAATAAATCGTAATAAGACACTAAACAAAGCATTTTGGTAAAGTACATGAATATTATCTGTTTGCAGGTGATAAGGTGATCCCTGTGTTTCTCTCACAGTGCCGTGAATGTCGTTTCTGTAAGAGTCCAAAGACAAACCAGTGTGTAAAAGCCTGGTCAGTTTGACACTTGTAAGGTTACATGTTGAACATTTACATTATATAACCTCATATGTTTTATTAATTTGTAGGAGTGAAATGCGCATGGAAGTTATGTGTCCAGTAGACTCCGGGTTCAGCTGCAAAGGGAAAAAAATCCTGAAGTTTGGTGGCCTTGGTACTTTTACAGAGTACACTGTGGTTCGACAAATTAACTTGGCCAAGATCCACCCTGACGCTCCCCTGGATAAAGTGTGTCTTATCGGCTGTGGGATTTGCACTGGATACGGATCAGCTGTGAACACAGCTAAGGTTACAATATTTATGAATATGAAATAACACAAACTATTTACTGAATGCCTCACCCGTGATTTCCTTTCACACTAAATTCTATAAAGCCTACCAGACAAAAACTTTCACCATCTATCGAAAATATATGATAGATAATGCAGAATGTGGAGATGCCATATGCTCTCAGATTTTCAGGAGAAATACCAATCTTAATTCACAAATGTTATACTACCAGACCCCAGAATTTGCTATTTACAACAAAAATCTGCTTTTTAACAATATTGCACACCACCTGTATGAAATAGTACAGCCATGCAGAATGTTGCAATGTTATCTGAAACCCAGCAACATGCCTAATTTAATGGGTAAAGGGTTCACGCTATATAATAAATGATCTATATCATATATGTATTTATTTATGTTGAGGTAACATTTTTGTTCCTGTGATGATATGATGTAGGTGGAGGAGGGCTCCACTTGTGCTGTGTTTGGTCTGGGAGCTGTGGGTCTTGCTGCAGTTATGGGCTGTAAGGCGGCAGGAGCCAAGAGGATTATTGCTGTGGACACAAACCCTGAGAAGTTTGAGAAAGCCAAGATTATTGGAGCCACTGACTTTGTGAACCCCACAGACCACAGCAAACCCATCCACGAGGTTCTGCAGGAGATGACAGATGGAGGAGTGGACTTCTCTATAGAGTGTGTGGGGAGTGCATCAGTCATGGTGGGTAACTAGTTCATTCTGGTGGCAAACTGCATGAAGTAATAATAGTATATGTGTCATTTTCAATATTTGCAGTAAAATGGGTTTGAATCTTTTTCTGGCTTTGCATAGCAAAGTGCTCTTCACTCCACAATCAAGGCTTGGGGGGTGAGTGTGATCGTGGGCTACACTTTGGTTCAAAACATCACAGTCCAACCTGTGGACCTTATTTCTGGGCGCACATGGAGGGGGGCACTGTTTGGAGGTAACACATATGCAATGTTGTCTGTTTGATTATTTTTATAATTGTCTCTCTTTTTTTTAGGGTTTAAGGGTAAGGATGGGGTGATGGAGATGGTCAAATGCTACATGGAAAAGAAGATGATGGTGGATGAGTTTATTACACACAACATGGATCTGGATAATGTCATGGAAGCTGTTGAACTCATGAAGAAGTCAAAATGGTGAGTGCACCTTGTCCAGTCTTTGGAGATCTGTGGAGAACAAGTACAACATTTGAAGCCACAACAGATAGCAGGGGGACTTAACTCTCTCTTCACTGATAACTCCACAGTGTTATTGCTAACACTGACAAGTTATTTTATTTTTATTTTTTTATGTAGCTACATGTTTAGTTTCTCTATTTGCCAATCTGAATTAAGATAAGACAAGACTTTATAATCTTCACATGGTTCAATTTGTTTCAGACATCAGGGAAGAATTCTGTACTAACCTAACCCATATAAACCAAAAGAAATCCTGCTGAAAAAACTGTAGTGTTCTGTAGTAGTTAATTTGAAGTTTTGTGTTTGCTCCACAGTGTGCGGGCTGTCCTGAAGACCTCTCCACAGTAGATCCATATTACTCACCCCTCAAATATATGTGAATCAGATTGTACTCAAGTGACAGTGTAACACATCACCTGTGTGATTTCATGGAAGTAAAGTTAAGTTAAAGCTGTACTTTGGAACTTTCTAAATAGAGATAGACAAGTGAAAAATTAGAGCCAAATAAACAACATTTGGAGGCAAGTAGGAGGAGGCCCTCCTCCAGACCAAATAAAGTCTGGGTTTGTGGAAGCTGACTGTAAGGATTGTAAGTGCAATAAAAACCTCAAAAAAAAAGAAAAATAAAAGCCTTGTTACTGCACTGAATTGTATATTGGTAATTTCACTCATTGATATTTTCAACATCCAAATATGTATGGGGCATAGATGAAGTAATTAGATGGCGAAGCTTGGTGAAGCTGAATGTATGGGTTTCAGCATTCTGTAACAATTTGATATATTGAAGACCTTTCACTCTTCAAATTATTTAGTTTTAACTTGTACAATTCTACATCATTTCATCATTTGGAAACCCACTGCTATGACAAATAAGTCTCTGCTCTGCAACATAAGATTATTTTACCAGTTGGGGTCAGTGGGTCAATTAGTCACCAATAGATTTTCGATTAGTCAACTATTTAAAATCATTATATCTGTTGTGCATAATTGAAATATGGTCACTGAAGCCTTCTAAATAAAGAATATTTAGAAAATGAAGCGTATTGTCAATGAAAATCAGAAATGTATGTGTATATATATATATATATATATATATATATATATATATATATATTTTTAATCCCACTGTCTTAGTAAAAAATGTCTTGTTCTGTGATTATTAAAACATGACTGCTTACTTTTTATAGTCAACCAACCCCAATTAATCATTGCAGTCCATTAAAAGTCAAAGTTTCTTAGATTTATGCTGTACATGTCTGACTTTATTCAGACTGCTAAAAGCAAAAAATATATATTTTAAAATTTTTATTTATTTATTTTCTGCATTTCTGACAAAAATACTTTTGAATAGTCTGAACTTGTACAAATTGCAAGTTTTTAACACAACAGGTTATTTTGGTGAAACACTTGTGACACAATGTTCCTTATATACAGATCTGGTGTTTTTTTCAAGCGCTGTAGGAGTGGTATGAGGTCTGTGCTAAGGGGTCAGCTGTGTTTGAACAGCCCACATAGGGACAACTCTGCTTTTGATTGGTCAAAACCATGATAATACTCTGCTTAGAACTGGATAGACTGTTTATGTAGAAGTACATCTGGCATGTGTTCCCTGATTAAATTAGGGCAGATTCCCTTCTACTTTATCTTGTCTTACATAAATATTATTCCTAAATGTTATTTTAAACTATAAAAATCTTTTAGAATTTGGATTCTGTTACACTAATGGTCAACGGTGGCAGTTTACAGAGAAAACCTATTAATTTGTAACAGTAAACTGTACTGCGCTTTTCTAGGGGACGGTCTGGTTCAGTTTACTTTACACCACATTAACTCATATGTGCAGTATGTAATCTAGTGTATGTGACATGTATTTTGTTCATTTTTTGTCTACTTGTTTAATTAAGTTAATTACAGTAAGCATCTCAAAAGAGACTACATATATTCATCGAGCACTTTGTTGTAGTGATTGTAGTGAAGTAGTGAAGCCTTTGGGTACAGTTAGATGCCTAGAAAACATAAACCACTGTCCACTTATAAGTACACAAAGTTGGGCTTCAGAATTATACATTTACAATGGTAATAGGCATGTAATTAACCAAACTGTTATTCAGCAAAATGGTATAATTTCAGAATCCCTTGGCGAGCTACTGGTAGCTCCACAGCTACAGGTTGTTGTAGTAGTATAGTTATTTATATAGTAGAAATCAGGCTTGGGCATTTAAATGAATATAAAACGAGATTGAGATTCAGTTATGTCAAATTGTCCATGACAAATTTTTAAAGTAAGTTTTAAGTATGTAAGTATGTAATGCACTAATCAGATGAGTTTAGTTCCGATCTTAATATGATGTGTGTGCAAGAGTGAATGTAGCCTGATACAAGATGTCATCTAAACACTGTGGCTATGTTTTAAATGCAATGTTGGGCATTTTACTTAAAAAAAAAAAAGTTATTAGTTACTGTTACAAATTTCTTCTCCCATAAAGTAACTGAGTTAGTAACTCAGTTACCATGATGTAAAAGTAATTAATTACTCAGCAAAATAATTATCCAATTATTTTCATGTTATGTCCTATTGCCCAAAAAATCGAGTTTGACTTTAATGCAGTGGCTCCGTCTCCATCATGGCTAGAGCTCACGCTCTATTACTCTGCCACTAAGCGTACACTTTTGCAGGTTGTGTTGTGAACAGGCAGTTTATTCATCTGGCTTTATTATCTCGCATGTAAGTATGTTTTTTTTTATTTATATAGCGCTTTTCACAGACATGTCACAAAAAGGCTTTACAGAGTATTAGTCATTCACTCCATACCCGGTGGCTATTGTAGCCACAGCTGCCTTGGGGCAGACTGACAGAAGTGCGGCTGTCAATCAGCACCATTGGCCCTTCAGATCAGCACCATCTCTCACTCTCACAACACTTTCTTACTAGTCAATGTGGGTGAAGTGCCTTGCCTAAGGACACTGACAGTTTTTTGTTTTTCTTTTTTTAACTGGCGCCCCAGTGTGGCACCTGATTTTCCCAGAGATCTCTCACCCAAGTACTAACCAGGCCCGGCCATGCTTAGCTTCTGAGATCTGACGGGATCAGGCTTTGACAAGCCAGTATGGTGTACCTCTTTAGCTGGTCAAAGGAGGAGATACAGATGACAGATGTTAAGACACGAAAGCTCCTGACCATGAGTGTGGAAATCACTGTCCAAGATGAAACATCCAAGCTCCATAAGTGCATCAATGACAAGGCCCTGAAAGATGACATGCTCAGAGAATGTCTCAGACAATGGACTTAAGAGGAAGAGGTGCTGGAGGGACCATCATGGCGGGACAATCCCCTACACGGGGCATACCACCAGAACATAACTGAAGTGGCTGATATCAAGAAATCCTACCAATGGATTGAGAGGGCTGGTCTGAAGGACAGCACTGAGGCACTAATCCTTTCTGCTCAGGAGCAGGCCTTGAGCACCCGGGCAATAGAGGCCCAGATCTACCACACCAGACAAGACCCACGGTGTAGGCTGTGCAAAGAGGCTCCTGAGACAGTTCAGCACATAACTGCACGGGTGTAAGATGCTGGCAGGGCATACATAACAAGTGGCGGGCATAGTATACAGAAACATCTGTGTAGAGTATGGGGTGGAGACCCCAAGGTCAAGGTGGGAAACACCTCCAAAGGTTGTGGAGAATGACTGAGCCAAGATCCTGTGGGACTTCCAGATACAGACGGACAGGATGGTGATGAACCAACCAGAAATAGTGGTGTTGGAAAAGCAATAGAACAAAGCCGTGGTGGTGGACATTGCAAGACCAAGTGATGGTAATCTCAGGAAACAGGAACACGAAAAACTAGAGAAATACCAGAGGCTCAAGGAAGAGCTGGAGAAGGCCTGGAAGGTGAAGGCATCAGTGGTGCCCACGGTGATTGGAGCACTCAGGGTTTGTAACCCCCCTGGAGGAGTGGCTACAGCAGATCTGTTACGACCCAGCTCTGCTAGGGACAGAGAAGTAACAAAAATAAAACCAAGATGTAAAACGGAATCAATTAAATAATGTTTAATTAACAGGGGTGTAAAGGTAAATTAAATCTGGGTGGCAAGAGGAACATAGGACGAGGAAATATGTCTCGTTGATCAGGCCGTCCACCAACCTCATCTGCTATAACCTCAACACAAGGCATAATTTCACACATACAACAATAGCCTTCAAACAACAGCCACAGGCATACTGGCAGTGTTCCACCAACCAGTCACCAAACACCACTACAAAATTTTGCAAAAACAAATCAATTGAAAAACTTGTACCTAATACAAACCTCTTAATCAATCAATACCAATTTATTGAGGGGGGATAGGGTATTATGCTCCCAGACGAGCCCCCAATTTGTTATGACCCAGCTCTGCTAGGGACAGGGAAGTAACAAAAATAAAACCAAGATGTAAAATGGAATAAATTAAATAATGTTTAATTAACAGGGGTGTAAAGGTAAATTAACAGAACAGACTCAAATATATACAAAAAATAATCTAAATTAAGAAACAAAACAACGGTCAACGAGTTTTGTGCCACAAAAGGGGTCATGCAGGCTTACACAATAACGAGTGGTTAACTAAAGGGACACACACAAAACTAAAACACAAGTTCCCCAAATTAAACCACATAAGACCACCAACAGAATCGGGTGACCAAATTAAAAAAAGGCACAAAACAGAACTAAACAACAGACCTTAACACACACAAACACAAAATTGCATACTGGCCACCAAGGCCAGCAGCCCTGGTCAGGTGCAGGCTGCAGGTGAGGTGGCTGCAGGTAAGGTGGGTGTAGACATGCCCCACCAATCACGAGCCAGGGCTCCTGCAGCAGGAATCGAGGTGTTCCACCAAAATAATTTAAAGCACACAAAATAAATTACAAATTAAGGCCTGGGGCCATAACAAGATCCCAGAAAGAACAACAGACATCTCGGTCCAGAAAAGCAGCAAAGATACAGCAAAAAAGGTTTAGAAATTGTTCTGGATTTTTTAGAGTCTGTTGAAAAGAGTCTGAGTAAAAAGTCTGTTTTTGTCAACATAAGCCTGAAGCTATATGCACAGTTTTTGTTTATACGGTTCTTTTTGTTAAAGATTCCTGATTTTATAAATCATTGTTGAGAGATTGGTATAGACGATAATATTGTTATGCTATGATTGTTTCTTGAATCTGCTAACAAGTTTGTGGAAGTTGGCAAAGCCCATTTTAAGGTCACAGGTCTATAAAAGTTATCTATTACATATCACACAGTTGGAGCAGGGCCAGGTGAATTATTGACTTGATTGTCTGTATATATTTAAGGCACAAAGTATTTTATGTCCAACACTTCAGGGAGTTACGCTGTGCAGTCATCTACAAGTTTTTCCTCAAACTATTTGGAATCAACATGGATACAACTGGAAAGGTAGGTCTTTCTTCTCTTTACTGGGTCAAAGCTTGTGCCATACAAGCCTTATCTATGTTTACTCTCTCAGTGGTGAAATTATACTTTTAATCTATTTCCTTACAGAATATGGGCTATTCTGTAACATTGCTCATCCAGAGTGTAGCATTTAAAATAACATTTTGGTTGATAGCACAACTGAGTATCCACTTTCATTTTTTTTTTCATTTCATTTATACAGGGAGATCCCAGACTTTGCTTACACATATTAAAACTAATTAAGGATGATCATTTAAAAGTGCATATAAGTGTTGTGAAATGGGTGACTTTTTTTTTCTATGTAATACATATGATTGGGGTTGAGAGACCCCTGGTGTTTGAAAGGATGTGTAGCACTTACTCACACTTGCCCAAAGGTTCAGTTAAATCTACTATAGGCTACAAACTTTAATTTGAAGTGTGAAATTTTTAGGTCATAAAATGTAAGGCAGCTGTCGCCTGGGAGCCCAACACATCTTTGGTCATAGAAGAAATCGAGGTGGCTCCTCCCCAGGTCCATGAGGTTCGCATTAAGGTGAAAAAAACAGTCAAATCAATCTGGAGGGTTTTCATGTTTTAAGTACATATTTCATATTTTCTGTTTCTAATGTGCAGATTGTGGCCACTGCAGTGTGCCACACAGACCTGTACCACCTGTATGAAGGAATGCACAAAGACGGCTTTCCTGTTGTCCTTGGACATGAGGCCGCTGGAATTGTGGAGAGTGTGGGCGCTGAGGTCACCGAATTCAGACCTGGTTAGATTTAAAGGTTTTTCTTGTTTTCACACACACATAAATAAGTATTGTATGTGTAACGGTTAAATTGTTTGGTACAATGAATCGTAATAAGACACACTAAACAAAGTATTTTGGTAAAGTACATGAATATTATCTGTTTGCAGGTGATAGGTCACCAAATTCAAACCTGGTTAAATTTAAATGTTTTTCATGTTAATGATTTTTTTTTTTTTTTTCCCATACAAGTAAAAAAATCATTTATAACTATTAAACTGTTTGGTACAATAAATCGTCCACACGTATCAAATAGGAAAGGTTATACAAATGTGTTTACAAGTATGATGTTCACATTTACAAATAAGTGGCAGGCATGAATAGTAGTGTGTTAATAATGTTGTTCTCTTAAGTGTTTGTTAATTATCAGTTAAAAGTTTGAGTGGCATTCATGAGTATTAGTTCATGAGTTCTTTAGGACTTCAGAACTGAGGAAGCAGATTGGATGAGCTGTAAAACGTTTCAGGGGAGTTTGTTCAGTTGCCAAATTGCATTTCTCCTTTGCCATGTATTCTACCTGGAAGACTGATTTTACATGAGTTCATGAGTAGTTCATAATTAACAAACATTTGCAAATTCTTCCTAGACAAAAACATTCTGCCTAAATAAACATTTAGGAATGTTTTAAAAATAAATTATGACTAAACATGTTAATGAGTAGGTATTTTTAATTACTGGTTATTAACCAAAATGGTTTGTTCGAATGTCTTAACCCTTTTTTGGTAAAGTACATGAATATTATCTGTTTGCAGGTGATAAGGTGATCCCTGTGTTTCTCTCACAGTGCCGTGAATGTCGTTTCTGTAAGAGTCCAAAGACAAACCAGTGTGTAAAAGCCTGGTCAGTTTGACACTTGTAAGGTTACATGTTGAACATTTACATTATGTAACCTTGTATGTTTTATTAATTTGTAGGAGTGAAATCCCCATGGAAGTTATGTGTCCAGTAGACTCCAGGTTCAGCTGTAAAGGGAAAAAAATCCTGCAGTTTTGTGGCCTTAGTACTTTTACAGAGTACACTGTGGTTCGACAAATTAACTTGGCCAAGATCCACCCTGACGCTCCCCTGGATAAAGTGTGTCTTATCGGCTGTGGGATTTGCACTGGATACGGATCAGCTGTGAACACAGCTAAGGTTACAATATTTATGAATATGAAATAACACAAACTATTTACTGAATGCCTCCCCGTGATTTCCTTTCACACTAAACTCTATAAAGCCTACCAGACAAAAACTTTCACCATCTATCGAAAATATATGATAGATAATGCAGAATGTGGAGATGCCATATGCTCTCAGATGGGGTGCAAGAGGTTTCCCTATTACTTGGCATTTTCAGGAGAAATATCAATCTTAATTCACAAATGTTATACTACCAGACCCCAAAATTTGCTATTTACAACAAAAATCAGCTTTTTAACAATATTGCACACCACCTGTATGAAATAGTACAGCCATGCAGAATGTTGCATTGTTATTTATGTTTGAGGTAACATTTTTGTTCCTGTGATGATATGATGTAGGTGGAGGAGGGCTCCACTTGTGCTGTGTTTGGTCTGGGAGCTGTGGGTCTTGCTGCAGTTATGGGCTGTAAGGCGGCAGGAGCCAAGAGGATTATTGCTGTGGACACAAACCCTGAGAAGTTTGAGAAAGCCAAGATTATTGGAGCCACTGACTTTGTGAACCCCACAGACCACAGCAAACCCATCCACGAGGTTCTGCAGGAGATGACAGATGGAGGAGTGGACTTCTCTATAGAGTGTGTGGGGAGTGCATCAGTCATGGTGGGTAACTAGTTCATTCTGGTGGCAAACTGCATGAAGTAATAATAGTATATGTGTCATTTTCAATATTTGCAGTAAAATGGGTTTGAATCTTTTTCTGGCTTTGCATAGCAAAGTGCTCTTCACTCCACAATCAAGGCTTGGGGGGTGAGTGTGATCGTGGGCTACACTTTGGTTCAAAACATCACAGTCCAACCTGTGGACCTTATTTCTGGGCGCACATGGAGGGGGGCACTGTTTGGAGGTAACACATATGCAATGTTGTCCGTTTGATTATTTTTATAATTGTCTCTCTTTTTTTAGGGTTTAAGGGTAAGGATGGGGTGACGGAGATGGTCAAATGCTACATGGAAAAGAAGATAATGGTGGATGAGTTTATTACACACAACATGGATCTGGATAATGTCATGGAAGCTGTTGAACTCATGAAGAAGTCAAAATGGTGAGTGCACCTTGTCCAGTCTTTGGAGATCTGTGGAGAACAAGTACAACATTTGAAGCCACAACAGATAGCAGGGGGACTTAACTCTCTCTTCACTGATAACTCCACAGTGTTATTGCTAACACTGACAAGTTATTTTATTTTTATTTTTTTATGTGTAGCTACATGTTTAGTTTCTCTATTTGCCAATCTGAATTAAGATAAGACAAGACTTTATAATCTTCACATGGTTCAATTTGTTTCAGACATCAGGGAAGAATTCTGTACTAACCTAACCCATATAAACCAAAAGAAATCCTGCTGAAAAAACTGTAGTGTTCTGTAGTAGTTAATTTGAAGTTTTGTGTTTGCTCCACAGTGTGCGGGCTGTCCTGAAGACCTCTCCACAGTAGATCCATATTACTCACCCCTCAAATATATGTGAATCAGATTGTACTCAAGTGACAGTGTAACACATCACCTGTGTGATTTCATGGAAGTAAAGTTAAGTTAAAGCTGTACTTTGGAACTTTCTAAATAGAGATATAGACAAGTGAAAAATTAGAGCCAAATAAACAACATTTGGAGGCAAGTAGGAGGAGGCCCTCCTCCAGACCAAATAAAGTCTGGGTTTGTGGAAGCTGACTGTAAGGATTGTAAGTGCAATAAAAACCTCAAAAAAAAAAAGAAAAATAAAAGCCTTGTTACTGCACTGAATTGTATATTGGTAATTTCACTCATTGATATTTTCAACATCCAAAATATGTATGGGGCATAGATGAAGTAATTAGATGGCGAAGCTTGGTGAAGCTGAATGTATGGGTTTCAGCATTCTGTAACAATTTGATATATTGAAGACCTTTCACTCTTCAAATTATTTAGTTTTAACTTGTACATTTCTATTATTCTATTATTTCATCATTTGGAAACCCACTGCTATGACAAACAAGTCTCCGCTCTGCAACAAAAGATTATTTTACTAGTTGGGGTCAGTGGGTCGACCAATTGATTTTTGATTAGTCAACTATTCAAATGATTATTTCTATTGTCTGACTTTATTCAGGCTGCCTAAAAGCATAAAAATATAGATTTTTAAATTGAATTTTACTTATTTATTTTCTACATTTCTGACAAGAAATAACATGTGATTTGTATAAACTTGCACAAATTGCAAGTCTTTAACATTACAAATGAGAAAGGGTTACTTTGGTGAAACTTATGTAACACTTGTGACACAATGTTCCTTATATACAGATCTGGTGTTTTTTTCAAGCGCTGTAGGAGTGGTATGCGGTCTGTGCTAAGGGGTCAGCTGTGTTTGGACAGCCCACATAGTGACAAGTCTGCTTGTGATTGGTCAAAACCATGATAATGTCTACACTGTTACCTAACCATGTGTGCTTGACTTTGTTCCAACCAACATGGAAACCGTCGGAAAGGTAGGAATGCGGTTTTCTTAAAAACATTGAATGAATTTCATATTATAGTCATTCAGAACAAGAACACAATGTACTTGTGCTCTGAACTGCATAGACTGTTTATGTAGAAGTACATCTGGCATGTGTTCCCTAATTGAATTAGGGCAGATTCCCTTCTACTTTATCTTGTCTTACATAAATATTATTCCTAAATGCTATTTTAAACTATAAAAATCTTTTAGAATTTGGATTCTGTTACACTAATGGTCAAGGGTGGCAGTTTACAGAGAAAACCTATTAATTAGTAACAGTAAACTGTACTGCGCTTTTCTAGGGGACAGTCCCTGTGATTTACAAGTGTCAAGTGTACAAGTTGCTAATGAAATATTCCATGTTTTCCCTCTTTTCAGATGATCACATGCCGGGCTGCAGTGGCCTGGGAGGCAGGAAAACCTCTGGTCATAGAGGAGATCGAGGTGGCTCCTCCTAAGGCTGGGGAGGTCCGCATAAAGGTAATGAACATATATCCACGCGTATGTAATATAGATTGTTTATATGATTAGCTAGGCACCTCTTCAGAAACTTATTTTTCTAATTGCCTTTGACTTGTTCCTTGGACACTTGTACACGTGTTTGATTATCTGGTTCAGTGTACTTTGCACCACATTAACTGATAATAGCCAGTATGTATAATCTAGTGTGAAATGTATATTGTAATAAAATGTCATGGCAGTTAAATGGTTCATTTTTTTTGTCTACTTGTTTAATTAAGTTAATTACAGTAAGCATCTCAAAAGAGGCCACATATTTTCACAGAGCACTTTCTTGTAGGGATAAAGTAGTTTTGTTTTAAGTCTTAATATGATACCTTTGTTCAGGTCGTTGCCACGGGGATCTGCCACACAGACTCATACACCTTGAGTGGCTCGGACCCTGAGGGTGTGTTCCCTGTGGTCCTGGGACATGAGGGGGCAGGCATCGTGGAGAGTGTGGGACAGGGAGTCACGAAGTTTCACCCCGGTTAATATATTTTCTCTAAAGGATTTAGTCTCTTCATACAGTAGATAACGTTGTATGGATTGTTTTTGCAGGTGACACTGTTATTCCTCTGTATATTCCTCAATGTGGCGAGTGCAAGTTCTGTAAAAATCCCAAAACCAACTTGTGTCAAAAGATTAGGTATACATTTACATTTACTTAAATGGTATACTATAATTAGAAGACTCGTCTTCCTGCAGTATATTCATTTGCAATTTTAATGCTTCTCTAATTTTATTTATTTATTTATTTTTTAATTTAAAAGGGTAATAAAACATTTGAGCATTTGAGTGCCATCTCACCTGCTGGGTTTCTGTTCCATAGGCTGACTCAGGGAAGAGGTGTCTTGCCCGATGGCACGTCTCGTTTCACCTGCAAAGGCCAGAGTCTTTTCCACTTCATGGGCTGCAGCACCTTCTCTGAGTACACTGTGGTGGCCGACATCTCTCTGGCCAAAGTGGACTCCAGGGCGCCTCTGGACAGAGTGTGTCTGCTGGGCTGTGGCATCAGCACAGGCTACGGAGCGGCTCTCAACACAGCCAAAGTCAGTCTGAGATAAAATATCTGCACATAATCTGCACATCTGCACTATAAAAGATGAAAAATCATCACTAAGCATATTCATATTCAGCTGTCTTAGATTTATATATATATATATATATATATATATATATATATATATATATACATATACATACATATACACATACATATATATATACACAATACATATATATATACACATACATATCATATATATACACCTACATATATATACACATATACATATTATATATATATATACACATATACATATATATATAATATATACATACATATATATATATATATATATATATATATATACACATACATACATACATACATATATATATATACACACATACATATATATATACACATACATATATATATATACACATACATACATACACACACACACATACATACATACACATACATACACACATACACACATACATACATATATACATATATATATAAAAAAAATAAAAATAAAAATGTGTTTCTCACCTTCCACGGTGGTTGGTCTCTCACCCTCATTGAGCTCGGGTCCTCTACCAGAGGCCTGGGAGCTTGAGAGTTCTGCGCAGTATCTTTGCTGTTCCCAGTACTGCACTTTTCTGGACTGAGATGTCCGTTGTTTTTCCCGGTATCTGTTGAAGCCACTCTTCCAGTTTGGGGGTTACAGCCCCGAGTGCTCCGATCACCACAGGCACCACTGATGCCTTTACTTTCCAGGCTCTCTCCAGCTCTTCCTTGAGCCCCTGGTATTTCTCTAGCTTCTCGTGTTCCTTTTTCCTGATATTACCATCGCTTGGTATTGCGATGTCAACCACCACGGCTCTGCTCTGTTTCTTATCCACCACCACTATGTCTGGTTGGTTCGCCATCACCATTCTGTCAGTCTGTATCTGGAAGTCCCACAGGATCTTGGCTCGGTCATTCTCCACAACCTTTGGAGGTGTTTCCCACCTTGATCCTGGGGTCTCCAGCCCGTACTCTGCACACTATGCCCGCCACTTGGTTATGTCGCTCCATGTATGCTTTCCCTCCCAGCATCTTACACCCTGCAGTTATGTGCTGGACTGTCTCAGGAGCCTCTTTGCACAGTCTACACCGTGGGTCTTGTCTGGTGTGGTAGATCTGGGCCTCTATTGCTCAAGTGCCCAGGGCCTGCTCCTGAGCAGCCAGGATCAGTGCCTCTGTGCTGTCCTTCAGACCAGCCCTCTCAAGCCATTGGTAGGATTTCTTGATATCAGCCACTTCAGTTATGCTTCCGGTGGTACGCCCCATGTAGGGGTTTGTCCTGCCATGATGGTCCCTCCAGCACCTCTTCCTCTGGACCCCACTGTCTGAGACATTCTCTGAGCACCTCATCTGCCGGGGCCTTGTCCTTGATGTACTCAAGGAGCTTGGATGTTTCATCCTGGACAGTGGTTCCCACACTCACTAGTCCTCGGCCCCCTTCCTTCCGGCCTGCGTACAGTCTCAGGGTGCTGGATTTGGGATGGAACCCTCCATGCATGGTCAGGAGCTTTCGTGTCTTAACATCTGTGGTCTGTATCTCCTCCTTTGGCCAGCTTACAATCCCTGAGCTATATATATATATATATATATATATATATATATATATATATATATATATATATATATATATATATATATATATATATATACACACACACACACACATATATATATACACACATATACATATATACATATATATACATATATATATATATATATATATATATATACATATATATATATATATATATATATATATATATATATATATATATATATATATATATATATATATATATATATATATATATAGTATATATATATATATGTATATATATATATATATAGACACATGTATATCTTTGACAAACAGGTCCTTCCACCTGAAAAAGTTGCACAATACACCTTTAAACCAAAGGAAAATTGCCTTACTTCTCTGTACTGGTTCACAGAACACATCTGATTTTAAACTAAAACAAATGTACATGCACATTCCTGAATAGTAGCCATAAATATAAAGCAGAATAAATACTATCGTTTGCCCTGTAGGTGGAGTCCGGGTCTACATGTGCAGTGTTTGGCCTGGGAGCTCTGGGCCTTGCTGCTATAATGGGCTGTAAGGCAGCAGGGGCAGCCAGGATCATTGGAGTGGACATCAACTCCGACAAGTTTAAAGTGGCTAAAGAATTTGGTGCCACTGATGTAGTGAATCCCAAAGACCACAATAAAGCCATCCAGGAGGTGTTGGTGGAGATAACAGATGGCGGGGTGGACTACTCCTTTGAATGTGTGGGCAATGTGGGCATTATGGTAAGCTGTGTATAAAAGATTGCAATTTGAATGGTCAGATATTGTACACAGTTTAAATTGTTAATAGTTTAACGTAGGCATTTTGGTTGATTAATTTGTGCTAATGGATTCATTTTTTTCTGTTCTCAAGCAGTAGTAAAAGAAATTAGTCCATATTCTCTTCTTACGATAGGCCAGAACTACTTAAGCTGTTATAGATGAAACTTAACCTTTTATTTGAACCATAGAGTGCACCCTCACCATAGCTTTACTCAAAGTTGTATTCTGATCGATTAGTTCATTTTTGAGTAATCTTGCATTGTCCTGTATTTCACCTATCCCCTACTTACACCCACTACTCTGTTAAAATCATACATTACGCTTTTCATATAGTTAAAAATAGGACAAGGCAAGGTATCTCAACTCTGCAGGTTTGAACAGGAAATCAATAAACCTCTTTCTAATAATATTTTGATGAATATTTAAAATCATAATGTGGTTTGCAATGAACAAAATATAAAATAATGATCTATGTTTGTTATAGTTCAATACTAAATGCACAAAAATATCTGATATGTCTTCTTTAAGTAAAATGCGTTGTGGTGATCTGTCTGTATTAGAGAGCAGCACTAGAAGCCTGTCACAAGGGCTGGGGCACGAGCGTCATCATCGGAGTGGCTGCGGCTGGACAAGAGATCTCCACACGCCCCTTTCAATTGGTGACTGGGCGCACATGGAAAGGAACTGCCTTTGGAGGTAACAGTCTTCTATATAATAGTTTACCTCATAAAAATTATTATTAACTAGGAGTGGACATTTAAATGAATATGAAACGAGACCAGACGAGTCATGTCAAAATGTTTTTTTGTTTTTTTTTTGGTGCTGTACCCAATTTAAAAACATGAAAAACTGAACTAGTTCATTTTACATGGTTTGCAGTGATCCAAAGTTATGTCTCACTTACCTTATGCATTCCCAACATCCTTATTTGGAATTATTCACTGTGATGAGGTTATCAGGGTTTTTCACAACTCTCAAAGACCAGCGTCTCACAGTAAAGCTCATAACTGGTATGCTAATGTGCACTTCCTGATTATTGGATAATAAATTCGCACAGCTGACTTGTTTTGACGTTAAGAGCTCTGTGTACAATATATATGTACTGAGATAACTACAAATCAGGTGCACAGTCTTTAACAGAGGTCTACAGTCAATCGTGTCTGTAAAAGCATGTGGTTTGGAGCAGAGTTTGCACTTTGGAGAAAGAAAGTGTGCCATTTTGGGGGATTTGGAATTTTTTTAATCTGAAAAAAGAAATTTGGATTATATTTATTCTGAATTTTAGTTGCAGACATTTTTAGTATACTTTTTTCAATATGATTCAAATCAAAATCAAAATTTCACCTTTTAACTATTCAGTACATATATTTTCAAGCCTCATTGAACAGTCAAAATTCAAAGTGAAAAAAAAAAAAAAAACTGCAGCAAAGATCCATGATGCCAAAGCAGAAGCATCAATCCTGTGTGAGTGAAGAGGACAGAGGCGGTTTCTCATTGGCTGTTCTCATCTGTGGGCGGGGTTTATACTTAGGAAATCAAAGAGATGAGGTTTTGATGAGGCGAATTCTGACCAATCAGATCGGTTCACTGCCCCATTTCCTGCTCGTTACTAAGTTAGATCAGATAATTTTGGATTGAATGCTTTAGCCTTGGCATCTTGGATCTTTCCTGCAATTTTTTTTTCAATGCAAATTTTACACTCTTGAAAACATTTGTGCAGAATATATGAAAGATAATTTGTTTCATCAGATTTTGAATTTTAAATACTGTTGAAATTTTTTACCTCTGAAATTATTGAATAATTTTTTTAATCTGAATTTTAGTTGCTGAATTTTAAGTGTTTAAAATTCAATATTTTAAAAAACAAATCACCTTTTAAATATCCAACACAAATATTTTCAAGTCCTCGAATATTGAAACATTGAAAATGTACACTTAAAATTTCAGCAACTAAATTTCAGAATAAAAATAATAACATCTTTTATCAGAGTTAAAAAATTCAAGGTGAGAAATTCAGTGGTATGAATAATTCAAAATGTAATGGAACAAATTATCTTCCATAATTGCATTGCCTGGCGTGTTCCACAGTATGGCATTATGCCCATTAATCTCAATTAAACACAAGCAAGTGATGTCACAAGGTGAAGCTACAGGGTCAAATCTGTGGAGAGGCAGGCCCACTCACAGTAAGACTGCATGCTTTTAAACAAGCAGGTGACGGACCCTTCAGAAAAGTTACACAGTGCACCATTAAGCTGCATTAATCATTTTGTTTACTTTCCAGGATACAAGAGCGTGGACAGCGTTCCCAAACTGGTGGACGACTACATGAACAAGAAGCTCAAAGTGGATGAATTTGTCACTGACACGCTGCCCTTCGAGAAGATTACAGAGGGGTTTGATCTTATGCACGCTGGCAAATGGTAAGGCCCTGTAATTTGACATTCAATCTAAACTTGTTTGTTATGTTAATATATGTGCAAGTTGCCAGTCTCCCCATGGATTGTTGTCTGTCAAAAAATTCTGTGATGCATCATGCTGCCCTCTGCAGAGGACAATTTGTAGAAGAGTTGTTGTATAATTTTTCTCAAGAGGGACCAGGTTTTCTTCAAATATCGTTTATGTCAAAGTAATAGCATCTTATTTTTTTTCAGCATTCGAGTTGTCCTTCGGTTCTGAGCCACAGTTGCCTAGAGTTTACTCATTTTAATAAATAATGTATTCAATTCCCTCTCAAATCGTTTCTTCTTTTTGGAGCATTGCACTTCTTTTTATTCCACGTCTCTCTCTCTAGACGGTAACAGGAAGAAACAGCCAGACCACAACAAGATGATTTAGAGATATTCGGATGCGCTTTGATCCAGTGTGAATAATGAATAATAAGAAAAGAACTTTGGGAAGAAGTCATAAATAAGCAAACCGTCGGGATTTGGGTTTGAAAAGAAATGTAAGAAGATCGGAGACGGTGCTGCGAAAGTCTAGCCTAGTTTAAAAGCCCTTACGACTGTCCTTTTTGCTTACCATGAAAGATATGTTTAGCTGGACTCAATACAGAGGACTCAAACGCACCGCAATTTTAAATGAAATATTTACACAAGTAGAAGTAACTCACATGCTTGCATGTGTACTACTAATACACTGTGGAAAGTAATCACGCATGCTGCTTTAACTATGATCCAATCTATACTAATTAGTTAAATAATAAGGAACAGGATAAGAAACAGTGAATGAGCATACATTAGTTGGCTAATTTGATCAGTTACTATGCTTTATTATGTAAATTATTCTTTGATTCATAAAATTAACTAATTGCTGAATCAATTTCCATATTATTCATAAATACCGGTCTCTTAACTACCACCATAATCATGTAATACATAAAGAAGATTAAAATGTATAATACTATAACAGCTGCATATTATCTCAATTACTCCCATTATTATCGAGATTAACAAATCAGAGCCCTCAGACCACTCACAACAGCAAAGGGATTTCAGGTTAAGAGTGGATAAAACCAGATCCCCACAACAATACCTCTGCTACGGGAAATCATGTTTGCTAATTATGCATCTTAATATTACAAATGAGCTAATAGTGTATTATTGCTGATTTATGTTTGATAAGATGGAAACGGTATTTGTGTCACCACCAACAGAGTTTAAATCAGAATGCCATTTGATCCTAAAATGTTAATTTAAGTTAATATGGATTTGCACTTAACCATATTTAGTCATAATCAGGCTTCTCTGCAGGTAAACAACTGCTCTGCCACTACAAAGTCCCCTTAGTCCGCTAATACAATGACCCTGAAACACTAGCAGGAACGTTTCAGTAATTAGAGACTGGATTTTAACTTACACCTGGGATTTAGGTTGTAGTCAAGGACAAAGTCACCAGCACAGATCTACAGAAGAGCCATTTATTACTCAATTCGAGGAAATACAAAGATGGCAGAGCAACCGTGATCACAATATTCCTCCTAACATAAAAGAATGCCACACCAGGAAACCCCCGCTTCAAGGTGACATCTACCGGTTTAGATCTGGTGTGGTTTTAACACGAGCTTTTATTTATTAAGGCTTCACACCAGGGCTATCGAAAAAACACAAGACTCCGTAGTGAAGAGGTGCCGGTGAAATGCTTGGACAGACTTGGAGAGTTCAGCAATATGAAAAATGACTACTAATACGTTGTAGTTGACTGTATACCTACAGCAATGAATTAAAATGTGGGAGAGAACTGCTTCAAGTAATGTTGCATTTTGTAAATGAACTTTTTCATATTTTTTTGTTTTTTTCAATCTATAGCTTTTCTCTTAAGTTTTAGCAAAGCACTAGCGGTCAGCACACTAGATATAGCCACATTCTACTTTGACAATTTAGGACCAACTTCATTGAAATTACACTAAAGGCGATAAAGGCGAGGAAATTTGTTTTTAAATGTGCCTTATATATAATATCCCACAGTTTGACCTGTCACCATAATTACTATATCAGCTCATCCTTCAATTAATGGAAGTTGGGATAATAGTTTTAGGGCCTCAATATTTATTTTTCTGAAACTGAAATTTTTATTTTATTTTTTATACAGCTCCTTAACCATTTGAGCTGTAGAGGGTCTGACAATTTATATCTACAACTCAGTGATATTAATTTAAGGTGTTTTATTCTTTTATTTATTGCAGCTTATCTTTTTAATTACATTGTTCATTAATACATAAATTATTGGAACTAACCTGCTTTTTATTTATTTTATCATTGGAAAAAGTCATCATTTATCTTATTTCCTGTAACAATACATCACCCTTCAAAATGTGTTATTGTGACAGGCCTATCCATAACATAGTATTTTACAAAGTACTGTCCTTATTATTTCTGTTATGTGCATGTACAGTATTGAAGTGAAATAGGCAACAGCTGAAGAAAAAAAAAAGTAGCATGATATATTCATGCCCTGAGCTCTTCAAAAAACCCTTGGCGGCAATCTTAGCGTGAGGGGTCAAAGGTCAAACGGTTTCAGATGTCAAGCTTGATGACATAAATACTTTCTTACTTCTGTCAAGAGGATACAGTTCTCACTAATATAGCAATCCACGTTTACTAAAAGACACTTTCAAGTACTTCCATTAAACTTGAGGAACCATGATATATTGAACAGACAGAAGCTCGCTACACTGAGCTTCAGGAGTCATATACTGCGAGTTCTGGGGTATTTGTCCATCGAGTCCATCCGGGGTGTACTGTGTGTGTTACATTTGGCCAAGGAAGTGGGCGCGGCCGTTGTCTTCAAGGCGACGCGTGAGGATCTCGCAGCCCGTGTCCGTCACCAGTAGGGTGTGTTCGAACTGGGCCGAGCGCTTGCCGTCCCGGGTCACCGCCGTCCACCCGTCGGGCCACGTCTCGTCTTGCCAGCCACCTGAGATGACACCCAAACAGTTTAGACTCACCACGCATCAATTAGTCACATGGAAAGAGCCTGTGAAGGGTGAGGCGCTAAAGAGATCAAGGTCCCACTTACCCAATTATCACTCAAGTTCAAACCAACCTTAGAGTTACACTTAGACTTAAACTTTATTGATTCACAAGGGGAATTACTTGGACACAGTAGCTCACACATCACAATACTATTATAATAACAAAGAGAAAAAAATATAAATGGTAAATAATAAATTCTAAATAAGTTGCAAAAATAGCTGGTGTCAAATAAGACATAATTATAAATGTATATGTACAAGTGAATAGAAATAAAGAAATAAAAATGTATACAGCTATATATAAGGTCATAAGGAAGAAACAGTGCAAAGATGATATTAGTATTTGTATTAGTAGTAGTATTAGTAATAGTAGTAGTAATATTAGAAGTTGTAGTAGTAGTTGTTGTATTAGTAGTTGTAGTATTAGTAGTTCTAAAAGTAGTAGTAGTAGTAGTAGAAGTAGTAGTTGTATTAGTAGAAGTAGTAGTTGTATTAGTAGTAGTTGTATTTGTAATTGTAGTATTAGTAGTAGCTGTAGTAGTAGTAGTAGTAGTTGTATTATTAGTATTAGTATTAGTAGTTGTATTAGAAATTGTAGTAGTAGTAGTAGTAGTAGTAGTAGTAGTAGTAGTAGTAGTAGTAGTAGTAGTAGTAGTAGTAGTAGTAGTAGTAGTTGTCTTAGTAGTAATATTAGTGTTAGTTGTCTTAGTAGTAATATTAGTAGTTGTAGTATTAGTAGTTGTATTAGTAGTTGTATTAGTAGTTGTATTAGTAGTTGTATTAGTAGTTGTATTAGTAGTAGCAGTATTAGTAACAACAGTAACAGTAATAACAACACCACCACCGCCGCCACATCGGACTTACACAGCACTTTTTTGGACACTCAAAGACACTTTACAAACAAATAAAAAGTGTCAGTGTAGAAAACTGGGAATGATGTGGGAATGCCAAACTGAACAGGGGAGTTTTTAGTAGTGATTCGAAGTGCTGCAGTGAGTTCAAATTCCTGATGATATGATGATTGACGAGACATAGAAGAGGTAACAGATAACCCTATTTTAAAGGATACTGTCATTGTTACTTTTTTCATCCAATACAATACTTGGGCTTGTGGTTTCAACTTAATGTTTATAGACAATGTTTTGAGTTCTGTCAGTTCAAAAGATACAAATATTTAGTTCTGAATTGTAAATTGCTATTGCAACATTGGAAACGTTCCCTTTGGAAACACTGCATTAGCCCCAAGAGTTCCCTCAATGACATGATGCATCTTCAGTATGGACGCCTATTCCTGGTTCAGTTGTGGTTGCATTGCCATTTTTAAACCAGTGGGTGAACTATAAATGTACCCGAAGCCTGGCCAGAAATAATCTAGTTTGTCCATTGCAACAACTCACCTTCACAAATCATAGGCTCAATGGTGAACACGTGTCCTGGTTTCATCACCCCAACTGCTTTATTTTCTTCAAACACAAAGCAAAACCAGGTTACAGACATGTAGCAGCAGCAGCCTCTGAATCTAATTAAGTGACATGTGACTTACTGGCATAGTGTGGGACATTGGGAGCTGTGTGGAACAATCTGTGGATCCCATGGCCACAGTAGCTGCGCACCACAGAGAAGCCATTGGCCTGAGCGTGCTTCTGAATGATGTTACCCAGCTCTCTGTAGCGGATCCCAGGCTTTACTAAATTAAATTAAAAGGAAATCAAATGAACGGAATGTAATACTCTAAAGACATATAACGCAAAATTGACTTTAAGAGCTTCTAACCATGTTATAATTGTTTCTCTTCATCATTCACTCTGGACCCATTTCTAATATGAACCCATTTTTAGATCAATCTTACAATTTATAATGAACAAAATGTAAAAGAAAGTGCGTCTCTACTTGTGCGTGTGATATTTTCTCACTAAATAACAGAAAAAGTATAATTCTTTTCACATCAGTCTAGCTCTAAACAATGCTATAACCTTGAATGTAATTTATGCATACTGATGTAGTATTTAAATGAATTTGTGAATGTAGTTCCTACCAGAGTCAATGGCTTGCATAAGGCATTCATAGGTGGTCTGAACCAGCTTCTTTGCCCCTTCATCCACCTCACCCACGTAGAAGGTCTCATTGAGGTCACCATGGAAACCGTTGTGGTAGACTGTGATATCCACTGCACAATATTGAGAACAGAATTATGTCACAGACTTTGTGTCAACCCTGTGTGCATCATCTGTACCCACTAGCACCTATTGGATTACTAGTTGGAAAAAAAAAAAAATCCACACATAGTCAGGTCGAGGCAAAAATATACTTGAAAAATTGCTGATAAAATCTGGAATAATATTAGCAAAATGGGACTTGGAACACTTAAAAGAGAAATATAGACAGGAGGAGGATGTGACTAGGACTGCCTCACCGCTAAAGGTTAATGAAAGTATTTGTCTTGTCGAACCACGCAGCAAGAGATGAGTTGCTGGCAAGTCTTCCATCAGACACTCTGGGGGGAGTGGCTGGCGGAAAACATCGCCTAAGCAGAAATATTCACGAGCAGGACAAAATAGATGAACTCCTGCTGGTACCGTTTCAGTATGCAAAGAGAAGGATTTGTCATAGAGACTATAAGGCTGCTGCATGATAAAAACATGCAAAAACTACTGTTTCTACAGCAATATTACAATACATTATTCTGACAAATTCAATTAATCAAAAGTAGAGATATGTCTCTGCATTTGCAACACAAAATTGGGAACAAAACCTACCACAGAATAAACCTGAACGTAATAGTAATGAAACTTCAAAATGTTCACACTGTATCATACTTATTGATATTGTTACACATACAACACATAAATTACCATTGAGGATATCTCCTTCTTGTAGTTGTCTTCTGTCTGGGATCCCATGGCAAATTACTTCATTGACTGACGTGCAGCAGGATTTGGGGAAGTTGTAATAATTAAGAGGGGAGGGGTAGCAATTCCTCGCTATACAAGCCTGCCGAGATGAAATGCAAGATAAGTTAGCAGGGGGGCTTTGTACTGTACTGACACAAGGGGTCCCGTTTACAAGTAAAACATTGCTTCAGTTAAATAGAAAAAGATGCCAGTTCTCTATTAATAATCCAAACAATTTGAGGGATTTCATAAGCGAACATAAAAATGTGTGATTACATAAAACAGTAACAAATGCTCATTATGTGTCACTGTCCTCATACCAGATGCACTGTGTGGTCAATTTCTTCTGTTGTAACACCCGGCTTCACCATCATGGCTGCAATGTCTAGAACTTCTCGGGCCAACTGCAAAAATACAACATTTTTATTACACAAAAGTCAAGTTTTACATTACTATGTAGTCGTATACGGCATTTGTACCTTTGACACCACTCTCATGGCTTCAATGTCCTCTGCAGAAAGGATCTTGATTTGTGATGTTCCCTTGAGGAACTGCTCTGACTCAGACACCCCTGTGGTTGGGGATAAGAAAATAGTTTAGATATCTAAAAGTATGGCATTAGCTCTTCTGTTTTAGTCTTATAGAAGCCATCACAAAGTTCTCATTCATTTACCTGCAGTAGCAACTGAGTCCTGCCAACTTCAATACAGACAACTGTATTAAATCCCATTCATACACACAATATGAAATTATGAAACTGAAGGTGGAACTAGAGGCCAACTTTAAATGTTAAAATGCACAACTAGGCACCAAGCACACAGCATATTCTAAAAGGCAATTTCTTATTCTACGCAAGCTGTTATTCAAGCTTTGCATATGTATACAGTAGAAGCACTATAGGTACTGGGATCAGGAGGAGTGACTCACAACATGGACTCTGTATCAGGTACGACTGTTATTGAGAAAACACAGTATGAATTCAGATGTGCTGTATAAATATGGATTTTTTTATTGATTGACTGCACTGAACCTGTGTATTATACAAAGCAAGTCAGAATTTAAGTGTGTTAGCTATGCAACTGAATTCAATAACCTACGGGTAATTTATTAATACCACTGTATGATCACGAACATGAACATTGACAGTTACCTAGCAACAAAGACAGGTTTGCAAGACCTGCCAGATAGAGCCCTTTGACCCACCCTTGTAGCAGAAACGCATCCATTGATCAAATTCACTCGCGCGTTATTACAGAAGCCCACACATCCAAATGAAATAATCATTCATAACTTGCATTATCCAATCGTAGGGTACACCGAGGCTCTGTGTGAGAGGTGTTTAAAGACACTGCTGCCCACAATAAACAGCGCTTTAGTCCCTGAACCAAAAGAGACAGTAACCATGACTACCTGAGCATGGATCTATGCACGGTCACATGACAGGGAGACAGAGGTTGCCATGGCAGCACAGGGAATGACTAGCCCTGAGACACTGATCTAAACAAGCGAAGTTACAATCACAGCTGTCTGGTGATTACCCCAAGTCATGTGGCGGACACATCTCTTTAGTCATTTAGTCTAAAATTTAATTAAGGGCAACAATCTGGATAAATTGAGTGATGTGTTATTTTATAAAGTCCTAGTTGGGCACTTGTCAAGTTTGTGTGGTAAAGTGCATTATGAATCACACCCATTCTCTACCAACGCTCTGTCTTACAGTTGTATAGTTATAAGGGTTCACAAAAGCCAAGGTCACATTAAGACAATACCATAGTTGGTTGAGCGAAACGAGATCATTTTCAAATACACAAAAAAGCTCTACCAAATCTTGGGAGAAAAAAATCTAAAAATTAAAAATAACAACAAAAATAAAACTAAAATTACTTATATGATTCCAGTATTAAAACTAAACCCTTAAACTATAAACTATTAAACTAAACTTCAAGAGGAAGTGTTATGCAAAATTGATGAAACTGAAATGAAATATTTTAATACATTGTTTGAGACTATTTTTGAGACATTACAACAACAATAAAAATGTAACATGGTGATCTAAATATTATGTGTTAACAATTATACCCCAGTGTAATACCCTGTATTTAATGTAACTAAATGAAAAACTTTTCTCTGTAAAAATATTCAGAAATGTGTTTGTCTTTTTATGTCAGCACTTTACAGTACAAACACCCTTGTGAACAGCCTATTGCTACAGTATGTAGCAATAAAAGTGTAGTTTTTGCTTTGATTTTTATGTTACTGCTCATGGGACCACTGGCAGTAACACAACACAAGAGTAACGATTCAATATTGGTATAAAGCCATATGTTACCTCTGGGATGGTCAGCATAGTCAGGTTTTTGGATGTTGCCAGGTACAGGCCTCATGGGAGTCTATAATAATTACACCAGAAAAAAAACATTTAAGAAAACTAATAACATGGTGGTAACTTGGTGGTAACAAATTAAAGCAATGCTATTAATTACACAATGTTTGTATCTTCTTGTAGAAAGCATAACTTGAATAAAGTCTAAAGGGCTTAATTTTAGTCTTTTGCTTTTTAAGGGTTAGTCTTATCATCACTATATTAAGAACAGCTCAGATTAGTTACAATATTGTTGTGTTGTCATGCACATTCAAGAAAAACATTGCATATTTTATTAAATGTAGTGTAAATTAATATTAGACAATGCAGTCAAGGCTTTTTAATACTAAACATTATAAAAGGGTGCCAGCGCTTACCAATGGGTAGTAAGGACGTAATTTTCCTGTGTAACGGTAGCCCGGCCATGGATCTGTGTTTGTCTCTTTCTCCACACAGTTTTTAGTTTCATTCTGGTTCTGTTCTTCTTCTATAAGCACAAAGGCAAAGACCTTTTCAAAAATTTGACACATGTGTTTGACTTTGCTCTTTCTAAAGGACAGCACAAAAACAGGCACTGAATAAATGTATCCACTGTTAATAAGAAACTTTTAGTACAAAATGTAAGTACCGGAGGGTTACTTATACAGTCTTTATTTTTTTGTACTATAGTTTTAACAATAAAAGAGTAACATGACACATACTTGCTTTTTTGTGCAGCAACTTGTGAGAAGCCCAGCTCCCTTTGAAACATTCCTTAAAATAAAAATAAATAAATATTAAACTACATGTAAAAAAACAACAGTGGGTAAATGTACATAGTAATGTTGTTGATATCAATACTCAGGAGGATGACAGGTTTTACAAACTATAATTATTCATTTAAAGCATTACACACCAAAAGCTGGAGTTAAAACAAGCAGAGTCAAGTTGCACGGGCAAAACTGCTGTGACAGCAGATCTTTAACAGATGTCATTACTTATGCACTGGATTTGCCGACAGGACTTTTTCAGTAGTTAAGAGCAGATCGAGCTCATTACTTTAAGGTGCAGTTTTGCAATAAACGCATGAAGCGATAAAAGGTTAAGAGTCGTTCACAACTTCATACCATCTATTATTATTATTATTATTTAAATATTTCCAAACATATTCTGGTGAATGCACAGTGCAGTTGCGTCATGTGGTTTTAAGTTAGGATTATTTGGCTAGGTTTACAGTTATTGGATGTAATAAAGCCAATATAAACAGACTTAGCAAGACGAGAATCGTTCAGGTTTAGCCAAATCCACAGTAAAACAAAATGATCGGTGCATGCAAATATATACAGTGTGACTCGGCAACACTTGACTTTGCAATAAATTGTGATATTAGCGACAATTAATTAGAGCATTTGCCAAGTTCACACATGTCTAATGTAGCTTGACAGTTAGCTTTAGCACCCTCGTGATGGGCGACAAGGCCGAAATGAGAGTTTTGAGCTCCGAATTTCACCCATTACCTTGAACAAAATCCCGTACCTGTGAACAAAAGTATGATCCTTGAATCCCGAGCTTAATACATGTGGGACACTGGAGTTTTGCGTCCTTGCTGCAGCCCTCAGTCTCACACTCCCTTCTAGCTTCGGTGCTCGCCATGCCTCCGTGTGAGAGTGGGACCACACTGCGCATGTCCTCAGAGCGGTCAGGTCACGTGGTGCAGTACCATCCAATCAGCGTGAGCTTTCTAAACACAGATTTGTAAGATGGCGACCGCCGAACCGGTGAGTACTTTCTCTGAAGAACACATCCAAACATTTGTCGCCCTTGTGCCTGTGTAATTGGGCGTAATACCATTCAAAAAGTGCACGGTCAGCTTCAAGCACAAGTATAATAAATGAAATAAATTGTTGATCTTTGCTTGATGGTTGTTAAGGCTTGTTTTAAGGGTAGCTTCTGGTGCCACACGGCCAATGCGTAAAAGAGGAATGCCTGTGTGTAGAGATCTTCCAACTTTAAGGCTGACGTTGTTTGGGCTGACCGACTCACTGTTCACGTCTTACTTATGTCATATAAAGTGCTTAATCCATCAGAGGTTTTCACAACTTTTTCAGTCTCAAATAGCAACTTGTGTTCACCACGTTGTTTAGCTACACATTAATTTACACCTAATAAAATTAACAATGACATGACCACTACCGAAGCTGGTGGGACACTCAGAGGCCATCAGGGGCTCTCTTTACGCATTTACGAACTTTCGGCAATCCAAATACTAATATAAAAGAGTTAATGTTGTGATTAACAATGTCATTGAATGGGTAGTTACATTACATAAATACACACACGTATTTAGTAATGTACCAAATTATTAAAACAGTATAGTTCCGATGTGTTTGAAAATTTAGAATCAACAAAATGTTCAAATTTGAGCTCTCAAGATTAAATTTTGTCCTATTTATTTGGAATACTTAACTTTTTTTTTTTTTTAATTGTAATAAATTTTGCTACATTAACTGCTTACCTGGAGAAACAAATTCATGGGTTATAAAGGAATTATATTAAAACAACAACAAATACCCCAATAATTGCCTTTTTAAGTATTTTGTTTATCCAACGTTTTGTCCACCTTGTTATTTCAATGTTGTATAATTATGGTATTTATATTATTCTTTATCTTTGCTTTTCGTAATCTATCCCTCAGGAAAACAACCCAAGTCCGCTCCAGCATGATGAAGATGGAGCTGAGGAGAGTGGACAGGAGATGGTGAGCCCAGAGGCCTACCTGAAGCACCCCCTCCAGAACAGGTCTGTATCAGCTCATTCTCCTCATGGCCTAATGTCACATGTATTATTCACATTTCAGAGCCTGTGTGTTGAAAGACATGTCAAACATGAAGGCACAGTGAGATATCCATTGTGACGTTTAAATTTTGGTGCATATAAAATGCAATTATATTCCTTTCAAAACTCATTGGATCAACCGCTATAGAAAAATGTGCCAGAGAAATAAGTCTGGAATGGATGTTGAATATTAAGTAGTCCAAATTTCAAACTTAAGTTATTATTTGGGTTAAAATATATATATTGTTATTATTTATTTTATCAGTTGTCGACCATACATCTCAACGTATATCCCGTTACATGAAAAACACTGGATTGTAGCCATGGATTTATTTCCATCCATGGTCCCACATTCGCTCTCACAAATGCACTCTCATTAATTATGCCAGTTTACTTTAACACTGGAACTGTCTCTCCCAAGGACACAACGGCTATAGTAGGATATGCACTAGAGCCACTGCTGTCCCACTACGATACTTGTTATTACCCGTAGTCTCCATTCAAGTTCTAACCAGGCTCAACCCTGCTTAGCTTTCGAGATCAGGCATTGTCAAGGTGTTGTGGCTGTTCAGTATTGATCACTTAAGAATAGCGGCGCAAAATTAACCCTCACAATCAATACACGTACACACACAAATATTAGACCTCACTACATCAGTATTACTACAACATTATCACAGTTCAAAACACTGTTGTGAAGTGTTATGTTAACATGTGTTTATTATTAGTTAACTAACTTAAGATTAGCTTTTTACCTTTTTAACAGCATAAACATGTACATATGACACATGTTACACTTAAACCAACATTTACCAAGAATTTGTCACAACATGTAATTTCAGCAAATACCATGTATTTGCCATTTTTCACCAGTAAGACAAAGCAATCTGTATGTTATGTGGTAATTAGACATAATTTTTGATTATTAATGTTACTTGTTAATTTCTTTAAGAATTTGTGTTCATGGGTTTAATATAGACAAGAAGAAATACTGAAACCACAGAATCACATCTACCATCTTTTTTCAAGCTTTTTCCACATGCCTAGCAAGAATCCATGAAAGTTTAAAAATGCATGCTTCTGCAGCATCAAAGAAACACTGGGTGACATATACATCACATATTTGTTTGATGTCTGCACAGATCGAGGCTAAAATAACCCTTCCTTTATACAAGTGCACAGAGGGTGCCTAAAACAGAAAGCAAGACATGAATCAATCTTTCACAAAAACAATGAATTCCCTTGTTCGCTGAATGCTGAGCCATTTGGAAAATTGATTGTTCAACTCTGTGGGTTGCTGCACTTAAAATGTGTCAAACAAGAAGAAAATTCAGCAAAAGTAAAGTAAAATATTTTAACATATTAATTAAGACATGGATGGCAAGTACAATTTCACACTGTGTAAAAAATAACACATTTACTTCATTATACAGCATAACTCAAAATGTTTTCTCCACATTTCCAGTCATTAAAAAGCATTATGATATTAACACTTTCAAAAATAAAAAGTTCAAACTGCTCAACATTGTTTTGTCCTAAATATATTTACACTAATTTTTACCAAAACTTACTTTTACACAATGTTCTATTCATTTGCGGCTCCTAATAAGTCCTGTTTTTCTAAATGATTATTATATAAATTAGCAAAGAGTCATTATGAGCCAATAAGCTTTTTTATAAAGGCATCTATTGAAAGCTTGTATTTATGAAAAGAGACATTGTTATAATACTAATATCCTCGTGATGAACATAGCCTGTTGCAGAGCAGTCTAATATTTAGCTGTGACTGCGAGCTTTTGTTGTGGTGTCACAGTTAATTGGACCTTAGGAGTGATGGCTTTATGCAGTGCAATTCAGCAGGTGCTTCCATACATCTCTGATTTGCTCCAGAGCTCATGGCTTTTGCATCACTGTTGTTTATCCCATGTTTTAATTAAGAGCCTGTTACATTTATGCAAATTCATAATACTGTTTTGCCCAACAGATGGTCTCTCTGGTTCTTCAAGAATGACAAAAGCAAAACATGGCAAGCCAACCTCCGACTCATCTCCAAATTTGACACCGTGGAAGATTTCTGGGCGTAAGGAGAAATAAATCTATAGTTCTTTCAGTACTTTGCAGAAGTTACATGCGCTATAAAATGTCATGACTTTACCGTCTTTATGAAATATTGTGAGATCTGCAGAATAATTGAAACATGACTTTTTTTGCAGCCTCTACAACCACATTCAGCTGTCAAGCAACCTGATGTCAGGCTGCGATTACTCTCTCTTTAAGGTTTGTTTATGGAGTTTATAACACCATGGCACTAGTCTGTATTTAGTTTGTATTTCTTATAGGTTGATACAGACTTTGTTTGCATTCAACTCAGAAGCTGCCGATTTATTTTCTTGATATTACTTCCTATCTTTATAGAGATTCATCAGAATTACAATGAAAGTAGTAGTGGAAGAGTGGGCGTGATTTTTTTTTTTCTACAATGCAGATGCTGTTTCATTATATCTGTTGGTATCATATTATAGCCATGCATCTAAATAGTCATTCCTATATGCCTGAATCCTTGTTGTTATGCAAGCTTTCACTTTGCAGTTATAGCACCAAAGCTTTAATATTGCAACTGGCTAGATATTCAAAAAGGCTGAAAAGCTCATGACAAAATGGCAAAAATGTTATCTATTTTGGACACTTTATTCTCTCTCTTTTAAATCAAGTGTCCTGATGGATATTTATCAGACTATGGAAGTAAACAGTAATGAAAAAAGCCAGTCCGATTGGAGCTGTCTGTCTAGTCCTTGTAATAAGCTTGTGAACTCTTGCTGCAGGACGGCATTGAGCCCATGTGGGAGGACGAGAGGAACAAGCGAGGGGGGCGCTGGCTCATCACCCTCACCAAACAGCAGCGGAGATTAGACCTGGACCGCTTCTGGCTCGAAACTGTGCGTGTTCACCGGTTCAAGATGGGCTGTGGAACTGCAATAAATAGTGAAATGTTTTCCCCGGCCAAATCAAACTAGAGTAATCACGACTTTAATTTCATCTCTCCACAGCTGCTCTGTTTAGTGGGAGAGGCCTTTGATGACTACAGTGACGAAGTCTGCGGCGCTGTGGTGAATGTTCGCACAAAGGGAGATAAAATCGCCGTGTGGACATCAGATTTTGAGAATCGGGATGCTGTCACACATATAGGGTAAGAATGAGCCAATATGCAATCCCATATCAGTGAAGGAAAATGAAGATTTGTTTTGATACCTTTATTTTCACAATAACATTGTATTTTAGTAAAAGTTACATTTTATTGTGACAATAACAACTATGTAATTTTGACCACTGCCAGGTAGTAAATAACACATTTTTTTATCAAGACACTTAGGGTGGGAGCTATATTTTAGGCATTTAGGAACATGATACAGAGACATGCATAAAGAACTGAGCTAAGTTGATAAGAACCAATGATGACTATTTTGATGTGACAATGGGATCAGAGCCAGATTTAGTTCTATAGAATTTGAATAAATACCATATTTTGGGTCCTTTCTGACTATTGTTTTTATGTTCACAGGAGAGTTTACAAGGAGCGTCTGGGGCTGCCCATGAAGATGACCATTGGGTACCAGTCTCACGCCGATACAGCCACCAAGAGCGGTTCCACCACCAAGAACAAATTTGTCGTTTGAGAATTGCCCTCTGTGCCTCTTTCTTTTCCTTGTCTTATTTGTTGTTGGTACATATGTTTACTAATTTGCTGCAAAGACTTTGCGGAATGCAATCTGGAAGAAAACCACAAGAATTCAAGACATCTGTTTATGCCAAATGTGTCACTCACCCGGACCTGGAGCCACAGGGACCCCACAGAGACTGATGAAGATGATTCTTCCATAACACTAAGAGGTATTAATAGTGAATTACATTTAGACTATGTTCTATTCCTCAAGAGAGAAATTTGTGTTAAATTGTTTTGTTTTTTAATGGCAGGGAATCCTGAAATGCAAAAACAAATGTATATTTTCGTTACAGCAGGGTTAGTTTGCTGTAATCCCATATTAAACCCTTTTAATTTATTATACTAATTTGCCTGCATATATTAGAGTGTTAAACCTCTGTTTTATGCTTTTTGCCTTGAAACTATTGCACGTAATCACATTTTATGACTTTTCATGACAATTTTAATTTGAGTGTTAATATAATTAAAACATTGGTTTTGCAAATATGATACCATGTATGTTTTGCTTTTTGCACTTTACCCCAACAATCAAAAAGACTTATGTCATAGTAGAAACATATCTGAGAGCTCACTGTATTTGAAGGTTAATCAGACACAGTTATTGTGACGGGGAATCATGCTACTTTATTGTTAATTGCTCCATATGCCCCTTCAGGAGAAGAGAAAAGACGAATAAGAATAAGTATTCTTTTTTTTTTCAGACACAATTAGAGCACTGTCAATTCAGTAAGACATGATATCAAAGTTGAAAAGATCAATCTGTTATGTTATCTGATAAAGTTACTGCAAGATATGTACGGTTTGAACCGTTACTAAAAAGTTACAAAATACTTTTGCATTGCTAAGCCTGGTTGGGCTGACTGAGAATAATATAATGAGCTGTCCTTGGTTATTGAGCAGACACTTAGCAGAGATTAGACTTGTCATTGATTTGACCAAATCTCATCCAACTAAATGCAACTTTATTAAATGCAGTTTGGGACAACAATCAATACAGTTGATTTAAGTACAGCGCTCTAGTCATTAGTCATTCACTACGCTGGTCTTTTCAACTAATAGATGAAGTGAGGAAAATGAAAACACACCCAGAGAACACATTTTCAGTACAAATGTTACTATGTAGTTATAACCACGCCATCACCATATTCATTAATTAGGTTTTAGGGTTTAGCACTTCTATACTGGTAGTAGTATCGAGTACTGTTAACACCAGATCAGAACTGTGTCTCATGCTTCACACTGGAGGGAGCTGCTAGCCTATTTCAATACATAAGTGCTAATCATTGTTGTGTTCCATTTGGTCCTTTGTAAGATACAACAATATATTCAAACAATATCAAGAGTGTTGAGGTGAAGAGCGAAGTTCAACCAATCTGAAAACCCATAAAACATCTGCGCTTCCACAGTCTCATTCTGCTGTGCAATATTAATACTTGCACTATCAATGTGGATGAGACCAGCGCTGCCATAAACTGTAATCAAGAGCATCATGTTGTGGCTATAACTTTGACAATATAAACTGGGACAATTTGCAAACCTTAATACTATCATCTCCATTCTATAGACCTAGATATAGCTGACACTTTTCCCTGGAGTCCACTCAGTACGATCTCTCTCTCTCCCAGAAGAGCAAGGATCAATAAGAGGATTTGTTAACCCAGATTAAATAAATGAAGCGCTAGTTAGCCTACTTGTGGGCTATGTCTGACAGGAAGGGTGGATTACATACAAAGCCTAGACGTTTATTTAATAAGAGTTACTGTAGAGAGACCTAGGAGACTCATAGAGGAGCAGAACAGAGGAAAATGGTGCTCAGTATGACAGCAGTGCATGCTTCGTTGGGTTTAACGTATTGATCCGGTCTCAAATACAACAGGTTGGAAAATATAACGGGAGAACACACCAGGGAACTTGAGACACACAAGTAAACTCAGATTGCAGTTGTTTTTCATGTAGCATTTGGTTAGAGGTTAGAGGTGTCATCATATTAAATTATACTACAATTATAATTTACTACTGTGTTGTGTTCCATAATAGTATTATTTATAGAATACTTCATCTATAACCACTATAATCTTTTCATCTTTTCATGTGAAGGTTGGACTCTTTAAAGTGCCTGTATTATGCTATTTTCTGGTCTATGTCATAATGTTTCCCCATCAAAAATATACTCAGAGTTGTGTTTTGTTTCATTCACACATGGTTAACACACAAATCCTTCATATTTAGGCTGACTTCTTCTCTCAAATAGATTACACTCTGTTTCACCTTGTGATGTCATTGCCAGTCTCTACAGAACTAACAGTAAAAGTTGTTAACTTGAAAAGTACCACTACATCACACGATGGAACAGACTGCGCATGTAATAAAACACAACTTTATGTATGTTTTTGATGAACTAGTAATGTTCTAATTTGGCTAAAAGTCCACAAGAGTTGTTATGTTTTTTTTGGAAAATCTGCTCTCCATGGAGATGGTATTGCTTTTCCTGGAATGTTCCACAGTTTAAACCAGGGGTCGCCAAACTTTTTTCTCTGGGAGTCACATTATGGCTCTTGACTGTGATGGGGGTCAGGGTCGGGTCGGCTGTATAACAGAATTGTTTGACCCTGACGATGCAGATTATATTCTTTGAAAACCGGCACACTTTCTTTACATATCAGACAAACTGCACACTCCTTACACTGAACAAAAAAATTATCGCTCGTCCTTTGAAAACTCTGCACTCTCTGTGAACTTTTCCTATTACTCGCCCTTTTGCTGTCTTGAACTGCACTACAGAACTCTGCATTACAGTACTCTGCACTACATTACTCTGTGCATGCGTTGACTGTCACTGTATGATCTCGAGTTTGTCTTGTGACGAAAATTGGCGGCAAATGTAAATACGTCATATAGATAGTTAAATATAAATACTTCATATAAATATAATTTTTAGTTGAAAAAATCAACAAAATACAAGATGCAGACATGTTATTATTTCCCAAAAAATTATTTTAAAAATAGGCCATGATAACTTTTGAGGATTGCCTCATAGGGCCAGTTCAAGTGGTGGGGGCAAAGGGGCTGGGGGGCCGGAGTCAGCCCGCGGGCCTTAGTTTGATGACCCCTCGTATAAACCCTCTCCCAGAAAACTTACCCAAGGCTCATTTAAATAATAATGTATATAAATGATATGTATTTGGTCCACTTCTTATAGCCAGTTATGATTATTATTCTATATACTGACATGTGCAATAAATTAACCAACACTAAAATCAATAATTAGTACACTTATCATGCAAATTTACAAAACTGTCAGCAGGACTATCGCTATATCCTGAAATGTCACATCTGAACCCAAAGCTCTGTGCTTGGCTCAGTGCTACAAACCACTGTGCCCTTTTCTCCCTGCTTTGTTAATTGAAATATTGGCACTTAGTATGCACTGTGTTAATGAAGCTCACTGTTCTGCATTCTTCTCAAACCTCCCTCTGGATGCACACACACTGGACTGAACAGATATCTCTCTCCATGTGTACCATGAGTGTAATTAGAGATAGACTGATAATTGCACTTTTTAGCATTTTTAGAGGTTATCGGCCTTAAATCTCCAAAAGTGGTCGATATTTTGTTTGGCCCAACCAGCTGCCTGAATATGCATGAAAAATATATGCGTATAAGTTTTATTTGAACACTAAAGTCTAAAGAGGGTACTGCAAAAATGTGACTACACTACACTCAACACAGTTTGTAATAAAACCAGGCTGTAGATCAATGCGTACTGAATTGTAATTAGATAATTTGGAGAAAATGACCAAAATCGGCCGTTATTCCTCTGGATTCTGTACAATCTGGATCTGCATCAGCCATGAAAAAACACATAGAGTCGATCTCCGCCAATAATTTTCTGTAGTCTTACACTCTCTACACTGTTTTGAATGTGCACCCATATTTTAAAGATATTTTTTACTCTTTTAGGAATGTGTTAATGCAGTCTTCAGACTTATGCCTCTGTTGGTATGCGGGTGCCTGTGCAGTTTGAGGATTCATTTTGTTTACAGACTATTAATGATATAGTTCAGATCTGGTGGTACTTGGTGTGGAAAGTTTAAAAACTACTATTTTATGGCTTTCCTTGCAGTTGCTGCTACAGAGACCATGACTAACTGTGCAATAACTTCTACTTTCTACTACTATATCTACTCGCATCCACTGTTAGGCAAGTTACTTTAAAACTGTCATGTGTTATTTATGACTTGTTACTGTCATTTCAAAGTAATTCATTACATGACAATATTACTGTGTTTAAAATGTAAGACATTACACAACTACTGCATTATTTTGGTGAGCTACTCTCACCAAAATAACTGTCGCTGATCGTCACATAACAATCAGAGAGCGAAGATGCCGAACTTTTGCGCCGTATATGGACTGAGCCAGGACTAAACCAGGACTGAACCAGGACTAAACCAGGACTTAACCAGGACTTAACCAGGTCTAAACCAGAACTGAACCAGGTCTAAACCAGGTCTAAACCATGACTAAACCACATCTAAAACAGAACTGAACCAGGTCTAAACCAGGACTAATCTTGGACTAGGACTAGCGTGATCGGATGCCAGCTGTCGTGGAGCGTGGAGTTCTGAGTCAGTCATTTCCCCCAGTCACCCGACGGTCTATGCTGGCGCACCTCTGAACCGTAACGACGGCATTTCACCGCTGCTGGTATCGTGGTGATTTTAGTGAATTTGTATGAAGAAAAACTAAAAATCCACCACTTCAATCCAGGTTAAAAAAACATTGTGATGCTTGTTACTCACATTTGTATTGAGTAAAATATTACCATTTTTCCCCTGTAATGCCTTACATTACTGCTTTACAGCAAAAAGCAACACATTACAGTAACTCTTTACTTTTATAACTTGTCACTCCCAACACTGGTCACAAGTACCAAGTTTGTACAGTCTAAAACATCTTTAACTACTTCCATCTTACCAGTTGTGAAGGTGGACTATTTAAAGAGCCTATGTTAAGATATTTTCTGATCTATATTATAATGTTGTTTCCTCATCAAAACATACCTGGAGTTGTGTTTTGGGGTCGTAAGAGTTTCATTCACACACATGTTTAATAGGGATATAACGATATCCAAATCTCACAGTACAATATTTTAACGATATGCAACTCACAGTACGATATTTATTGCGACATTTTGAAGAGGCTGATATAATTGTAGATAGGTGATAGATGTAGAGCATTGTGTTTTGAAAGATATAGAGCTCTGGAATTAATGAATTATGCTTACAATTTAGTTTTGTTTATATTTTGTCTCTGGTATGTACAGTGAGTCATGAGTGAAGATGTTAATGCAGACGTGTTCATGCACTGCTTTCTTTCTTGGAATTCTGTTATTGTTTAATAGGGTGTGGTACTTTTGCTTCAGCCTGGATCCTTTCTGTCATGATCCATGTAATTGTGGTTTGTTTTGTTTTTGTTTTATAGTGCTGCAAAATGACCCAATAATAAAAAATAAAAAAAATGTAGATAGGAAACTTTTTGGCTTTTAAAATACCTTGACAAGATTTTGGTGTAAATTATATCCATCGTAATCTCAAGAATTCAGGTAAAAACATGTCTCTTCATATTGTTTGTGCTGAAATGAATCATGGGATATGTAGTTCCCGATGTTTATAAGCTGTTGCTACTATAAAACCATACATTTAAGCAAAGGGACTTGTAATTCGATGTATTGTGTTGGCCCACAATATTATTTTGAGACTTTTGACGATACAATATCATGATATTTTGGTTATTGTTACATCCCTAATGTTTAACACACAAATGCCACATATTTAGGGCGAGTTCTTCCTCAAACAGAAAGCACTCTTCCACAATCTGAATTCATATGGTTAATCAGGACCTGCTCCACTGTGTTTTTAATCTCCAATCGCCTTCACTATAACCATTTGAATCATTTTAGACCTTTAATCGCCAGTCTCTACAGAACAAAATGTAAAAAGGCAGCTATTAACTTGAAAACTACCACTATGACATCAGAATTTGGAACAGAGCATTTTGAGCTTTCACAGTAGACAGACAAATAATGCAGGATTATTCAAAAGTGTGAATGAAAAACACAAAACACAACTTCAAGTATGTTTTTGATGGCTAAAGGTGCAACCGCTTTTACTACTATATCTACTCACCACTTTTTGCCAATTAAGTTTGTGCAATTTTTTCATATTAGTGCTTTTATAACATGAATAGCACCAACTAATTTTACTGATTATTTTGTCCTGTTTTTATCTCTGCTAATGACTGCTACTGCAACAACGATAATACAGTTAAAACTTAAATTTAGTCACTAAAAACATCCCACTTGATGACTTCTTGCACTTGAAAAATAGATTGAATACGAATAGTAAAAATATTTTCGTTAATTGCCGTCGGTGACAGTGCAACGTGGTTCACACAGTCCACACATAATTAGTGCAGTATTTCTCTATGTTTGTACTCAGTCTGACACAGTAAATTGGCTAGTACTACCTGCCCCCTGCTCCTGCTTTGCTGCTCATGCGTGACAAATGAGCTCCGGAGGCACTCGTCATATTTAATGTCCTTAATAAAAATATACTGGGCTTTTGGCTGCTAATGACAGCACTGGGACAACCTTAAAACTTAAAAGTCACAGCAGGAGTTACGCGGTTCAGTAGCTAATGTACGGAAATGTGAAGCTGCTTTCAAAAAGTGATGAGAAAGAATTTAGAACATTTTATTGGAGATGGTGTGGAAATGATGGCGTTATGCTTAATAAAATAAGTTAATACTACTATAATATTGTTTTTCAGGTTCACTGGTTCAATTACTATTTTTATTATTCATCATTTATGCTACTACCTGACATTTACAATACTTCCTACTACTTCTATTTTTTGCTTTCTTTATTACTTTAAAGGGCTCATATTGTTATTCTGTTGTTTCCTCATCACAAACATACTTGGGATTTTATTTAGTTTTATTTACACATTTAATACACAAACACCTGCACATTTAGGGCCTGTTTACATGAGAATGCTTGCGGGTAAATATATTTTATTGGAATTGCCTTTCGTTTAGATGGTGACAGTGTTTTTGGGACTTAAAAACGCAAAAATCTGAAGCCACCCTCCAGACTGGAAAAGCTGAATACGCTTCACCGTAGTGGTTCCATCTACACTGCCCAAGACGCAAAACTCTGGTCAAATTTGCTCAGGTCGCGTACACGTTTACGTCACATACATACAGTACAGAGAAACAAACATGCCGCATCATTTCCAGAAAATAATAAACTTACAGGAGGCTGCCCAACAAATGTACAGAATCTGCAGAGATACTATTAGTGAACAGAGAAGGATCTGCAATCACCTCTGTCAAATTCTGGATGTACCAGTTCATCGCAGGCGAAACAGACGACTATGGACGAGACCTGGAGAACCAGTCGATGGTCGGACAACTTTGTGGAAGGAGTAGCTCATGAAAATGCCGCGAAAACTTCCATATGTCTAAAGATGCCCTTGTAGCTTTAAGTACAAACATACCCAATTGAATTCCACACACTTCTGTGTAACAGTATGCACGCAGATTTCCTACTGAAAACACTCGTCTAAATAAATAATATAATATATAAAAGTGAATAAAAAGTGAAGACTTGACGCCACTTTTGTTTCTTCTGTTGAGACGTCATCATATAAACGTAGCCTTAGGTTGTGTTCTTCTCTCACACAGAAAACACTCTGTTCCACCCTGTGATGTCATGCTCCACTGTATTTTTAAACTCTGTACACCTTCACTAAAATCATTTGGATGATTTCGGGTCTGGAATTGCTCATCTCTCCTGAAGATAATAAGTAGCTCTTAACATGAAAACTACCATTAATGACATCACAAGGTGGAACAGAGCATTTTTGGAGCTTTGGAGATGTAGACAGACTAATAATGCAGGATTACTCAAACATATGTGAATGAAACAAAACACAACTCCAGGTATGTTTTTGAGGTAACAACATTCTAACATGGCTTAAAACTCACAAGAGTCAATTTTGTGTAATATAATTAGTTTTTTTAACAGCTCTACTCCAGACCACTGCTCATTATCAGGTTGTGGAAAGCATTTCTTGCAACATTTAATCAAAACTCTCTTGACTTAATGACTTGTTTACTACAAAATGACCAAATGACCTAACACGTCTACCTCAATTCCTCGTTTTTTTTTGTGAATATTATGACATGATGTAGCACCACAGGCAAAAACTCATTTCTTAAGTTATTCCTAACCACTGAATCTCATCTGCAGCATTTCACTAGTTTGGAATATATGTGCATTTTTCATTTACCACTTTCCTCTAGCCTTCTAACATTTAATAGCATTTCCATTCTATTTCCATATCAATGACCTAAACATGCTCAAATGTTCCTTATAGCTCTGAGTCAGTCTTTGCGTGAGGCCTTGAAAGCAGTTCATTCTTCTGTCCCCCTTTGTTATACGACATCTAATTTGAAGCAATGCCACCGCGAATATATTTAAAATGAAGTTATAAGATGGTGAAATACTGCACCGTTAGAATAGGGGAATATTCTAATAATTCTAATGAACACTGGCTCAGTTGGACATTTACATAACACAACTATTACAATTAACAGAGAATAAACAAACTCTTGCCTGAGGAGGTGGAACAGCGTGCAGAAGTGCGTGTGGATTTGTTGTGCATTGTAGACGGGAGGATACAGTCGTTGGAGCCGCTAGACATATTTGGCCTTAAACTTCGATTCTCGTCCTTGTGGTAATGATCCATGTAGCTTATAGCCTGCAGGATATGCAGATCCAACACTTTATTATTAATTGTTTTGTTCATTTAAAGACCTTAATGCCAATGTTGTGTCTGTCTTTATTTTATATTATGATTTGATTAATTTATAAGAAAGTACTGTAGTATGGGTTAAAGATATGAAATAAACAGTGTGTTTCAGTTCAACGCTTGGAGTAAGTTTTAGGCATGATGGTTAATTAATGGTGCACAACAACAGTCTTTCTTTGTTTGGATAAAACTGAATACGCTGACGTAAGCAGGTTTTTGTAATAAGAAGAATATTGTATTAGTGATCAGGGCTGGGTTATAGCATATCACTTGTTATATATTCTGATAATATATGGTGATTTTAAATTTAGAATATCAATTGTGAGATTTTTTTTTTTTTTTTAAAGAACTGAATATTTTTCTTTCTTTTTTTTATGCAATTTCACACTGATTAACTCTGAACCAACACAAGAATCAGCACGGTAACAGAGCAGCCAACATGAGTGAGAGGTTTGTGCATGAAAAAACATGTTTGGTGTCATAATAACACAAGTTTTTAAATTCTTATTATTGTGGTAAAACCTTTTTTTTTTTTTTTTTTTTTTCAAAGGTAAAGCCACTCTTTGAACCATTTTAAACAGATCTTGGTCTTTTCTCTCTGTGAGTTTGTAGAAAGAATGAGTTCTCTCATTGGCTTCTGTCATATAAAGAAATATTTAAAAGGAGTCAGTCTTTTGAAATGAACTCATCCAAAAGATTCAGAGTCCCATAAAAGAGCCAAAAGTTCCATCACTGTACAAACTCTAATTCTGCATGAGATAGGACATGAGATAAGACATACGTAGCAACATAAATAGGCAGCCATTTATGATACCATTATCATCACAAATGTTTACTTTTTTTTATCAAGACAAAAGGCCATATTTTAGGCCATATTGTCCTTTTCATTCTCTTCTCTAACAGCTGCCCCAGGCTTGACTCACAGAGGCGAGGTTTCCAATCTGAGCCACCAGCCCCCCCATCCAACCAACATGAATTACCAGTGTGTCTTGCCCAAGGACAAAATAATTAGGAACTTGCTAAAGCAGGATTGAAAGCACCAGCCCTTTCTCTGTTGTTCTTTTATAGGTTGCCAGATCAAATCATCAATTATTACAAATTGATGAGGTTTTTCTCAGATGCCCTTCCACCTTTTGTTTAGGCTTAAGCCTACAGAGATTACACTGACGTTCAAACTTATCAAATACAACAGTCTATCCAGTGGGATAAAATGTCCACTGTGTATTCAGATGGAGGGTCATGGAGACGAGCAGGAGATGCCACCAGGCCTGTTTATTGGTCATATCCATGCAGAGGCAAGGCCCCTCACAATAAGACACTTGATTTTCAAGGTATTTTAACAACAAAAACACAAAATACAAAATATCTTTAATGCCATACTGTGGAACATTTTTGGCAAAGCAGTATGCATCTTCATAGAGACAGACCCCCACCCAGTACAGTTATCTAGTATCTCTTTAATCCAAGTCTCATTGTCACATTTCTTTTCTGTTCTTAATTCTTCCAGTTCCTTTGACATGTTCACTCGACAGACTCTACCTGCAGCTTGTCACCTCCTCCCACCTGAGCCGCTTGTCACTCCTGTGGCTGTAAAACTCACTAACTCCCAAAGTCTGGAGCTGCTGCAGACTAGTATATGAAGGACTGGGCGTGCTGAGCACGGTAAACAGCCTTTGATTTGGGTTTGTTGTTTAATTGGCCCTCTGAGGTGTATACAGTACACCACTCTGCTGTTCTAAACAACAACCGCTGACGAGAGGCACAATCCTAACAGTGAATGCCATTAGCACTATTTAAAGTGTTGAAGTAAGGCAGCACTGTGTACATGATTCTATAAAGGAAAGTATTCTAGACATGGAGAATTTTATTTTTTATTTTTTTCAAAATTTTTACTCAAAGTTGCTTAAATATTAGAAGAAAATGTATTGATCCAAAAGGAAAATGACTTCAAGTCTGTTACTAAATCACCATAACATACTAATACCAACAATGATTATGACTATAAAAAAATATATAGACTTGCAGCTAATGTGATGCTAACAGAAGGCATTGCTCTGTCTGGACCTCTATTACTCAAGTTAGACTTTTATATATATATAAAAAATAAAAAAATGTGTTTCTCACCTTCCACGGTGGTAGGTCTCTCTCACCCTCATTCAGCTCGGGTCCTCTACCAGAGGCCTGGGAGCTTGAGAGTTCTGCGCAGTATCTTTGCTGTTCCCAGTACTGCACTTTTCTGGACTGAGATGTCCATTGTTTTTCCCGGTATCTGTTGAAGCCACTCTTCCAGTTTGGGGGTTACAGCCCCGAGTGCTCCGATCACCACAGGCACCACTGATGCCTTTACTTTCCAGGCTCTCTCCAGCTCTTCCTTGAGCCCCTGGTATTTCTCTAGCTTCTCGTGTTCCTTTTTCCTGATATTACCATCGCTTGGTATTGCGATGTCAACCACCACGGCTCTGCTCTGTTTCTTATCCACCACCACTATGTCTGGTTGGTTCGCCATCACCATTCTGTCAGTCTGTATCTGGAAGTCCCACAGGATCTTGGCTCGGTCATTCTCCACAACCTTTGGAGGTGTTTCCCACCTTGATCCTGGGGTCTCCAGCCCGTACTCTGCACAGATGTTTCTGTACACTATGCCCGCCACTTGGTTATGTCGCTCCATGTATGCTTTCCCTGCCAGCATCTTACACCCTGCAGTTATGTGCTGGACTGTCTCAGGAGCCTCTTTGCACAGTCTACACCGTGGGTCTTGTCTGGTGTGGTAGATCTGGGCCTCTATTGCTCGAAGTGCCCAGGGCCTGCTCCTGAGCAGCCAGGATCAGTGCCTCTGTGCTGTCCTTCAGACCAGCCCTCTCAAGCCATTGGTAGGATTTCTTGATATCAGCCACTTCAGTTATGTTCCGGTGGTACGCCCCATGTAGGGGTTTGTCCTGCCATGATGGTCCCTCCAGCACCTCTTCCTCTGGACCCCACTGTCTGAGACATTCTCTGAGCATCTCATCTGCCGGGGCCTTGTCCTTGATGTACTCAAGGAGCTTGGATGTTTCATCCCGGACAGTGGTTCCCACACTCACTAGTCCTCGGTCCCCTTCCTTCCGGCCTGCGTACAGTCTCAGGGTGCTGGATTTGGGATATATATATATATATATATATATATATATATATATATATATATATATATATATATATATATATATACAGTCTATCTTAACACATTTTTGGTTGGCAGTGTTTGCTATTTTGCTCATTGTGTCATCATGGTAACAGCTGAAAATGCCACCAGAGACATACAAGGTGCACCTCCCCAGCGTGATGTCACTGCAAAGTATCAATACTTAATAACTGCATTAGAATAACTACCACCATGCTGCCAATATTACTAGTGCTGTAACTATTTCTGCCACTTTTTCTAGTAATTCAAGGCAAGTAGAATTCAAGGACTTTTACTGCACTGAGATTTCTAGTCTGAGGTCATCTTCTTCTTCTATTACTACTACTACTACACACAAATTACCGTGACCTGTAACCACACACTCTCCTCACTCGTTGTAATATTGCAGTCCTGATGGAACAACCCAAAGGAGCGGACCTTTTCTTGTCTATAACACAGAGCATTGGCTTTAACAGCATTAGTGGCCCCACGCTCCTGTCTCTGTGTCCACATATAACAGCCTTTGCTGTTAAACCATTTCATTACATTGTTGGACATGGTGCAAGCTGCTATAACTGGGGGGTCACGGGGGTTTGCAGCTCTCCCCTGACCAATTTACCACCTCTGCAGCCCAGTACAGAGGAGAGGAGCTGTGAGGAAGTCGTAAAAGCCATAGTGTTCAACCAGAGATAAACCAGGGCTAATGCACCTGCCACCTAATGCTAATCAATGCAATTCACTCTCAACCAACACTGGCTTTTAACGCATTCCACTGGATGAGGTGAGGTGTTCAATGACTCAGAAACTGGAGCTGAAACTCACAAACACTTTTAAAAATTAATTAAATAATTTCTTTAACTCGAATTTTGTACTTAATCCAAATATGTATTTTTTACCAGATTTTTCCCCTCATGTATTCAAACAGAATTTGTCTTGCCTCAGTACAGATAAATTTTCTAAGCAGCTCTTGAAATCAAAATAAATCCGCTGTGCACTGTCTGCATTTAATAAGAAAGCATTTTATTGTCAGATAATAAGGAATTGTTGTTAGCTTTACCACCACAGCAAAACTTTGCTCTGGTCTCTGAGAGTTAGAAACTCTCTTTTACGTTAGTCTGGGTGAATCAAGTAGCTTGATTCATCAGCTGGTTTCACTTCGTGGAAACCGTCTGACCTAGCAGCATTAGGATTCGTTCGCTCAACGGTATTCGGGTACTTTTTTTATTTAACCAATCGCTATTTGGTCGTGACGTATGTAATGCTCCAAATCCCGTAGGAAGAAGGGCAATAATGTCTTTCCCCTTGATAAAATTTACCAAACATTCTCTTTGTTCCAGCTTTAAATCCTCAATCTCGGGAATCGTTGCCAACACAGAATGTATGTTTCCGTCTACATCCATCTCGACCGCTTTGTTTACTGTTGTGTAGGCACTTGAGTTTGGCATCATGGCTTCACAGCTCTTCACTGATTGGTCTACAAGTTCTGGGGTTCTTGCAAACCATCTAGTGTATTCTGACTGTTGACCTAGTCGCTGGAGAGAAATGAAACTGATTGGAGGCACTAGGTGGTGCCAGCCTGGATATGAATGAACAGGATTAGTTGAAGAGGGGCTAGGCCTGTCATGATAACAAATTATGAAGTGTGACATGTTGCCAAGGTAAATACTGACAATAAACAAATACACTGAAACCAAACCGTAAAGCAGAGTATTCTTAATGTCCAATATATATACACAATATGAGCTGCAAAAATAAATAAATAAATAAATAACAGAATGCAACACTTACTTAATAGTTTGTTTGTATCTATAATGGGTCATGGAAGTTCATTCAACCGTCTACAGTTCAAATCTAATTGCAGTACAGAAATATAACAAACATTTTCCCACTAGTGCTAAGAAAAAGTCTCAATGATAAATACTGACCCTCAAAAAAGTATTGTTCCATCTATCATGTATTGAACCATAAGTTTATATATGAAGGGCATAAGGTACAAAAACCAAAAAAAAAAAAAAAAAAACCCAAAAAACAACAAAAACAAAAACAAAACCTACTCCTAACTCTAACCCTAAAAGAATGAGGATAGCGAATCAATTTGCTTCCTATACCTGTAGTGTCTTCTCCTTTACATTTCAAAACATACCTTTAGGTCCAGACACTGGGTGCTCTGAAATGTCACCATATTTGACTAAAGCAGCTCATCAAATTGAAAATGTTATGAAGTGTGAAGTGCATGTTTGGATAGTGTATACTTATTCACCATATGACCTTTAAGCCCATTCTGATTGCTCATTGGGGTAATGCACAGTCTGACTCAGACTCCGGACAACAACTGTTCGGGAGAGGATCATCTGGTGATGCTGCTGCCTGTGCAAAGGCCAGCTGTCAGTCAGAGCTGTGTGCAGGAGATGTGATACCTCTGTGGGCCACTTTTATGCCCATCCTCACATACAGACTGCCTTACTATTTTAAGGACATGTTCGAAGGATGCAAACAACTAGATTTTAAAGGGACAGTTCGGAATTTTGGACATTGAACCTCATTTCCTAGTGAGCCAGCGTGTTGGAGATGTGTAGAGACACTTTTTAAAATATTCCATTCAGTCCTTGTATTTGCAGAGGTCGCTGGTGCTAGGCTAGTGCATGTCAATGGCCATAGTTATCCTGCCACTAAAAACAATCTTACCCACTCCACAAAACACCCTAAGCAAATCTTTTATTACTCCAGACTGTTGATGTAAATGTCTGTGTTAATAGAATAATATTAGAAGTAAAACCAACCTTACATCTGAAGGATTTATGTCTGAGTAGTAGCAGTGAGTTGTACTTCCTGATTGAAAGAGGCAGAGGCGGACTGATATTTGAGAAAATAGTCCCTCAACATGCGATGATTCATGTAATGCAAGGTTAGTTTTATTTCAAACATTATTCTATCAACACAGATTTTCACATCGACAAATGAGGCCCTATGTCCAAAATTCCAAACTGTCCCTTTAATGTAAGAAGTTCCCATAATGAGGTTTTTCATTGCTTGTCGTCTACCTGTTTTGGTTATGCAATTAAAGTAATATATTATTTTGTTTACTTAAAAATTCTCATCACAAACATACTTGGAGTTGTGTTTTGTTTCATTTCCATATGTTTAACACAGACATCCTGCTTATTTAGGCTGAGTTCTTCTCTCAAACAGAAGACACTGTTCCACTTGGTGATGTCATGTCATATAGGAAGTGCTCCATACACCTTCACTAGAATCATTTGGATCATTTCAGCCCTAGTATTGCCAATGTCTAAACAAAAGGGAAAAGGTAACTTGAAAACTATCGATTCCAAATATCACAAAGTGGAATAGAGCGTTGGAGATGTGGACAGACTAGTAATAAAGGATTAATCAAACATGTATGAATGAAACAAAACAAAACACCAGGTATGTTTGTGATGAGATAACAACATTTTAACATGATTTAAAGCGCACAAGAGTATTTTTTGCGACCTTTAAACTGTCTGTAAATCATTCTCTTGACCATATTTTATTATTTTTAATGGAATAAAAATGGCCTCCATTCTTCACATCCTCCAAGGTGACACCAGATGCTCACCTTCTGTCCCTCTCTGTCGTGTCTGTCTTTGCTAAAACAATCATCATTTTTCAAACCTGAGTAACCCTGTGGATACCAGCAATTATCTTCCCTACACGCATAATGATTTATTGTAATTAGTACACATTTTTTATTATTTGCTTTTGCTTTATGTTTGCGTAGAAGTTCAATATTGTAGCAACTAGCAGGTAAACTAAGATTTAATTTTTGTGTCTGGAAATTAATGAGTCATTTTTGTTGAACTTCTGGAGTTTTGTTTCGGTTTACATCTAATCAAGGTAGGTCGTGGTCTTGTTAGACTAATTAAAAGGTTTTTGCCAAGCAGAGCAAAGAGTTCAGTATCCATTCAGAAAAGCGTGGACCATATTTGAGGTGACTTGTACTGTATTTCATTAGACATCATTAGCGTGGACCAGATCTGCAGCTCCCTCCTCTGTCTGTCTACTATGAAGTATACTGTCTCCTCCTATGACCTTTACAAAACTCAAATGTCACATTGTGGGGGCTATATTGTAATCACTCTAAGATATTTCTATTCTCAAATGAGTGTGTTCTGCTCATCTGGTCAAAATGCCAAAATGCAAGTCGCGCACATGCAGTATTTATAGACTCACTTCTCATTATTGCCTCTCTCGGCTTGATGATAGGAGTTGGAAGGAAATGCAGTGAGCTGTTTTATCTACTTGACTTTTCTCCAAACTTACTAATTGATTCATGGCTCCTGATAGGTTCCACTGTCTGTTGCCAGAGATATTTAATAAGTTGTGCTGTTGTTATCACTTCTGCTACCAATTTATTTAAACCCACAGCTGTTTGACTGCACACTGAGCCTTTGCTTCTGGGATACTGCAGTAGTTTCATAGTACACTCAAAAACTGTTACGTGTTATTACCACTCACTTGTTGTACAGTTGTAGGGAGTATTATCTGTTACATAAGGATGAGTTGTTGTACAGTTGTAGGGAGTATTATCCGTTACATAAGGGCGAGTTGTTGTACCAGTTGTAGGGAGTATTATTTGTTACATAAGGGTGAGCTGTTGTACAGGTGTAGGGTTATTATCTGTTACATAAGGGTGAGTTGTTGTACATTTGTAGGGAGTATTATCCGTTACATAAGGGTGAGTTGTTGTACAGTTGTAGGGAGTATTATTTGTTACATAAGGGTGAGTTGTTGTACAGTTGTAGGGATTATTATCTGTTACGTAAGGGTGAGTTCTACAGTTGTAGGGAGTATTATTTGTTACATTACATATTGTTGTTTACATTACATTTACATCCTTGATACAAAAATACAACTATATAAATAGAAATTCAAACATTACGGGACTTTCTGGGCTGACTACAAAAGGTAAAAGGTCAAATAACTTCAGCTCATGTGTGGAGCAAGATATCAGCTGAACCGATATTTGGAAGTCGATATCTGATACAGCTAAATTTTCAGCTTCAGCTCATATCTGATACCAGTATTGGATCAGTACATCCCTAGCTTAAAAAGGAACATTTATCAGTGTCTGTAGTTGTAAAACAGTTGCTTTAAAACTGACCACAGATGTAATGAGCTGAGTACTGCGTCTATGCCCAGTGAAGCTTGGATAATTGTATTCACTCAAGGTAACATCTGATGCAACTTAACAGCGTCAGTAGCCAACTCATTCATAAGAACTAAATAATTGCTACTTCAGCATCATTGTTCCTGGAAAAAGCTCTTGTCTCTGCCTTGTCCCTCAGACTAAATAGTTGCCATAGTTGCCAGAAGTCTGTGTGTTCTTCTTTTTGCTGCTGCTATTTTGGTCTCCCCTCCCTTTCTCCCTCTCTCCTCTTTCCCTCTCTCCTCTCTTTCAGTCCGGAGTGTCAGGAGCACAGAGGGGAGTGGCGGGCCCGTCTTTCACCACAGGATACAGAGCAGGAGAACCAGCGCTGGAGCTTGTCTAGCCGGTACCCCGTAAAGACGTTAGCCCCCCAGGTACATGCTAATGAAGGCAGCCCATCCGTATTGGCGATACCCCCCGCGGGCGCACACTCATACATGCAGATCAACTGGGGCTCTGGATACTTCCCTATTATCAGAGAGTAGCAGCCTGCCCCGGTCCCCAAACATATGCGGGGGCTGGTAAATATGAGTTTGATTATGCGGAATATCATTAATCATTTTATTATGACTAATTGGAGGAGTTTATGCTTGTTTTATACTGGGAAGAAATCTTAATGTGGTCAAATTTTCCAAACATGCACAGCTAGAGAACGCAATCACGCAAAATTGAGTTATAAGACATGTTATAATGCTGTTACTTCATCAAAAACATACCTGGAATTGTCTTGTTTCATTCACACATGCTTGGGTAATAGTTCAAGTTAGCAGCTACTTTTTACTAGGGATGTAACAATAACCAAAATATCGTGAAATGGATTCGTCAAAGTTCTCACAATAATATCATGGACCATCACAATATATCGTATTACAAGTCTCTTTGCTTAAATGAAGAGTTATGGTGCAGCAATAGCTAAAAAAAGACAGAGAACTACGTAGACCATGATCCTTTGCTCCATTTTAGTGCAAACTTCAATAAGAAATAACAATTGTAAACACTTTTAAATCTTAGTTCTTTGGATTAAGTCTTGTCAAGGCATTTTAAGAGGAAAAAGTAGCATATTCACTCCACAAAATATCGCAATAAATATCGTAAGGTGAGACGTATATCGTGAAAATATCGTACCAAGAGATTAGGATATTGTTACATCCCTAATCGTGAGCCTCCCCACCATATTGTGAGCTTTCCCACGATATCGCAATAAATATCGTACCGTGAGGTTCATACTGTAAAGATATCGTATCGTGGGACTTGGATATCGTTACACCTCAACTTTTTACCTTTTGCTCAGTAGAGTTTGGCAATTCCAGGTCTGAAATCATCCAAATGATTCTAGTGAAGGTGTGTGGAGTTTAAAAACACAGTGGCATCACTCTGGTATTATCACATGACATCACAAGGTGGAACAGCGTGTTTTGTTTGAGGAGGAACTCGGCTTAAATATGCAAGGTTTGTGTTAAACATGCATGCATTAATAAAAGTGTTTTTTTATTGAAATACTGGTATATTGTTATCTTATTGTAAACAGGGTCCCTTCTTCTGTAACCAAGGACCCCTTCAGCTATTCAGTTATTTGTTATGGTCTTTATCATCAGATATTCAATGGCAAACTTGAATGGATAATACTGCTACATTATGTTGAGTGTTTATTTCTCTGGGTCCTGTACTGATGGTAAAAAATATCTCCTGTGTTAAACATCCAGAGTCTTCTGCTTCGCTTTTCTACTCTCGGGCTTCTTCAGTTCTTTCTACAACAGCCTCTCCATAGACCTTATCTGTAAATTGTCCTGATAACACCACTAAAAATGTCTTAGAGCTCTTAAAATGAATTTCACATGAACATTTAGTCAATTAAATACTGACTTAAAGGAGCATTGTGTAACTTTTCTGGTGGAGGGTCTGTCAAAAGCTCATCTTCATGTTCTTGTTGTTATTGCTTTGTCTGGAATGTTTCGCAGTATGGCATTAAACCTTTCTATCATCATGGAGACAAACTAGACCAAGTTACAGGTCAGATCTGTGGAGAGGCGACCCTGCTCACTCAGTGGCGGAGTTAGCAATTTGGGGGCCCTCGGCAAAATTGAGTTTGTGGCCCTCATATATAATGCACTGTTTTTTTTTTTTGTTTTTTTTTGTTTTTTGTTGTTGTTGTTTTGTTTTTAATATATAAATTTTCATTTTTTTCCCCGTTTTTTGAGATATGCACATCTCTAGTTATGTGAATTATCAAAACTTGTCATATTAGTTATTTAGTTATTAGTTTGCCTACGAGATATAGTACAATTACATTTTTGTTTTCATACATTATTATTATTATTATTATTATTATTATTATTATTATTATTATTATTATCATAGGAGGCAATTGGTTGGGGGCCCCTCCAGGTTTCAGGGCCCTGGGCAGCCGCCTGCTTTGCCTAATGGTAGTACCGCCTCTGCACTCACAGTCAGAATACATGTTTTTCGAGGTATATGTAAGCTATAAAACCACCTGTAATTGAGTAAATGTAGGATGTAGTTGTTTAATGTATATTGTGTAACATTCCAGGCAGAGCAGTGACATATTTATAGAAACAAACAGGTGGTGGATTATCTTATTTAACGTTCTTATATATGTACATTTGTCAAAGAGGTCAGGGCCATGTGCCATCGCCTTCATGTTGGATCACACAGTCGGCGTAAGTATAGCAGGATCAAGTTGGAAACACTCGCAGTATCTTAATTATGCCACATGTGAGTTGGGCGTCCCTGGTGACTCCGTTACAGGGGAGACTGTCACAGCACATTCAAATAAGGCAGAGATGAGAGGAAGTTAGATGGATCAAGGCCGGCTTTGGTTTACAGTGTGACAGAAGAAAGAAAGAGGAGAGGAGATGTAGAAGAAGAGGTGGAGGTAGATCCTGTGTGAGGTGTGTTGTGTGCCCCCGCTGAGAGCTGCTCTTCCCACTTATATCATTCTGATTCACTCAACACAAGCTCCTGTCACTCCACTGTTAGACACCATGAGTAATACATGTTCTTAAGGGAACTTTCAAAATAAAAGCATTTTCATTATATATTCATAGTACAGATGGAGAGGACAGGGTTCGCCCCTCTTCCTTTCATCACAGCTTAGATCAGGACGCTGCTTGGAGAATTTGAGGAGTTCATTTGCAAAAACAGATAAGTGCCATTTCAAAGTCATAAGTGGCCTGCAGATTATCTTTGAAAAGCAATATTTTCAAAAAACAAATATATTTTACTGCCAGAGGTGGTACTTTCAAGTTTCGAGTCAGACTTGAGTCACTATTTTTAGGACTTGAGATTTGAATTGATAAAATGGACTAAGACTTGGGACTTGACTCGGACTTGAAGGTCAGTGACTTGAGAAGACTTGATACTTCCCCTAAAAAAATTAATGCAGTGATTAAATTTACTGGAACAAACTGGAACATGTCTCTCTCACTTCTGTTTGATACTTTGGATGTAACTGAAGTACTGTGATACTCAAATGTACTACAGTAATATACAGTACAATACAGTACAACAGAGGGAACGACATAGAACATGATCCTTTCATTCCAGTTCAAGACAAAATAACTGATATTAAGCTCTTTTAAATCTGAATTCTTTTTGTTCTGACCCTAATGAATCACACTAAGATCTTATCAAGACATTTCTACAAAATTTATATAAATACTCATAAATAAATATACCATGACATTTATCTTAAAAGTCTTATAAATTGCAAAAATCTAAGCTATGTTTTGTACTTTTTTGGTTTAAAGACTTGAAATGACTTGAAGTTCAAAGCAGATGACTTGGACTTGACTTGGACTTATGGGCCAGTGACTCGAGACTCGACTTGGACTTGTCTGTATTTGACTTGGAACTTGCCTCGGATTTGAGGTCAAAGGCTTGAGACTTACTTGAGACTTGCAAAATGACAACTTGGTCCCACTTCTGCTACTTGTAGAAGATGGTAACAAAGTAAAATCATTTTTTTGGTAATTTGTAAAAAACTGAGATGTCTGTTTTTACAATTGAACTTTGAACTGCTCATTCCTGTTCCCCAGCTCATCCCACCAGCTCACTGTTCACCCCTGTTCACTCAAATGAATTTTCAACCATTTTCAGCCATTTTGGTATCTATAATTTTTATACTTTTTGGCAGTTCAGAGACCTTTTAGCTTTTGAGAACATGTGCACAGGACAGTATTAAAATGTGTTAAATATAGAGCTATAACACTAATGTGCCATAAAGAGACATTTGTTGCACTAAAGTGTTGAAAATGAACTTCTATAAAAGTGGGTAATAATCATCCTAAATACCACTGGGTCCCATAGATCCTGAAATGGTAAGAGAAGACTTTTACAAACCTGTGCGTACCGAGACTCCATAGACAACGCTGTATCACTAAAAGTATGAATGAAAACCAAAAGAGCGATTTAGGGCGAGTAAAACCTCAGGCAGGTGAGAGTATTTGAGGTTTCTCTCCGTATATTGACCTTTCTTAAACATCATTGCAGGCCTGTCTGTGCGAGGATCATTGTTGGAGCTGAAATTGACTGAGGAATTGATCAGTGCTGCTTAACCGATGGCATGTTTGAGCTGTATGCAAATGTGACATTACGATGCGCTTCTGTTTAACAAGTGGTGTGCATCTACTGCCTTCGTGCTCGTTTAGCCCCCCGTGACGATGTACCTGGGTTCTGAGTAAATATAACACAAAAGGATGTCATTTGTATGAGAACTCGCAGGTAATCCTCCAATGAGGTTCATTTGGTCTTCCGAAATCACAGATGGCGCTGTTGTCTTGCCTCCACCGGTGTGAAGACCACGCCAAAACCTGTTTAAATCACGTGACCACTTTGAGGAAGACGACTAGTGAATAGTCGAAAGTGTCAGGTATGAAAACAATCTCTTGGTCTGAAAAAAGAACCTAATAGCATAAATCGCAGGTAATGTCTGTAAATAAATACAGAAATACATACATAAATAAATAAAAACGTTTCTTAATTCACAAGGTTCTTTTTGGCAGGAGTCATATTTTGGTTCTTGTCAAACTGTGCTGTACTTACATTTATTCAGGCATGTTTATTTATTTAGTACAGCCCAAATTATTGAAGGATAACTATAGAGTTTTATTTGAATTTAGTCTGGACAGACATTTAGACATTTCTTCCCTCACATCTGCTTAATATGTGCATTTATTCTAAAACCAGCATGGATGCCCCAGATACCTGCTCCCTCGGCTCTCGATCTCAGTGGAACCGCCTTTGCTTGCCACCATTACGCATAACTAGACTTTTTTTTTTTTTTTTTTTTTTTTTTTTTTTGTCAAAGTCTGCCCCATATCCCCCTCGCTTTTGCTCTGAAGGTTTGGACACGTGCGTCTGACGCCTTCAGCTTGACGCACGGCTCCATCGGGCTCTCCATCTCTCCATCTCTCCCCTCTCTCGCTCCATCCTCGTTTCCCGCGGTCCTCTCAGCATCCAGCGCGCCGTGCTGATGTCTCGTTAGAGGAGCAGTCTGGAAGAGGGATGAACTGGCTCGTAACAGCGGCGAACCAACTCTGAATATTAAACCCGAACGAAACAATCTTGGGGAAGTAGTTTTTTTCTATGGAAGTCGGAAAGAGGATTGCTTTCAAAGTCTTCTCAACTGTGCGTCTCTCGGACTCCCACACAGTCATGTAAAAGCTGGATTTGGCGCATGGTTCAGCAGGTAAAAAGGTAAGAATCTGACTGACAAAATAAATACGCGTGCGTAATTTTTATTTTTAGACCGCGCTTTTAAAGATTCCGTGATGTTCGCCGTGTCCTAAAAAAAATCTTTTCGTTTAGGCACGACTCACTGTGCATTATCTGCTCGTGAACTCGTGGTGTAAAGCTATTGACACTTGGTTTCATCAGCAGGCTAACGGCGTCTTTGCGTTGTGGGCACGGGGAGTAGAAATGTGCAGGATACGGTACGAGAGGAGAGGCGAGGACCTGATGAGTTTCTCCCACGGGGATTGAGATTAAAGCTCAGTTTGGGTGACGCGTGCGCCAAAAGGGAGGGAATAGAATGTGTAGATTACGTGATGACACTTTCCTGTATCCCCCAAAAACACTGTAAATGACTGTTTTAGTTTTTACAGCGCTGCGTGATCAGATGACATCAACGCGTAACGATGCATGTCGAAATCTTTACCCCAAAGCGACTCAGCGGGGATGATACCTGCACTGTATGAAGTTGGCGCATGGCGTTGAGTGAAACTGGCCTGGCAGCGGGAGTCTTTTGGTTCTTGTACCTCCCAGATCGGTCCTAGATCCTTTAAAACCTGCCAGGCATAGACTAGACTGTAAAGAACAAAAATATATCTACTTTAACATTTCCCTTCGTGACCTTAGGAGGAATATAAGTGAATTATAAATGACTGATGCTCCAGCCAAGAGGATTAGGAGGCTGCCTGCTCTGGCTTATATACGTATTAATTGAGTATGGCTTGGCTGCAGTAATTGTGTGCAAATTTAATCAGCTGCTTTCCTATTGTTCTAATAGAGAGCAGAGTTCAAGGGAAATTGCCTACGAAGCAATGGGAGTAAGGAAGAAGGCTCAAGCTTGCATTAAAAGTCTGGCATCTTTAAAGTTCTTCTCTTTCGATACAGGTGAATCAAGTTCACTCCATTTTTTATTTATTTATTTCCTCTTTTTTCTTTTTTTTTTTTTTTTGGTGGCATCCTCGCTGTCTCCGAAAACCACGGAGAGAGAAAGAAAGAGAGAAAGGGAGAGACTCGGATAAAGGCGTTACCTGGCTCTCTACTCACCTACCCTACCCACCGCGGCAAGAGAAAAAGAGGGACCAAAGCGTGAGTGAGTTGAGTGAGGCGTTTCCATGGCAACCTGTCAGGGGTGTGTTTGGTCCCCGGAGATGGTACGGACTGGTGGGGAGGAGTGGAGGAGAGGAGGAGAAGAGATGGAGGGAGAGAAAAGGAGGAAAGTGTATTCCTCGTTAAGGTGGCAAAGGGGGATGGGGAGATAATGGGGAGAGGTGGGAGTCTTGTTTGTTGCTCCTGGAATTTTCATAGATTTTTTTCTTCTCTTTCTCTTTTCCTGCTTGTCACGCCACCTCCGCTGCTTAGGTGGAAGTAAGTGGCAAAGGTTGTCAACGAAGCTGCGCGTGTATGCGTCGTCAGGGAGGGCGGCATGTGGGTGAACTTGCTCTAGGGTGTCAATACATGGTTTGGTTTGTGACTTCCAAGATGTAGTTTTCTAGGATTTGCAATAATGATTTTTTCAGAGCTGGCAACACCCTATAATCTCCTATGTAAATGATGCAGCCAGTGTTTTGTTTTTTTGGTCAAATTTCAGAAACACTGCCAGTCCAATGTAATTTATTTCAGTACTAATTCATTTTCTAGTTTTATTAACCTGCAGTTACTTAAGTTCAGCCTTGTTGATGCACACATACACAGGGTTAATAATAACAATACATTTTATTTATATAGTGCTTTTCTAAACACTCAAAGAGGCTTTATAAAGAACTCAATTAAAGAGAGTACATAAAAAAACAAGGTAATCTGACTAAATCTAGGCATAATTATAAAAGCAGGTTAAACATTGAAAGTGATTCTAAATAGATGATATATTATTAGGTTCTTGTTACAGACCAAGAGTTTGTTTTCGTACCGCAGTTTGGACTGCTCATTAGCACTCTTCCTCAGAGTGGTCACGTGATGTTGCTGTGACGTGTCAGTCAGCTGATTTAAATAGCTTTTGGAGCTGTCTTCCTACCGGTGGAGGCAGGACGACAGTGGCATCTGCAGTCCAACTTCCTCAGAACATTATCCCAGGTGTGTGAGAGTAAAAAAGCCCCCTTGTCGCAGTTTATAGTCCAATGGGCACGTTTCTGTATTTTGATTGCCTCTTTAGTCCAGCGGTGATGTATGTTTTCCTCTGTCCCGATGATGTTTGCTCCATCCCAGTCCATAATGTGGTTGTGGGGGGCTTTTTTACTCTCACACACCTGGGATACTGATCTGAGGAAGTGGGACTGCAGATGGCGCTGTCGTCTTGCGTCCACTGGTAGGAAGACAGCACCAAAACCTGTCTAAATCAGCTGACTGACATGTCACAGCAACATCAAGTGACCACTCTGAGGAAAAGCGCTAGTGAGAAGTACAAACTGTCAGGTGTGAAAACAAACTCTTGGTCTGAAAAAAGAACCTAATAACATAAAATATCGGAAGACCAAATTAACCTCATTGGACTGATTCTAAATAGATGAGTTTTGAGCAGTTTTTTGAAGTTGGACAGTTCAGCGCAGCCAGAGTTGTTAATGTTGTCCCATTAAAGACAGAAGAGGTAAATATAAGTTACCAGAACTTAAAAAAAAATCAAGGCAATCGATTTCCTCAACTATTTTATGTTGATGAACTTAAAAGTCACAATCTTCCAGAACTTCAAAGATTGGATGTCTTGCTACTTGTACCTTTTGATAACAGCTGAATTACTACACCAGCTGAATGAGTACATCCAGCCGTATCTACACACATTATAGTATACATATAGACACATCATAGTATACTCACATTATACACACCTTAGGGAGGGGGATTTGAACTCAGGTCCACCATGTGAAAGTCAGAAGATTCACCAGTTGAGCTGCCCAGCCAAATGCAAACTACACATAGTAAATTATGCATAATATAGTATACATATATTATACTATAAACACATACTCTTATACATATATTAGATTATACACACCCTAGGACGGGGATCTAAACCCAGGTTCCTCATGTGAAAGTCAGGGGATTTACTAGTCTAATCAGTAATATATAATATGTATTTAGTTTAATAATACATACATACATACATACATAACACATTATAGTATACACATAGTGCATTATACACGCATTACATATTATTTTTTAATTACTTAATTCTACTAACTTGTACCTCATCTATGTTTTTAAGTTGCACTCACTTATACTCACAATAGCTTCCTTTAATCGAAAAAAATGTAGTTAAAATTACTCAAAAAGAATAACATGTTACAGTAACTTGACATAATTAAGTTAGTAGAACTATTTCTAAAACATTGAGTATACATAGCTTAATCTAATCACTTTGAACGTTCGGGTTTACAGTGACCTGGTGAAAGGTGCTTTTTATTCCGTGCTGTTACACTGTGGAGTTACTGGATCCAGCTGAGAGAGGTCAAAGAGAAGCTTTTTTTTAAAACATGCAGTGCAAGTCAAAGAAGACATGGCGTAATGGAAAATAATGGACTTTTTTTTTTTATGAATCTCTGGGTACTTGAAATGAGTTACTTACTAATTTATTTTAGATTCCTGGGCTGACACAACTTCTCTTTGTTCATATGGTGGTGGAGTCTGTATGTACTCTGCTTTATGGATTCTCTTTAAACTTCAGCTGCTGCCACTGTCCAATGGATTGTGTGCCTTAGATATATTGCTGTATCTATCATAAGTACAATAATGAAGATGACGTTTTTGCTTTGCCTTTAAAGTTCCACAGTATGGTATTAGACATATCTTATTCAATATATTCATATGTTTCAGTGCTTTGAAAAATCTGCAGTCTTACAAAGAGCAGCGTTGCCTCTTCACATGTGATCATAGCCTGTATATATAAATGGACATAGCTAACCTGCGAGCCGTCACGTTCCAAACAGAAAGTGAGGATGGGTGCATTTCTGACTCCAGCTTTCATCTTATTTCTTCAAATGTTCATCTTATTCTGCTCTGCATGATCCTGGTGTTTGTATTTTTACAATTTTGCAACGCAGTTTGTATTCCAAATATGCAACTCTATCCAAATTCACCCCATAACTGCTGGCCTCCGTGAGCTTCATTTGACTTATGCCGAACACTATGGGTGACGTCACACTCCCTTAGTCCACTTCTTTATACAGTCTATGTATGTGACCTGTAACTTGGTGACATCATCTTATTTCCATGGATAACTTTAATGCCACTAGGAAAATTCTAGGCAAACTATAGCATGTTTATAGAGAGAAGCAAGTGGCTGATAGCCAGTCTGGCGCCACCTAGTGCCTCTACTCAATTTCTTTTCTCGCCAGCGACTCAGGAATTGGAAAACACTAGACGACTGAAGCGCCTGTCTGGGTCCCTTTTGTGGTACAGTACAACAGTAAACAAGACGGTCGAGATGGCTGTAGTCGAAGCCATACATTCTGTGTTGGCAGCGATTCCCGAGATCGAGGATTTAAAGCTGGAACAAAGAGAATGTTTGGTGAATTTTATCAATGGGAAAGACATTATTGCCCTTCTTCCTATGGGATTTGGGAAAAGCTTCATATTCCAGTTAGCCTTGTCCTTGTACGTGACATACGTCCAAATACCCGCGATTGGTTAAATTAAAAAAGTACCTGCCAAAAGTCGAGTGAATGAATCCTAATTCTGTGAGGTCAGACTGTTTCTGGTGACTCAGCCTAAGTGGTGGACCATCTAACTGAAAAGTTACATAGTGCAGCTTAAACTTAACTCAGTGTTTCACAATATTTTCTTAAAGATCCTATATTACACAAAGATAAGTTCTGTGAACTTTAAATCATGTTATAATGCTGTTAATCCTAAAAAAACAACAACAACAACACACACCTGAAGTTGTGCTTTGTTTCATTCACACATGGATAATCCTTTATTATTAGTGTTAGTGTTTGCATACCCAAATTTCAAAATGCTCCATTCCACCTTGTGATGTCATGAAGATCAATTTCAAGTATAACATCATCTTTCTATCTTTTGTTTAGTAGATTTAAATTTATTGTCATTGTACAAAATACAACGAAACTTAAAGCAAATGTGTAGCAGTAAAAATGAATAAATATAGACACATTCTCACATCCATTCCAATAGTGTATGAAGTTTAAAAACACAGTAGAGCACTTCTTGTATGTTTTTAGTTTGAAGAAAATAGCATTTAAGTGTTTCAACTATACATTATATTAGCGCTTTGTATATCTTTGTCATACAGGTGGTTGACTACCATAACACCTCCTTCATAGCCAGTGAACAGCCCGCTCGTGTTGTAGCCCCTCCCTTGTTCCTCCCCTCACCACGTTCCCCTCTTCCTTTATTGATTGTTATTGTTATTACTGCCATTAGCGAGTCTGGGCATTGAGCTCTCACCGCACAATAGCCGCGAACGCTACAATTCCACTAACAGCGGCAGTAAAAACATGTGCGGTGGCATCGGAAACATCAATAAAATCTGCATTACAGCCAAAGAGAGCCATCGGTAGAGAAAATATGCCCTGCACCTCGGCGATAATCCCCCCAGACTTGAAGCAACAAGTGCAAAGTGATATTGGATACGCACGCTAAGTACATTCAGTCCTCTCTCAACCCAACCGGAAATAATTACCACTAAATGAAATAATCTAATGGGTGTATGGTAGTTTTTATGGACAGTAAATGCCTATAATTAGAATGTGTCTCATTATCTGTCTCCATATATCTTCCACTATATGCATCGGCTTACAACTTAAAGGGCCTGTTACACTATTTTCTGATCTATGTTATAAGGTTTTCACCTCAAAAACATATTCATAGTTAAGTTTTTTTTTCATTCACATATGTTTAACACACAAGCCCTTCATATTTAGGGCAGAGTTCTTCTCTCAAACTGAAAACATTTTGATTTCATGTGGTAATACAGGAATTGCTCCACTGAGTTTTTAACATACACCTTCATTAGAATCATTATGATCATTTCAGCCCTGGAATTTCAAATATCTACTACACAAAGTTTCAAAGGTAGCTGTTAAATTGCAAGCTTACCTATTCATGAACACAGCATTTTGTGTCACGAAGAAACAGGAGACGACCCAAAATGCAGGCCTGCACTTCTGTGGTTTAATGTAACAAAACCAAAAACCAGAAGAAACCAAATCCAAAAATCCAAAAATAGAAACGACAACAGACATGATACTGACAAAGGCAATGGACCAACAAAAGACAGAGGAGAACATGGTATAGCACTCTGCATTGGATTATCTTCCGACTCCCACTTGAACCTCAGATTTGATGTCATGTCCGAGCTTGAAGCGTATTATTATATTTCGCGTGTCGGACTTGGAGAGTAGGGTATTGCAGTAATACAAGCGAACTGAAATTGTCATTTAAACCACCAAAGTGTCCAAACACAATGAAAACACTTCATATTTACACATCACAGAGGGCGGAGCCAGCTTGGATTCTGACTCGGAATTCTTATTCAGTCTACTTTTCTGCCACCAAGGTCCGAGTCGCGTTATCCCAGGAAAAGGGGCATGTCATGCGTGTGAAGGCAACTTCCACGGAAAACCTTTTTGGAAGGATAATCAAATGTAGGGTAAACATACAGATACAGGTGTGACACATTAGGGCAGGGCCAACAATCAACAGACATGAAGTAAAACTCAAAACTAGAAGCAGACAGGACAGATGTTAAAATAAGACCAAGAGCACACAACATTAAAGGAATAAGATATACCAAAATAAGCCAAAACAACCACTACAAAACATGAATCCATGACATTCTGAGCTTTTAAGATGCAGACAGACTAATAATAAAGAGTTACTCAAACATGTGAATGAAACAAAACACAACTCCAGGTCTGTTTTTGATTTAGTATCAATATTATAACATGGCTTAAAGTTCACAAGAGTCAATTTTGCGTAATATAGAACTTTTAATCAGCAAGCCTCTCATTCATAAAGTGTAGTGTGTGTTCCTTGAAATAATTTGAAGAAGGGAGCCATAAATATTGTAGTAATATTTAAATGCAGTTGGAAATATATGCACATAAAACCATTATCGAGCAATCATTCCACAATACAGTAATAATGAGGAAACAGCTGGCAGGCGAGTAGGGCTATATAAAAGACTTGGCAAGCGTACACACTGTTTAATTGCTTAATAATTATTTTCGGAGTGGTGAGCTTTAAAAAGGAGTGAGAACATATGCAAGGCTTTTGATGGATGGAAAAGTGGCCAAGAGCTAGTGCAAATTTCACAATAATGTAGTGCAGGTTTCAAAAACTCACATTTGTGGAGAGCGAGGAAATTCAGACAGAATGGCTGTAGATTTATCAAACTATTCCTTTTCCAGACATATTTTCAGTAGTTGGTACTTTAGAAAATGGGAAAATCTGGTCTCTGGCATTGTATATTTGATTTATTTATTAGAGGGACCTGCTTGTTTCTGTGGAGATTTTCTGATAGGGAAAGATGGTGCTGCTTTTCTCAGAATGTTCCATGGTAGAGTTGTAAACATGTCTATCATGGAGACAAGCATGTGACAGCACCAGTTACAGGTTACAGGTCAGATCTGCGGAGGGGCAACCCTGCTCACAGTAAGAACACATGTTTTTCAAAGCATTTCTGAGCACATGCAGTTGAACAGTGGTGGGGACTTGCAAGTCGCGACTTGGACTTGGGGCAGACTTCAGTCACTATTTTCAGAACTTGAGACTTGACTTGATAAAATGGACTAAGACTTGGGACTCAACTTGGACTTGAAGGTCAGTGACTTGGGAAGACTTGAGGAGCACTTTTAAATCTGAATTCTTACTATTCTGACTATAATAATTCACTCTAAGATCTTGTCAAGACATTTAAAAAAAGAAACATTTACATTTCTACAACTGTACTCTATAAATACACATATATAAATATACTATGACTTTTTAAGCACTATTTATCTTCAAATTCATATAAATTGCAAAAATCTAAGCTCTGTTTGGTAATTTTTTGGGTTAAAGACTTGAAATGACTTGAAGCTCAAAGTAGACAACTTGGACTTGACTGTGACTCGAGACTCAACTTGGACTTGCCTGTCTTTGAATTGGGACTTGACTCAGACTTGAGGGCAAAGACTTGAGACTTTCTTGAGACTTGCAAAACAACAACTTGGTTCCACCTCTGCAATTGAACTCATGCAAAATAGAGCGGTTTAATGCCATACTGTGGAACATTCCAGGTAAAGTAATGGCATATCCATGGAAAGACGCAGGTAGCGAACAACAGAAAAGAAATGTTGCATAGTGCGCCTTTAACTTTCCAATATCCAGAATTCTTCAGTGCCACAGTACCAGATTCTCCAGTTGTCATTTAATATTTTACTGTTTAAAAATGTTGACTAAATTCTTACTGACTTTTGTATCATTACTCCGGTCTCAAGTTTACTCCGCAAACTCTAGATTAGATTACTTGAGACTTGTCTTGGCTGATTCAATATATTGAGCCCATTTTGTTCCCAGTGTTTTCTGCTTTCCCACTTTGGCCCTGGGTTTTGGATTTGGCGATTGCTCTGGGTATAAATAGATTTGGACTTTGCACTGTGCCATTTTGGAGTACTATTTCCCACTCACAATATTTTGAGAGTCCACACAAAATAGACCAGTGTTTATCTAGCTGTCCACCACTGGTCCACCATGAGTGCAGCTTTAATTTAGAGGCAAAAGTATTGATCTTTTTGTCCCAGGTTAGACCTACATAAGCCGCGGTTTAAACCTGATGATCCATTTTAAAGGTTGTAAGTTGTACTTTTAAAGAGGGTCTGCTACAAGCTTGTCCCCATGGAGTTGTTACTACTTTGCTTAGACTGTTTCACACTATCTATCTAAGCTTATCTATCTCCATGGAAACAAGCAGGTGTTGCCACAAAGCTGCAGGTCAGATCTGTGAAGAGGTGTACCCGCTTAAAGGGACAGACCGGAATTTTGGACATAGGGCCTCATTTCCTAGTGAGCCAGAGTGTGGGAGACATGTGGAGACACTTTTTAAAATATTCCATCCAGTCCTTGTAGTTGCAGAGGTCATTAGGTGCTAGGCTAGTGCATGTCAATGGCCATAGTTAGCCTGCCACTAAAAACAGTCTTAACCACTCCACAAAACACCCAAAGAAAATCTGTTATTACACCAGACTGTCCATGTGAATGTCTGTGTTGATAGAATAATGTTTGAAATAAAACTAACCTTGCATCGCATGAATTGTTGCATGTTGATGGACTATTTTCTCATATTATCAGTCCGCTGCTTTCTATAAGGAAGTACAACTCACTGCTGCTCAGACATAAATCCTTCAAATGCAAGGCTGGTTTTACTTCTAAAATTAGGCTACGTTTATATGATGATGGTCTGAACAGAAGATGCAAAAGTGATGTCTCGTCTTCACTTTTTATTCTGCGTTTAGATGAGGGTTTTCGGGAGGAAATCTGCATGTATACGGTGATGCAAAAGTGTGTGGAATTCGATTGGGTATGCATGCCATCTGATATGTTTGTTTCTGTGTCTTTATGTATATGACGTAGGGATGTAACGATATCCAAATCTCTAGGTACGATATTGTCCCGATATGCATCTCACAGTACGATATTTATTGTGATATTTTGGAGAGGCTGATATAATTGTAGATAGGACATTTTTTGCTTTTAAAATACCTTGACAAGATTTTGGTGTGAATTATTTCCGTCATAATCTCAAGATTTCAAGTAAGCATATTTCTTCATTTTGTTTGCACTGAAATGAATCATGGGATATGTAGTTCCTGATGTTTATTAGCTGTTGCTACTATAAAACCATACATTTAAGCAAAGGAACTTGTGATTTGATATATTGTGACAGTCCCCAATATTATTGTGATACTTTTGACGATACAATATGACGATATTTCGGTTATTGTAACATCCCTATTGTGACTTAAACACGTATGCGATGTGAGCAGATCTGACCAGAGTTTTGCGTCTTGGGCAGTGTAGACGGAAACACTACGGGCGAAGCGTATTCAACTTTTCCACTCTGGAGGGTGGTTTCAGAGTTTTGCGTTTTTAAGTCCCAAAAACACCGTCACCGTCTAAACGAAAGGCACTTCTGATAAAATATTTTGTTGTTTTTACCCGCGAGCGTTCTCGTATCAACACAGACATTTACATCGACAGTCTGGCGTAATAATAGTGTCCAAAATTCCGGACTGTCCCTTTAAAGTAAGAAAGCATGTTTTTCTGTGTATTTTTTTTTAGCAAGTTTTAATGCTGTAATACCGAACACTCCAGCCAAAGTAATGGCTGCTCCACAGAGACAAGCAGGTGGCAGAAATGTTACAATGCAAATCAGTGGATGTTTTTCTCAAATGGTACAATAAAAAAAAAAAACATTATTTACTCATCCAGTTTGACCTAATAATTGTTTTGAATCTCAATATGTTTGAAGACATTATCCAAACCTGCTCCAGACTGTACGCCTTAATTTAAATCAAGAAATAAATCCACTGAAGATGCTCAACTCCAGCTGGTATACAGTTGACACGCCGACTGTCTAATCTCTCCTCCATCGCTAGTCAGAATACAAATTTGTGCAGAAAACACATTAGCCATGCAAGGAGCTGCCGCCGTTGTTATTGGAGACCAGTTTTTGGGAAAGACGTGGCAGGTCTGCTGGGCGCGTTACTGTGAGTGCATTTATTAGCAATGCAGAATAGATGCTGCTTTCTTTCTGGAGGCGTCACTTTCAAACAAAAACTCAAGGTTCCCCCGTGTCTCTCCAATGTGCGATTAACATAGAACAATGGTGCGTGGGAAAGGCACAGGAGGAGGATAATGCTTTGAAACAGGCTATTTTAAAGCAGGTGTGTTGGACCTTTGTGGCAGAGTGGTTAGCAAGAGGTCGTGGGTTTGATCTCTAGGCTCCCTGTGTTATTTTGGATCCTCTTTATTACACTGTTTGCTGATCTGTCTTTCAATGTTGTTTATTCATCACAAACATGCCTGGAGTTGTGTTTTGTTTCATTCACACATGTTTAAAACACAAACCCTGCAGATTTAGACTCTTCTTCTATAAAACAGAAAATGAAAAATTTCTGAATCCATGTATCATTCGTTCATTAGTTTTTCAAAATAAAACCAAAAATAAGAAAACGAAAAACCAACAATTTTCTTCATTATTTGTCTCTTCAACCAAAATGAAAAAAGGGATTACGATTTGTTTTCTCAGTTTTCAATTTTGTGTTTAAATGAATAATGGAAAAAAACTGACAATGGCCATTTCCTGTTTCTGTGCCTTAAACTGCGATGCCGGACTGAACCAGGACTGAACTAGGCCTAAACAAGAGTAAAACAGGACTAAAACAGGTCTAAACCAGGACTGAATCAGCACCGAACCAGGTTTAAACCAGGATTAACCCACTGGTCTCATTCCCGGTCTGGTCCCAGTCTCAGTCCCACTCTCAATCCCAGTCTAGTCCCGGTCTGGTCCCGGTCTAGTCCAGGTCTAGTGCTGGTCTCAGTCCCGGTCCGGGTGCAGGTCTGGTCTCGGTCTCAGTGCTGGTCCTGGTTCCAGTCTCAGTCCCAGCCTCAGTCCTGGTCCCAGTCTCAGTCCCGGTCTCAGTAGCGTTCCTGGTCCTGGTCTCAGTCCTGGCCTCAGTCCTGGCCTCAGTCCTGGTCTCAGTCCCAGTCTGGTCCCAGTCTGGTCCCAGTCTGGTCCCGGTCTGGTCTCGGCCTCAGTTCCGGTCTGGTCCTGGTCTTTTTTCATTTTGGTTTTGGAGACAAAAAAATAAGAAAATAGCTTTTTCATTTTCTTATTTTTGGTTTTATTTTGAAAAATGAATGAATGAATGAATGATACATGGATTTTTCAGCCCTGGACTTTCCAATCTCTATTGACCAAAAGGTAAAGTAGCTGTTAAATTATAGCTTCATGACATCACAAGTTGGAACAGAGCATTTTGAGGACAGACCAATAATAAAGGGTTACTCAAACATGTGTGAATGAAAATAAAACACAACTCCAGGTCTGTTTTTGACGAGGTAAAATAAAAACATTCTAACATGTCTTAAAGCTCACAAGATTAAATGTTGTACAATATAAGACCTTCAGTGTTAATGTGTTAAAAATAGGCTTGTGTTTGTGATTGAATTTGATTAGCAGTGCTTTGGCAACAGTGCTGCAGCAGGTTGTGGTTGTCTTGCAGAAGGTTGGCAGTTCACTCTCGGCTGCAGCCAGTGTCGTGATGTCCTTGGGCAAAGCACTTCCCCCAGTCTGGCTCCAAATGAATGTTGTGTATGAATGAGTAATCACTGGTGTAGTTTTGGAGTATTTTACCACCATCAAATGAGAAACAAATGACTGAAATGTTTCCAAAAAATCAATACAAATCAATGCTTTATTCTCCTTAACAAATTTTGATCCACGATATATTGCTGCAGAGAAATGTTGCGATAAATGATAATCCTGAAAATACCATATGCAGTTACACAAAGCAATATGATCCCAGAAAACACATTTTTATTCAGTAAATTGCAGAATGGACAATTAGCCATAGACATTATTTATTCTACTCATTACAGCCCAAATCTTATATTATTGTGTGAAAATGGCAAAAATCTCCCCACTATTGCAAAGGAAAAGTAAATAAAGTAAAATAAATACTGAACATCAAACTATATAGTTCCAGCTAATATATATTGAACAATATTGAACAATACGTGCAGTTTTAATGGTTCTCATGAGGCGTGTTCTGTCCTTATACTGAGAATGAAAGACTAGGTTAAAGCACAGGAGGTGGTAACCCAGGCTGTAATTGTAATTCCTTTTCGAGAGTAGTAAGAGTGCCGGTTACATAAGACAAGAAAAGAAAAGAGAAGAGAACCTTTACTTGCCCCTCAATGGGAAATTGTAGGGTTGCAATGCACAGTTCAAGAATAGCAAGAGATTAGAAATAGGTACTCTTAAATTCTACTAAAAACAGACTTAAATGTGAATTGTTTAACTGTTGTGGAAAAAAATTATATATCTCTTGATTTGGGGTGTAATGATATCCAAGTCTTACGATACGATATCATCACGGTAAGATATTTCCTGTGATATCATGGGAAAACTCACGGTGTGGAGGATCAAGATTAAAGATGTAACAATATCCAAATCTCTCGGTACAATATTTTCACGATATACATCTCACGGTATGATATTGATTGTGATATTTAGGGAAGGCTGTGAACAAAACTGTTAATATGCTACTTTTTCCTCTTAAAATGCCTTGACAAGATTTAATCTAAAGAACTAAGACTTAAAAGTGCTTAGAACTGTTACTTCTTCTTGTAGTCTGCAATGAAATGGAGCAAAGGATCTTGGTCTATGTAGTTCCCTCTGTCTTTTTTTAGCTATTGCACCATAACTCTTAATTTAAACAAAGAGACTTGTAATTCGATAAATTGTGATGATCCATGATATTATTGTGAAAACTCTGACGAAACAATATCACGATATTTTGGTTATTGTTACATCCCTACTCTTGATGATAAATAATGAATCCATTTGCGAAATTGGAATATTATTGGAATACAGACAAAGGTTTATTCTTGTTACAGCAGATATGGACAGAGCCTAGTCTTGCTCTGGGCACAGACCAACAGCCTCTCCTCCAGCAGCATGTCCCTACCACCTTAGCCCCAGGTCTCTGCCCCTTGAGTCTCTTCCCCTCTGACTCACTCCCCAGAACATTTCCTCCAGAGCATCTCAGCTCTGAGTCTGTGCCCTAGTGCATTTGAGCTCCGAGTGTTTATACAGAAATACAAGATTTACATATCAAAGCAGAGTGACACTTGTTTCAGAGGCTGCTCTTAATTAACTTAACATGCATTTGAAGAGAACTAAGACAACACACATTTTTCTGAGGATGGGGACAGTTGTGTGTGCTGAGTCTTTACACATGGGTCATTTTTACAATGACTGCCCTGGTCTCAGATAGAAATCACATTCATTTACACAAAGACAGATTGAGAGAAATCTTTTTACAATACAAATTTCCATCACAGTAACTTTTCTGGTGGAGGGTCCATCACCTGCTTGTTTCTATGGATATGTCATTGCTCTGCCTGTTATGTTCCACAGTATGACATTAAAGAGCTCTACCTTGCATTTATCCAATTACTGGTGGAAAAAACAGGTATTCTGACTGTAAGCATGGTTGCCTCTCCACAGATCTGACCTGTAACTTGATCTGCTTTGGTCTCCAGACAACATCTCTATGGAGAAAAGCATTTGACAGACCCTCTACCAGAAAAACTACACAGTGCACCTTTAAATGTAACGCTGTGTATGTGTCATAAAATGTAAGACTTCGCACACAAACGTCCCACTCGGTCTGAAAATCAAACTCAGGACTCATACATTATGTCAGGTGCATTCTGTGTAAACCATGTGACTTCTCAAGACTCCACTTCAGACCCATGGTGGATATCCTCAGGTTACCTCTCCTCCTGATTATTATGCACATCGAGCTCAAACTCTCCCGTTCCCTCAGACAAACACTCACCAGCCCAGGACCATATGAGCCCGTACAGCCACAGCCAAAATCCACTGGAAGCTGCCAACTCCCATTATTTTATGCAGATATTTGGGATCAAAAATTCATACGTGAGGAGGACCTTTCGGAAAATTAAGGCCGAGTGACATTCTCAGAGAAAAGAAAAGTCAGCACTGTTTTAAGCTCAACACTCAGCATGAGCTTTTAAAATAATCATATGCATTACTAATATATAGACCACAGTCATAATTATACGACACACTGGTAGAGAATGACAGAACAGGCTATAGAGGAGACGAACCCCACTCTAATTCACACAGGTAGAGAGAATATATTAACTGTATGTTTTTTAATGCCCCTTATTTACAAGGACAGTAGTGGTGCAGGAGGATAAGCAGGTTGCCAGCTATGCATTGAGTTCACAGTTTGATTGTCATAACCACTGTTGGGCAAGCTACTTCAAAGATGTACTGCATTATTTATGACTTGTCACTGTCATTTCAAAGTACTTTGTTACATGACATTATTACTGTATTCAAAATATAAGTCATTATACGACCACTGCAGCACTCACCAAAATAAGTGTGCGAAGATGCTGAACTTTTGCGCCGTATATAGACTGAAGCAGGACTAAACCAGGACTGAACCAGTGCTAAACCAGGACTAAATCAGGAATAAGCTAGGAGTAAACCAGTGCTGAACCAGGACTAAACCAGGACTAAACCAGGACTGAACCAGGACTTGGACTTGGAATCTAGATCCGCCTCTGAGAGAACCCCGGGTCCGTGGAGTAAGGTGTCTGAAAAATGCGATCAGGCGCCGGCTGCTGCGGGGCGTGGAGTTCTGCGCCGGTCCTTTTTCCTGCGGTTACCCGACAGTCTACGTGGGCGCACCTCCGGCCCGTCCTGACATTTGGAACCATAACGACGGCGTTTCACCGCTGCTGATATCACAGTGATTTTAGCAAATTTGTATGAAGAAAGATGAAAACCCACCACTTCAATCCAGGTTAAAATTGCATTGTTACTTACATTTGTGCCAAGTAAAATATTAAATTTTTTTCCCCTGTAATGTCTTACATTACTGCATTACAGCAAAAAGCAATGCAGTACAGTAATTTGTTACAGCACTGGTCATATGGCATACTGCAGTTGTGTATTTGAGCAAGACTCTTCACCCACATCGGAATTGTTTATTCAATAATCAAATTCATGTGAAAACTATAGAAAAAAATATTGGGTAACACTTTAACTTAACTTTAACTTTGTAACTGCTTCTCTACATTGAATCACTCTTGGACTAATAACGGATTACACTGTCTTTAATAACTATATCTTAATGAGCACTAATTAAGTATTTACCAAGGCTGAATTATTCTTAGAAACCTATTTATTCATTAAGAATCACGTCTTTGTCCATGCTAAGGCTAATTAATGTGCAGCAGTGTTGTAAGTATTACCAACCCAGTCAAGAACTACTTTTATTATATTATGCTATGCTACATATTGTGCTATTTTCTGATTCTGAATTTCTGAGCTATGATGTTTCCTCATCAAAAAGTCATGTTTTTTTGTTTTTTCATTCACACATTTAACATAGAAACCCTTCTCTCAAATAGAAAACACTCTGTTCCACATTGTGATGTCTGGAAATGCTCCACTATGTTTTGAAATTCCATATACTCACGACATTCAGGGCTTTAATTTCCCATCCCTACTTAACAAAAGCTAAAAGGAGCTGTTAACTTGAAAACTACTGCTTCGTGACATCACAAGGTGGAGCAGAGCATTTTAAGTTTTGGAGATGTACACAGTCTAATAATAGAGAATGAAACAAAACACATCTCAAGGTCTGTTTTTGAAGCTCACACGAATCCATTTTGTGAAACATAGGCCTTTGGTTACAGTGTCATCTTGTCAATACTGTGGTCATTACCTGGAGCTGTGCCAAGCGAATCCTTCTACTTATTTGTTCAATGCTTGAATATGATATTGTCAATGGGCCTTAAGGTCGTATTTACTCTGTGTACTCGGATCGATACTGCATTCAGAGCCCAGCATTGTGCTCCAGCTGTCCGCAGATGTTGCAGGGGGACGTCTGTGGTTGCTGTGACGACTGGGAGACCTCTGCGGGGCTGGGAGTCCAAACAGTTATCAGCATGTCACTCCTCTGCTATTTATAAACCCCATCATCACGATCCACCAGCGTTTATCACACCTTTAGTACAGCAAATCAAACACGAGGCTGCTCCACAGAGAAACCAGCCATCTTCTGCAACTCTGTCTCAGCTCATGCAAATATGTGATCAGACTTATTTGGAGCTTTAGAATAGAGTCTCAGGCAACATAAAACAAACACCGCGGGATAAATCTGACATGTTAACACGCAAATGTCGCTTAAAGGTGCATTGTGTGACTTTTCTGGTGGAAGGTTTGTCTCCATGGTGATGCTATTTCAGGTTAGATCTGTGAAAAGGCAACCCCGCTCACTTTTTTTTCTAAGAATTTTTAAGTTATAAAACCACCTGTAATTGAATAAATGTGAGGCAGACCTTTTTTTTTTATGTCACACTGTGGAGCATTCCAGACAGAGTAGGGATATTGCCGTAGAAACAAGCAGGTGAGAGTACCCCAAAGTTACATAGTGCACTTTTGGAAATGTTATGTTTTGGGAAGGGGTGGGGGGGTTACTTTTTTTTTAGTAGACTTTTTCAAACATGTACTTGTACTTGTTATTGAGTGCTATATATAATAACCATGTAACTGTACTTTTACTTCAGTATATATTTTCAGTAGTCTGTTCACCTCTGAGCTTAAGCACATTGGGAAATAGTTTAAAAACACTTACATAAGGAAGTGGTTAAATAAATATTCAGGCATGATGTCAATTAATTATAAGAATATATTCTATGCAAGGGTCATAAAAGTGAATACATAACACCGTATTAGCTGTAAAATGTACTTCATGATTTCTTTATTCTGATCATTCTAATTAAAATATGCCCACGGGCTGGAACACATCTTAAAATTGCTGGAGCAGAGTTGATAATTCTAATAGAATCTCGTGGTTAAAATAGCCTTTCGCCCCCAATAAATGTTGGTTAATAAATATATAAGAACATATTAAAGGGCCCGTGTTACACTATTTTCAGATCTCTGTTATAATGTTGTTTCCTCTTCAAAACATACCTGGAGTTGTGTTTTGTTTCATTCACACATTAACACACAAATCCTGCATGTTATGGCTGTGTTCTTCTCTAAAACTTAAAAAACTCTGTTCCACCTTGTGATGCCATGTGGTAATACAGGAAGTGCTCCACCCTTTTTAACCTCCATACACGTTCACTAGAATCATTTGGATCATTTCAGGCTTGAAAAAAGGCTAGCAATTTTTTTATTTATTTATTTTTTATCTATTATTATTATCTATTGGTAGTATTTATCAAACAACTACAACTGTACTTAATTTTATGTCACAAATTTCAGAGAGGATTCCCCTGAGACTCATAACATCCAATTAAACCATATGACATTTACATCATGAATTATATTTTTCACACGTTGTCAAAATATCTATTCCAGTGACATTTTCAGACATTTCCAGACAGCACGGTAAGGTGAAGAAATCCATGAGACAGAAGCTGTGGGGCTGATTTTATATCAAGAAGTCTGTGCACCTCTCGGCCTCCACCTCATCTCTTTCCAATTTGGTATTTATTTCAGCTGCGCTCCCATAACCCCACATCTGTTCGGGTTTGCTCTGCATCTGGCCCCAAAAATCTATCATCAGGGTGCATCATGGGCCTCCTGTTGTGTCCCATTCATATTTCGCCTCTCCAAGTTTACGACAGCACATGAAAAGTGATGGCTAAACATACAGGGGAAAACGCGGGATAACAGGGTGTGTGCCTTTGAGGAAATGTTGTGGCATAAAAAGACAAATCAAATCTTCCATTGAAATGAATTGATGTCCTCTCATTGTGAAAAATTACTATATGCAGTATCTCTGAGGCGGTTTTCACTGTCTGTAATTGTATTGTAAACTGGAGTACATTGTCCAAAGTGCATGAAATAGAGAGATAGGATTCCCTCATGGGTGGTACAAACAAAGACTAATTACCTGAAGAGCGTGCTGTGCTATAAAGGGACAACACTGGCTTGTGGATTCACAATTAGACTGACTAATCAGAGCTATTGACTTTGGTGAATGAGGTGTGACGTCCCCACCATCTATTCAACCTTTTGGATTTTTCTCTTATTGTGCTAAGACTAGAGCTTTACGCGACCTTTTGAGCCAGTGTTTTTCAAATTAAGGTTTCTTACACTGCTGAGAATAATATACTTTTCTAGTAGACAATCCATCCATTAGCAGAAATGTTCCACAGTATGGCACTAAACTTATCTATAGAGGCAAGCAGTGAGATAGCCTGATTCATTTGGTTTCACTTCATGGAAACCGTCTGACCTTGCAGCATTAGGATTCGTTCACTTGACGATAGGCAGGTACTTTTTTTATTTATCCAATTGCTGCTGTTTGGTTGTGACGTATGTAATGCACCAAATCCCATTGGAAGAAGGGCAATAACATTTTTCCCCTTGATAAAATTCACCAAACATTCTCTTTGTTCCGGCTTTAAATCCTCAATCTTGGGAATCGTTGCCAACACAGAATGTATGTCTTCGTCTACATCCATTTTGGCCGTTTTGTTTACTGTTACTCTACCACAAAATGGACCCAGACAGGCGCTTGAGTTTGACGTCATGACTTCACAGTTCTTCACTGATTGGCCGGTGCACAGTCAACAACTTCCGGGGTTCTTGGAAACCATCTAGTGTATTTCGATTCCTGACCTAGTCACTGGAGAGAAATGAAATTGAGTGGAGGCACTAGGTGGCACCAGCCTGGCTGCGAGACTAGAGCATTACATGACCCTTTTGAACCAGTGTTTTTCAAATTAAGGTTTTTGACACAGCTTAGAATAATACACTTTTTCTAGTACACAATCCATCACCTGCTTAAGATGCTTTTGCTTTACCAGGAATGTTCCACAGTATGGCATTAAACTTATCTATAGAGGCAAGCACAACCAGGTCAATTTACACGTTAGATCTGTGGACTGGTGACCCTGCTCTGGAGGAATGTATTTTTGAGCACTGCATTGCTTCAAAATAATATTACTTATGTAGAAAGTACAAAGTAGGGGTCCAGGAAATGACTCAATAAGAGTACAAAAGTATTTAGGAAAATGACTACAGGTAATACTAACTGTATGATTAACTAAGATAAGAACAACTAGCTTGCTAACAGTGCACTTCCTGTTTTGCAGTAGATAAAGCACACTGTGGTCTTATTTTTACCCTGCTAAGAGCTGCTTTGACAATATATCTGCACTGGATAAAAAGCTAATCTTACTGCATTACACGAAAATAGGAAGTGACTATGGGCTCGTTTCCAGCTCCATCGACTCTGGCTCCAGTTTGCCTTGTATTGAAAAAACGTCACCCCTGTCTGTGTAACTGCTGCTGTCAGGATTCTCATTTTGGTCTTAGAATGTTCTTTTTAACCTGCTTTGCATGATCCTGGTGTTTGTATTTTGCTTTTTTGTCTGTCAATCAATTCCTTTTCCTAAAACTTGGCTCCAAATTCATGCCTATAACTGCTGGTTTTGTGGGCTTTATTTGCCTGGAGCGAATGCTATGGATGACGCCGCACCCCCTTAGTCCACTTCTTTATTCAGTTTATGATTTGTAAAGACAAAGCATAAAATGAACCGTCAGTGCCATATGTTAAAATGACTATACGTTGTCCTCTCTGTCTCTCCTGACGCACTTGAAAGCACATATTACACTGGTGCTGTGGTCTGGTCTGGTCCAGTTGTGTTGCCCGGGGCCCTCAGCTGTGACTGGGGCCAGCGTCTGAGCGCACACTGTGGACCGGGGGCGTCTCAGCGGGTGCTCTGCCAGGGCCCCCATAGCTCCACTGCTTTATTAGGCTGACAGGAGCAGTGGCGTAATAACAGTGAAACTCAGCACCGCTCCTCTCTCATCAGCGCTGAAAGTAACTGCAGCCATTTATTTTCAACCAGGCGTTTAAAGTCTGATAGGATTATTATGTGTTATGATGAGTATAGCAGAATAGATTTTCTACTTGAACAAGGTAAACATTGATCAAGTATGTCTAAACTCAGCGCTTACTCTTAATGATGTCTGTTTGTATTGCATATTTAATCAAACAGCACAGACAGTAAAGAAACAGATTTAAGTTCTATATGTCTAGTAAATAGCAACAAGGCAAAAGCAGGCTCACTGCTAATCCAGATCTGAGTTTCCAAGGCTCTATTCAAAGCAGGATACTAACTAGATAAATCAATTTTGACGGTAAAAGTACACAACATTGAGCTCCAAGCCATGTTAGAATGTTGTTACCTCCTCAAAAACATTCTGTGTTTTGTTTCATTCATACGTGTTTGAGTAACCCTGGATTATGAGTCTGTCTACATCTCCAAAGATCAAAATGCTGCATTCCACCTTTTGATGTAATAAAGTAGCCTTTAGTTCAGTAGAGATGGGTAATTCCTGCAATAGAATTATTCAAATGATTCTAGTGAAGTTTAAAAACACAGGCACAGCAAGTGTATTTGTACAGCACAATTTGTACACAAAGTAATTCAAAGTGCTTTACAGAATAAGAAACACATTAAAATCACAATACAAAAAAATCTAAACATAAATACTCATCATAAAATTAAAAAGAGAGAGAGAGAGATTAAATTAGAGAGAAGAGTGTGGAATGAAAAATGAAAACCTTTCAGTCGTATGCACAGCTAAACAGAACTGTTTTGAGCCTGGAGCACTATTTACTATCTGTATTACTTCATGACATCACAAGGTGGAAAAGAGTGTTATCGATTTTAGAGAAGAACTCTCACTAAATGTACATACAGGCTTTGTGTGAATGAAACAAAACAACTCCAGGTCTGTTTGTGATGAGGAAACAACATTATAACAGATCAGAAAATACAATAATATGGGCTCTTTAAGGAAAACGTTTGATTGATGGAGACGTTGCCTTGAATTTTCCACATTGCAGCATTACAATTATTTATCTCTATGGAGACAGCAGGTGACACCACAGGTCAAGTTACATGTGAGCTCTGCAGAGAGGCGAGCCCACTCACAGTAAGAAAGGAAGTAAGAATGCAAGTAAATGCAAGATGGATACCATGTTCCAGAGGCGCCGGTCCTGTCACCAGAAAAGTTACACAATGCACTTTTAAAGATTTTCAACACAAATAAACATATAATTGTATGGATTCATATTTCAGTGTGGTCTTGTACTAGCCAGGCTGGTGTCACTTAGTGCCTCCGCTCAATTTCATTTCTCTCCAGCGACTAGGTCAGGAATCGGAATACACTAGACGACTCAAGCGCCTGTCTGGGTCCCTTTTGTGGTACAGCACAACAGTAAACAAAGTGGACGAGATGGATGTAGACGAAGACATACATTCTATGTTGGCAACAATTCCCGAGATCAAGAATTTAAAGCTGAAACAAAGAGAGTGTTTGGTGAATTTTATCAAGGAGAAAGACGTTATTGCTCTTCTTCCTATGGGATTTGGTGCATTACATACGTCACGACCAAATAGCACCTATTGGTTAAATAAAAAAAAGTACCCACCTACCGTCAAGCAAACGAATCCTAATACTGCGAGGTCAGATGGTTTCCACGAAGTGAAACCGGCTGATGAATCAGTCTAGTCTTGTACTAGTTCTATAGATCCAAGCCATTCTAAAACTTTTCAGGACAGACCAAACATTGTCCTATTTATCAGAATATGTTACAGAAGCAAGTTGAACCCACAACCTCTGTGCTATGGAATAGAAATTGAGTTGTATAAAATATGTCTAAATATTGACCTCAGCTAGTGTCCATATTTGACATATTCTATTATCCACATTCTGTATGCACAAAGGACTCGAGGCAAGATTGTGCAACAGTTCTCCAATCTGCCTTTGTTTTGATGGCCCATGGGTGAAAGTAAGTGACCTCGATGTCCGCTTGACTTGACAATATTTATTCTCATCTGACTTCCTCTATTACACAGTTATTATTCAAACTGCCTTTTTGCCATTATTTCCCTCTTAACATCTCTTAAATGTGGCATCGAGCTTGCAAAAAAGTTTCTCTGATGCCTATGACTTTTCATCAATAATTTTCATTTTACCCCACTGTGCAGAAAACCTATTTACAGTGTGAATTGACAATGACAGAGAAGCTGAGAAGAAGTCATTCCATTCAAATGTCTTTCACTTGAATTGTTTTGCAGCTACAGCAGAGATTGAGGGACTGCAGACGCCATCGAAAAACTGCAACAAAGATGAGTTTTGGAGATAATCAGCTCTCCTAGTTTGTATGATTTTATAATTTAAATGATTTGGACCTGGAATAGTTTTATTTGAACATATTTGGGTGTGTTTTATTTGCGGTAATGTCAAATGCAGAAGTATAGTGGATATTCAAGTGATCTTTTTGTTTAGTGTAATGACAATCAAGATATTTTATATTAGTGTTTATATGGTTGTATGTATGGCTGCCTCTGCATTCATGTTTGATAATGTAGTATTTTCAGATCGAGGGCATGGGACTATATGAAACTCTATGAGAGATTTGCCATTTTTAAAAGACATATCCAAATATAGGATCCACAAATGTCGCACCTTATCATTATTTGTTTGAGAGTGGCTTAAGGGCGTAGGTTTGCATAGGGACAGTGGGGACATGTCACTTGTTTAATATTTGGGGAAGACAAAATAGTCTCTACAAATATTTGCCATTTTATTTTAATAAACAAAAATATACATTTATTCTGACATTTGTCCAAACTCAGTAGTGTTAATTGAACATGTTTAAGTTCACATTTTGTTTATTAGACGTTCTGAAATGTATTCAGTGACATGATGACAGGGTTACACCTGCCACTATTTCATTGGCTGCAACAGAGTGATGTCATTAGTGGAGCCAGGAGCCTAAACTGGGGAAGCGACAGAACATTGCAGCACCCAAAGATGGTGGCTTGAGCAGGCGTGAGTGAAGACGCTGCACACTTTGAAAAACTTTTCAAAAGGAATGGCGAAGAGAAAATTCAGTTTGTTGACTGGACAAAAGTTAGTTTGGTTGAAGATGTTTCGCAGCTCATCCAAGCTGCTTCTTCAGTTCTGGTCAGAATGCTGGTGGACACTTCCTTATATCTGCTAACTAACTAACAAACAGAAACTGTAAACAAGTAGGTGTGTTAGTTTCAGTTAGTTAGCTCCTCCTTGCAGATATAAGGAAGTGTCCACCAGCATTCTGACCAGAACTGAAGAAGCAGATTGGATGAGCTGCGAAACATCCTCAACCAAACTAACTTTTGTCCAGTTGACAAATTGAATTTTCTCCAAGTCATGGATTCTACCTGGACGACTGAGGGATTCTTCACATTTTCAAAAGGAACTTACTTAAATCTTAAATTTGTCTTATAATGAGTCGCCGTGGAAAAAGAGCAATTATCACCACAAGTGCACCTTCCAAACGGAGCCCTACTCGTGCGCTGTGAGCAGCCCGACTCTACTGACAATATTCCATGGAAAAATGTACGGACATGACCTCACGAATATCTCATCACCAACAAGTAAAGGGAAATCTGCTACAAACTTCTACATTGCTGTTATCCACTAAACAGTCATCTTAAAAGAACAATGGACACAAATTGAAAAATGAAACCACCTCTCACTTATTTTGGACCTGCCAAGACTCTGTGTGTGTTTGGAAAGAATTCATAAAACATATACACAACGTCTTACTCCCATTTGACCCTTTCTTATAAAGATGTGCTGTTTGGTTTTTGCAGTGTGCATCATACCAAAAATAAACAAGATTATATAATTAATCTGTTATTAATCAAGAAATCTATCAGTTGGTTTCATGTCCCCACCAAAGCTGAGACCAAACCTACGCCCTTGGATTGGCAACCATCAATTACATTGCTAATCGATAATGTAGCAAGTATTCAACTGATTTATCAATTAGTTGTTTTGATTGCGAAAGGCCAGTGAATTTGATCTGATCCTAGTGTACCCAAATAAAACTGTGAAGTGAAGCTTCTTGGGGACATCCTGGTGCAGTATATTTACAGAGCAAAGAGTTTTTTCAGACTAAAAAGACAGAAAGAAAATCAAAAACACTACATTTACATATGTCCTTTGTGATTTGTGTGTAATTCCTGATCTGTCTGAGTCATAAAACCTCTTCTCTCTATTGGAACTAGTTCATGGATAAACTTGTTACAGCCCTAAACTGGCAACAATGATGTCTTTGTGGTCGAGTAATGACACAAAATAATTTAGTTTATTTCTGACAGAGAATTTTGTGGCAGATTTTGTTTCATTTAGCCCAGTTATTACAAAGATATTAAACACAAATGAGATAAACAAATCTCCGTCCAATCTGTATAGCACATTTTATGAACAACATAGTTCCCAAAGTGCGGAACATAGCCACGTAAAACAGCTCAAAAAGTTTGCAGAATTATGTTCAGAACAAAAAGAACCAATAACTAAATAAATACTAACTAATAAAAACTAAATCTGCTATCTGACAGTTAAACAGCAATCCCCTACCCTCCAGCTCGATTCTAAACTATAGGCACAATATTGTGATACGTTTTATTACATACATTTTATTGCCTCGCAGTGTTTATCATTTTGAAAATTTCAGCCAAATATTCCCTTGATGTATAATAAGTTATTTGGAAACATCTTGAGCATTCCATCAAATCATGTTTCGTCTGCGTTCACTTGTTTACCCAGAGAAGTGCGTCTGCTGCAATGTGAAAAGATGATTGCGATGGTGCGAATGAATAAAAAGGCTTTAGCTGTGGAGATGCGCAGCGACAAGAACACAGAATGTTTAGTGAGCGGCTGTTTTGGCAAATACTCCGAGGCTACGTGAAGCTAGAAACACACTGGTTATATGCTGGCTGCTGCTGGGGACACTGGTCATTTTGGAAGAACATTTTGAGTGTGTTGGCTTTTCCCTAATCTTACTTTATCTGTTCTTTTCTGTTGTTCCATTAGGGATTTAGATCAGATTTGAGTGTTCAAGAACAAGAACTGCAGTTGCATCAGAAAATATGCAGGAAAAACAAAACAAAGATTCAAAAACAGGCATTAAAACCACTATATACTCTCTGTGCAGTTTCTATCAGCAGTGTTGGTTTGCATTTGTAACAGAGGAAATTGTATTTGAGATAAACAAAATATTTTGTCTTCTTAAAAGGATCTTCTGGGAGCGGTAAGGAACAACTTGACCTGATAGTTGTTGTGGAAAAATAGCCAACATGGTTTGCGTTTCCATGGCAACGTGTGCTGGAAAGTAGTATCATTTATGTAAACAGCAAAGTTTTATAATGAGATGGGATCTATATTTGGAGAACATTTAAATAAAAGTTTGTTTCTATACATGACTTGCACCATCAAAAATAAATGTAACTACAGTATATGTATTCTCTTATTTATGCATTCATTTATTTTTGTAGATATAAATGAACAATAAAAAAACACACTAGATAAAAAAGTAGGTGCTGGAAGAGACAAAAAAACAAACAAACAAAAAGCATAATATTAAAGCCTCCACTTTATGAATACATTAAAAATGTAACATTAAAAAAAGAATAATAATTACATTTAAACACCTTGGATTAAATTCATTTGATACAAACACAGATTAAAACAGTGATTCTTAGCCGTAGGATTGGGTCTCAAAGTAGAGCCGAGACCACCTCCTTGGGGGCCCCACGATCAGTACAATATAATGCATTTATTGTGAAATAGGGCCCCAGACTACTTTGTACAAAAAAATCGGGCCCCGAGATCGAAAAGGTTAAAAACCCCTGGATCAAAACACAATGAAACATCCACAATTGAATGATTATCAAACATTACAATAAAATATGTTTCCTCAAACTCTTTTTAAACAATGACTCTGATCTGCCGTCACAAACCAGATGTGATAACTCCAGAATTTCCCTCCTCTGTATTGTAGCAAAACTGAACTCTTGATGTGACACATTTTGGCACCTGAAAATTACAATTTTGACGAGTTTTGTGTCTGAATTTCTGCATTGGTTTTAAAGTAAAATGTGAAATGTTTGGGGATCATTGTTGAATTAGAAAGAATTGTATACATAAAAATATTAATCTCATAAATATTAATCTCATAAATATAAAAAAATGTTAAGTCTGATGAATAAATTATCAGACGATGTTAGTAGCATGGAGTTGCAATTCGAACAAAACGTTTTTGCACCAATAATATTTTGTTCAGAGTAGTAGAGAAAGTGCTTGCCCAGACTATATTAGAGTAAGACAGATAGGGATAATTTAAACTATAGTATAATGTAAGTATAGATTTTGAGGCCAGAAATGTACAAACTTTTGTTATAATGGTCACCCAGTCAGCATGCTCTTCAGATATTATCAAGTTTCATTTGTATCAGTCCTGGTGTAAGAATGTCAGCAAATAGATCTCTCTGTGTATGTCGTTTTACTTGGATTTTCATCATTCATACGTTTGTTTGTGAGTTTGAAAGCTGCACAACTCTATTAAACTTGTACATTTTTATTTGTTCAGAATCCTATGCTGTTGCAGGGTAGGTCCAGAGATGCCAGCTCCACCCACAATTGGTCAGCAGAGACTCGTAAATATAGTTTTCTTTTCTCATGAGATACTCTTGGCCAATGCGCTCCTATTTTCAGGCTTGCGTGTCTTCTAACCAAGAGTGCAGCATTCATCTCCACTTGGGCTGCTGGAACAAAAGGGCAGCGGGTTATCACAGTCATATCATACACCATTTGTGACACTTTAACATCTTTTAACAAAGGAAACACCTCCAAAGCACAGGCTGACCCGCGTGCCCCGTGAGGAATAGCACAGGTTATCGGCTCTAAAGGAGAGGAAGGGAGCTGTTATGGAGGTAACATGTATGGCCGTGGCTGGTTCTCATGTGGAGAGAGGGATGAGGAGAGAGAGATGAAGAAAGAGAGAGAGCGAGGGGTGGTGATAATGAGGCTCAGATATGTGCTCTCAGAAGTCACTGCAGGCGCTACAGAGAAAGTGTTCTTGGCGTGAATAAATTAGCTTTAAAGGTGTAACGTGTCAAATTAGCTGCATCTGTCGGCAATGGAATATATTAGTCTTAACCCTAGCTTTCCTGTGAATGTTAAAGTAAAGTTAAACTTGGTGCCCCCCACAAAATGGTAGATAAATATGCAAATGGCATTTCACCACCATTACCTGACATCTAACAATGGTGGAAAAAAAAAAAAAAAAAAAGAAAGAAAGGCGCTCTACCTATTTTTCTTGTTTGTTTTGCCCAAGTACAAATATATCATCCTGCTAGAATCCAGAAGGAACTGGAACTGGACAATAAGAGTGTGAAAAACCTCCTTCCAAACTTGAGATGATCCAAACATAGCTGCTAATTTGTTGTCTCTCAAATGCGAAGACATCTCTGCAAATTCAAGTAACTTTCAGAATAAAATATATCTTCTTATACCTGAAATAAATAATAGTTTGTTGCTTCGATTCTTGATTCTCTAAACAAGGGCGTAGGTTTGGTCACACTAGCCACACTATGCTGACTACTCAACACTTTACATTTTCCTTTTTTCAAATTTTAAGAACATTTTGGGCTCTTGTGCAACGGAAAAACATTCCGGATAACAAATAACATTAGCCTGTAAAATTCTTGCTCTCAGAATAAATAATACAACTGCTGCATTATTGGGATCTTGAGCATTGAATAAGTGAGAGGTGGTTTCATTGTTTAATTTCAGTTTGTGTCCATTGTTCTTCCAAGATGATTATTTAGTGGAAAACAGCAGTGTAGAAGTTTGTAGCAGATTTCCCTTTGCTTGTTGGTGATGAAATATTTGTGAGGTCATGTCCGTACATTTTTCCATGGAATATTGTCAGTAGAGTCGGGCTGCTCACAGCGCACAAGTAGGGCTCCGTTTGGGAGGTGCACTTGTGGTGATAGTCGCTCTTTTTCTGTGGCGACTCATTATAAGACAAGTTTAATTGAAGATGAAGCCAAGTAAGTTCCTTTTGAAAAGTTTTTCAAAGTTTGGTGTGCAGCATCTTCACTCACGCCTGCTCAAGCCGCCATCTTCAGGTGCTACACTGTCCTGCTGCTTCCCCAGTTTAGGCTCCTGGCTCCACTAATGACATCACTCTGTTACAGCCAGTGAAATAGCAGCAAGTGTAACCCTGACATCATATCATTGAATACATCTAATAAACAAAATGTGAACTAAAACATGTTCAATTAATACTAGTGAGTTTGGAAAAATATAGGAATAAATGTATATTTTTGTTTATTAAAATAAAATGGCAAATATTGGTAGGGACTCTTTTGTCTTCCCCAAATATTAAATATGTGACATGTCCCCACTGTCCCTATGCAAACCTACACCCTTGCCTCTAAACATCCGCACTGTTTCTCCCTTTATGTTTCCCCCCCCTTTTTTTACATGTAACCCTCCATGTTTGTTATTGATGCAAACGGACCATGTGTCTCTCTGATTGGTTAATCTGCCTATCAAACCTGTAAAATCGAGGAGACAGGATAGAGCTCCAGATCCAGATTTTTTTTACTACAAACCTGCTAATATGTTGTGTTTTTAGCTTTACGTGATGACAAAACTCTGCTCTAAGAATGTGCTAAGAAAGTCATTATCTAATTCTGTTTTTCAGATGAATAAGTGTTAAAATGAACTACTGCACATTTAAACATAAATCTGTCAAAACAAAGAGTAAGACAGCTAGAGTCATTATAATATCTTTCTATTAAAAGGTTATGATTACATTTTTATTCCATAACTAGTGTTTTCATTGTTAGAAAAGCACTGCGATTTAACAGTTCTATATTTAATTGTAACACTGTGAATATCCAAGACCTTCTGCATTCACCCAGTCTGCTTTGATAAAGTCTTACTCGCTAAACGCTCATGGCAACAGCTATATTCATTTTGGAGTTAAATAATTTGTATTTGGTGGATACTCCCCATCTCTCCTCATTTTGGAGATGGCACCATTTGCCGTGCAGCCCACTCCGGGAGTTATTAGATAAGAATAAAAAGTGTTTTAGATTGGGTGGCTTGTCTTAAATATTTGATCAACTTTGAGATTTCAGCAGAAAATGGCTCCCTATCTGAGCCTGAAACATTTGCATTGTTACCCTCTGGTCGTTAATCTCGCCTTAAGTGCACTTTTATGTTAGTATTATGATCAGCCTTTTTTTTTTTTTTCTTCTATTCTTATTTTGATTCTTTGCACATAAACACAGCTCTAGTCAGAAGGGGCAATTTAAACACAAATGAGTATTATTTACCTTGATCACTGTCTTAAAGCTGCAATTTAAACATTTTTCAAGACCCGAGACACATGTTGATTTTGAATAATGAATGGTATCGAAGCTGTTTCAGGGATGCAAAGTTGTGTTAAATGTCTCCTGTGATAAAACACACACTACTTCCTGATCTATGTTATAATGTTGTCTCCACTCCAGTGTGATTTTGAACGTCATACACCTTCACTAGAATCATTTGGATATTTTGAGCCCTAGAATAGCCAATCTCTACTGAACAAAAGGTAAAAGGTAACTGTCAACTTGAAACCTCATCGTTTCATGACATCACAAGGTAGAACAGAGCATTCTGAGCTTTGGAGATGTAGACAGACTGATAATAAAGTTTTGCTCAAACATGTGTGAATGAAACAAAACACAACATTATAACATGGCTTAAATCTCTCATGAGTCAGTTTTGTAATGTAGGACATTTAAACATTTTTCAAGAGGCAAGAGACATGTTGAATTTGAGTAATGGATAGTATTGAACTTTTTTTAGGCATGCAAAATTGTGTTATATATCTCCTATGATGAAAAAATATATTTAAAAGGCTGCAAACAGGTTGAAAATAAAGAAAAGTTGCTGTGTAATCTTTCAAACTAAATGTATAATGACTAGGGATGTAACAATAACCGAAATATCATGATACCGTATCGTCAAAAGTCTTACAATAGTATCGTGGGTTGTCACAGTATATCCAGTTACAAGTTCCTTTGTTTAAATACATAGTTTTATGGTAGCAACAGCTTATAAACATTGGGAACTACATATCCCATGATTGACTTCAGTGCAGACAACATGAAGAAATATGTTTTTACTTGAATTCTTGGGATTATGACAGAAATAATTCAATTCAAAATCTTGTCAAGGTATTTTAAAAGCAAAAAAGTGCCCTATCTACAATTATATCAGCCTCTCCAAAATATTGCAGTAAATATCATACCATGAGATGCATATCGTGATAATATCATACCGATAGATATGGATATCGCACATCCCTAACAGTGGCATTTCTCCACTGTTACATTTTACCGTTCATCTTGTCTAATTCTAACTTTAACCAAGTCTATGACACATTCAAAGGCTCTATTTTACAAAAAAATTACTCTTGTGAGCTTTAAGTCATGTTAGAATGTTGTTACTTTATCAAAAACACCTTGAGTTGTGTTTGGTTTCATTTGCACGTTTGACTAATCCTGGTTTATTAGCTCAAAGTGCTCCGTTCCACCTTGTGATGTCATGTAGGGGTAGTTTTCATGTTAACAGCTCCTTTTACATTTTGTTTAATAGAGATAGGAAATTCCAGGGATAAAATTGTCTAAAGAAGAGAAGAGTGTTTTCTGTTTGAGAGAAGAACTAAATATGCAAGGTTTTTGTGTTAAACATGTGAATGAAACAAAACACAACTCCAGGTCTGTTTGTGATGAGAAAACGTTATGACATGGATCCGAAAATAGCATATGCGCCCTTAACACACATCTTGTTTAGTCATACTGTTTGATCATTGCCTCCCTGTAGCATTGTAGAGTAGAGCTAGTTTCTTGTCTTGATGAATTTGCTGTCATTCTAAATATATTACAAATCAATTATACGATCAAAACTAGCACTTCTATAACCATGCTCAAAAACATTGTCAATTTATGTGGTTTAAGTGTTTCTACAGGAAGCTAAATGGTGTCGAAGTCTCCTGGCGTTTGTACATGTAATGGGTGATTAAAAGCGTGGAGAGGACAGTGCACTCAGAGCCAGGCCTGGACATGTGCTAAGTGCACTTAGCGCTCTCCTCGTGGACATTGTGCTCGCCACTTTTGGACAATCAGCTCTGCGGTCACTCCAGTCACCAACAACATCTAAGAGTGTATGCTTGACTTTACTGTGTTCACCAGAAAAGCACTGGATAATCAGAATGGGGTTAATGAGGCTGTCAATGGTTGTTTTGCTACTGTGCAGGCTCGCCTCTCCACTGATCTGGTCTGTAGCTTGGCCTGATGGTGTCACCTTCTTTTCTCTGAGATATAGTATATTTAAAGGGCCCATATTACACTATTTTCTGATCTACAGTATGCTATAATGTTTCATCATCACAAACATACCCAGAGTTGTGTGTTGTTTCATTCACACATTTAACACACAAATCCTACACACTGTTCCACCTCGTGATGTCATGTGGTAACAAAGGTGGGACCAAGTCGTTGTTTTGCAAGTCTCAAATAAGTCTCAAGTCTTTGACCTCAAGTCCAAGTCAAGTCCCAAGTCAAATACAGGCAAGTCCAAGTTGAGTCTCGAGTCACTGGCCCATAAGTCCAAGTCAAGTCCAAGTTGTCTGCTTTGAGCTTCAAGTCTTTTCAAGTCTTTAAACAAAAAAGTACCAAATATATATTCGATTTTTGCTATTTATATGAATTTTAAGATGTACTTGTACTTAAAATATCATAGTTTATTTATATATGAGTATTTATAGAGTATATCAGAGTTGTAGAAATGTAAATATTTCCTTTTTAAATGTTTTGACAAGATCTTAGTGTGAATCATTACAGTCAGAATAGAAAGAATTCGGATTTAAAAGTGCTTGAAGTCATTGACCTTCAAGTCCAAGTCGAGTCCCAAGTCTTAGTCCATTTTATCAAGTCAAGTATCAAGTCCTAAAAATAGTGACAAGTCTGACTCGAGTCCAAGTCACGACTTGCAAATCCCCACCTCTGTGTGGTAATACAGGAAGTGCTCCACTGTGTTTTTAAACTCCAAACACCTTCACTAGAATCATTTGGATAATTTCAGCCCTGGATTTGCTGATCTCTACTGAACTTTAGTTTAGCTGTTAACTTGAAAACTACTGCTTCATGACATCACAAGGTGGAACAGAGCATTTTGAGCATTGGAGATGTAGCCAGACTAATAATAAAGGATTACTCAAACGTGTGTGAATGAAACAAAACACAGCTCCAGGTATATTTCTGAAATTATAACATTTTAACCCTCTCAGGCTCAAATTAATTTTTAGTATCAGGAAAAATCTGGTATTTGGGGAAAATTATAATATGGGGTAGTAATATACAATTCTGACTTTTTTATCCTTCGTAAACAAAAAAAGTATTTTGCACTTCTGGCAGGCCGTTTGCGTGTAGCCATTCTTGCACAGTCTGCATTGCCCACGTTTATCAGCATGGATGGGAAAAAAGGCTCCTGAGTAAAAAAAGCTCATATAATATGGATGTGGAGTAAGTAGGTACTTGGAATTTAGCTGTTGCAAATCTGCAATGCCTGCCTGGAGAGGGTTAACATGACTTAAAGCTCACAAGAGTCCATTTTGCGTAGTACAGGACCTTTAAGAAATATTCCCTTGAGTAACACATCCACATTTTGACCACTTCCCTTTTTGTTCCTTTTACTGGTCAATACTCCAATTACCCCATTTATTTCAAAATAGAGATTCAGGAGATGGCAGGAAATCCAGAATCTTGTCCACTTTGATCAAATGCGCTTTGAAGGATTCATAAAAGCCTGTGGATGGTGCAGCTGCCACTATTTGCTCTGCTCTGGCGTGGTATTGATAGAAATAGATGAGCTTCTAATGGGAGCCAGCCACCGGTAGTCCTCAATCCTCTGTAAGACATGGGCTTTCTATACACACAGTTTGTCCACTGCCTCTGCTTATTGAATGGTGCGGCTGCTAAGATTTATAATGTGCAGATGGTTGTACTAGCGCATATAGACAGAACGGATTGAAATCTAACCAAAAACGGATTTCTCGTCTTGGTCCCTGGAGCTTCATTACAGCATACAGAAGTGAAATAGTGTTTGAGCGTGTAATAGTACAGAGTGAAGAGAGCGGAGAGAGAGAAAGAGAGAAAGACAGGGAGAGAGTGAGGATCTTTATGTCATACATCTTTCAAGTGAATATTGGATTCTGCATACAGTGTTTGCCTGTGTCATGTAACTGGGAGATTTTAGCAAACATTTAAAGGGCAGATATTACTCTGTTTTCTGATCTACTACGTTTCTCACCACAAACAAACCTGAAGTTGTGTTTTTAAATTCCATACTTCCAACTAGAAAACTAGCTCTATATTTTGACCTGTCTTAAAGCTCACAAGAGTCAGTTTTATGCAGGACCTTTAAATAGTACAACGAATCTGTCTCTAGGGTTGGGCGATCTTGTGGTGAAAATCGAATTGTGATCTCATCCATTGAATTATATATGCTATTTTGGTCATATCTATTTTTCCCTATGGGGTCTGGTGTGGTTTTCAGGTCATTACATGTGTTATTGCTTGAACTCATGTAAAACAACGTTGCTTTAGACTACGTTCAAACTGCAGGTCTTTATGCTCAATTCGGGTTTTTTTGTGAAATCTGATTTTTTTGTGAGGTCGTTCACATTTCCAATTAAGTGCGACTTTTATGTGATCTAAACGCCCCAAAAGTGTCCCACAGCGAGTAGCCTAAACGCTGTCTCCCAAAATACGGTTCAGTTGTTGGTAAAATGGACAGGTTACATGTCCACGGCCGCTTCTTTTGTTTGAGCCTCCTTGAATGTGGCTCGCAGGCTATTTATTTTTCATTGACATTGGAAACAGGACCGCCTCTAGCCGCATTCACCCATTTCTTTGGCAATCATTTCAAAAACCACACGGTTCTGATAAAACCCCTCCTATTTGTCCTGAATACAGCGATCCCCTCAAATATTCATAAACCTCGCTTTCCTTCCATGGACTAGACTCGGAGCCTGACGTGTAGGTGGGATGAATGTGACTTGGCCGTTCACACTGAAGTCACAAGTCAAAAGATCGGATATGTATGGGTTTTACGACCACATATCCAAGTGTCCTGGGTCGCATTTGAAAAAATCTGATCTGTGTCATTCAGACTGTCATTACAAGATCAGATACAGGAGCACAGGGGTGAAAAAATCTGATTTGACTTCAGGCCACAGTCTGAACATAGCCTTAGTCAAATAGGCACCTCAGTTTTTGTAGTTGGTGCGACAGGTGATCTGCAAGTAACCCTGTGAAAGTTCTGGACTCGCCTTGTAGTTTGCGTAAACCTTGTGTAAAGGTTTCAGTGAGTGTCAGGTGGAATTAACCAATTACGGTGTAGTATAAATTCTCAGAACACGCAGATCAATAAAATGAAATATAAATTTAGTATAAATGAATCGAAGCATTTGTGGTATGGTGCTAATAAAAATTTGATAATATATATTTTTTTTGGCTTACCTAGCAAAATTTTTGGCTTTTCTAACAAATCTTTTATGATCAACCCAGTGCAAGTTTGTGTATTGGAAGGTACAAATAATACCACAATATCGTAACAAAGCCAATATCTGTATGCATTGGAGAACTCGGTTCACAGTGTACAGTTTATGAGGATCCAGCAGCTTTAACATTTGAGGGAAGACCGTCTGTGAATCCTATGCATTTCAGAATATGCTTACAATCTTAAAAAATATAGGGTTAATACATTTTGCTATTTGCAGTGTACATTCTAATACGTTTAATTGTTATAATTAGGGGTGTAACGATATCCAAGTCTCACGATACAATACTGTAACGGTGTGAACCTCACAGTACAATATTTACTGCGATATCATGGGAAAGCTCACGATATGCTGGGGAGGCTCACAATATTACGATATTATACATAATAACAAGACTGACATTATAAAATGCTTTGACCAGTCATTTGGTACAACATTTATTGTCATATTCTAGGGATGTAACAATAACCAAATCTCACAGTACGATATTATCACGATATGCATCTCACGATACGATATTTATTGTGATATTTTGAAGAGGCTAATAATTACACATTTTACACTTTTTTGCTTTTAAAATACCTTGACAAGATTTTGGTGTGAATTATTACCATCATAATCCCAAGAATTCAAGTAAAAAACATATTTCTTCATATTTATGCACTGAAGTGAATCATGGGATATGTAGTTCCAGATATTTATAAGCTGTTGCTACTATGAAATCATGAATTTAAACAAAGGAACTTGTAATTCGATAAATTGTGACAATCCACGGTATTATTGTGAGATTTTTGATGATACGATATCATGATTTTTCAGTTATAGTTACATTTCTAGTAATAGCAGTTGTAGCTTTTCAAATGTAGATTTATTTTGATTGCGAAATACCCAACATTGATTAACTAAAGAGAGCACATTTTCATATATTTTGTCCCTATATGAGAGAGAAGCCTCTTCGTGACAACTTTATAAACGCAAGCTTTTCACAGACGTATCTTTGATTAACTTTATGCTCCAGGTAATATCCGGTGAGAGGATCCGGTAAGTAGACACGTCCACTCCTAAATGAGCGCAGTTATACAGTATATGAAGTCTGTGGCTGCACTGACGAGTAAACAAATGAGAGAAGAAGCTGTCTGTGCAGTGGAGCCTGTGGAGCCTGGGGCCAATGTTACATAGATGCTCATATACTGTGTGTACTGTTACTGCAGAGGCCTGAGAGAGTCATACAGACTAGATTAAAAAACACAGCAATATCTTGTGTTGACTGAAGAACTCAAATGATATATATGTGCAATTAATAGAACTTTTCCAATATACAAAAAGACGAGATTTGCCCAACTTTTCTGGTGTTATTACTTTGCGTGGAAACTTCCATACTTCGCAATGAACCTGTCTCTCTTGTATTCATGTATATCAGAATAATGCAATGCTAAAAATACATAGTGATATTGAAAAAAGTAATAGTTCTTCTTTGCTCTTTTCTGACCCCTATTGGCTGCAGTCTGTACTGGCGTCTATGTACGTCTATGGATCTTGCAGAAATATTCAGAATTCCGGATAGCTTCAGAAACTCATAAAATCTCCCTTTACTGAAATGTTATAAATATGCAGTCATTATTTTTGTGTACACACTGCGCTGTTCAGTCTTCTGAGTCTTATATTGCGAGCTGCGCTAAGTGAGTTATTGTTGCAAATCTTATCTGTAAAAGAGCTGAACCAGCATAATCACTCATAATCACATTCTAGCTGCTGTCTGAGGAGAAACTTCCTAGACATAACTCATGTACTAGTGACTCACATTATAAACTACAACAGTCACTTTCCTTGAGTCATTACCAAGGAAAATTCTACATGATATCACTGTAAATTGACCATAACAATCAGACAGTTTTCTCATTAAAAGCTCCTTGATTTTTATCTGTCTCACCGCGTGTAGTTTGTGCGTGTTCACTGTCATTAAGTCTCATTAAGCTCTGATAAATGGTCTCAACTGGTCTATTATTTTTCAACACTTTTATTGCTTTTTGTGTTATAATTCAAGTCATGGTAGAGAATAGAAAAAGAAAATCATATAGGGTGGTGCAATTAATCACGTTTTAATCAAGACATCAAGATTCAGTCAATGATCAGCTTGAGAGTGGTTCACAGCCAATCAACGCAAAAGAATGTGGTTTGGAGCTAAGAGTTAATTATATTTTTTAGATATTAGAAGGTAGTTATATTTTTATGTTTAGGAAATTCATATTGAAAACTATATGTACCTTGTTTTTTTGTTTTTTGTTTTTTTTTTTATAAAATCTCAATAAACATTAGTATGCATGTTTTCACCTGACCCTATTATGTGCCAGTGACTCACTTTGGAGCCCTGAGCTGCCAGCTAATAAATGAATGACAAATTTATTTTATTTTATTTATTTATTTATCTTAAAGATCCACTATGTAACTTTTCTTTGCAGGTTTGCAGAATTGATATGGACAAATAATGATTTCTGTTCCTCATATAAATCGATCTTGATTGAATTGATCTTTTTTTTTTTCTTTTTAAAAACAAAATAAAAAGGCTTTTAGTATTGATTTTATGAAAGAATGAGAACTTTGCACATCAGTTACTTAAGAGGGTGCATTGGAGGAGAGCGAGCAGCCCAAGAATATAGAGAAAAATCCCGCACACCATTTTACTTGAAATGCAAAATGTGAGAATTATTAGGACAAACTGTGCAAGGTTTTGGCACTAGGTCTGCATCAGGCAAACAGGACTTTTGATTTGATGATTTTATGAACATAAACAATACAGGCTTTTAATATGTGCCATTTAACACAAAAAATAACATTTCTTCCTCAAAATTTTGAACTCTTTTGACCTGTCGATTTAAAAACCCAAACCATATCACTGACAATTACACATTACTGCCCACTCCTACTGGATTGTCTCCAAGGAGATACTATTTGTCAAGAATGTTCCACAGTATAGGACTAAACTAATCTATCTCCTAGGAGACTGGCAGGTGACACCACAAGGTAATTGTTTTAGCAATAAATATGCCACTCTCTCCAGTTCTTTAATCTATTCTCTGGAGAATTAGATTAAAAAGACATACACCTATACTGGTTGTCAGTTCAGTGTATCAGCATTACACAGTGGTGTTGTGTTCATTAGCAGGACATTTCTCCCCCTGTGACTGACTTCACTGAATTGTACAAAAGTGCTCTAAGTTACATATTTGTAGCCTATATTTATTTTCAATTTGAAAGTTTTGCATAAATTATCAGTAACAAAGTGTTGTTTTTTAGAGAGAAATGCTGAATAAATGCATTGTATAACAAAAAAAATAATAGTTTCAAGAATTGTGATTTCAATATTGACCAAAATAATCGTGATAATGATTTTTTCCATAATCAAACAGCGCCATTTTAAGCCATGTATCTCATCATAAATATACCTGAAGTTGTATTTTGTTTCTTTCACACATTTAAGTAATCCTGCATTATTAGTCTGTCTACATCTGCAGAACTCAGAATGCTCTGTTCCCCCCTGTGATGTCATGTCGTGGTAGTTTTCAAGTTAACAGCACCCTTTTATTCTTAATCCTCAACAGAGATTGGCAATTTCAGGGACTGAAGCACTTCCTGTATTACCACATGACATGACAAGGACAGAACAGAACAGGGTATGTTTGTAACGAAGACAGCATCATAACATAGATCAGAAAATAGTGTCATGTGGGACCTTTAAAGAGATTAATTTATCTTGTGCCTTCATGTATATGGCTATTCCACATATAGTAAATGTGCGTTATGTAAAAGCTGTACATGAACAGTCTAAGCATATTTGCCGTTAATACATTCACTCTTCTCACCTCAGACATGCGTCACCGCCTGGTATGATTGAGCACACATCACATCTCCATACATGGCACAGGATTGACCTTTTGTTACGAGCTTTGATTTTCTCATTGACGTTCTGTTCATGATTTCAATTAACGGCCGTCAGCTCGCTCCACCCCGTGCACTGTACAGTTTCTCTCATGATGAAAACCCCTACGCTCTCCCCTCAGCCCAAAGTCACCTTCCCCAGTCTCACCCATTCGTTCAGACGTGTTTTGGACCCCGGTTTTCTGACAGTGGAGAGCGTTAATCCGTCGCTATGATTTGGTGACAGGCGAAGTGCTAATCCTCCAGTGATATTCAGTGCCAGAGAGGGCTGCTTAATCCTTTAGCGAGGGTCAGATGTGGAGAGAGATGACGCTAACTAAACGCTTTCTAAGAATTTTGGGTCCAGTTTTATAATCCAAGCACACTGTATTAGCACAATTGAACAATGCTATTAGCCCTCGCAACGCTTTTAGATGAAGGGCGCCCAACCTGCCTGTCTCCGAGAAAGTGATTATGCTTCCTGGAATGTTCACAGTTTGGCAGTAAATACCTCGCATGATTCATCAGCCGGTTTCACTTCATGGAAACCGTCTGACCTTGCAGCATTAGGATCCGTTCGCTCGAGGTGGGTATTTTTTTATTTAACCAATCGCTGCTATTTGGTCGTAATGTATGTAACGCACCAAATCCCGTAGGAAGAAGGGCAATAACGTCTTTCCTCTTGATAAAATTCACCAAACATTTCTCAATCTCAGGAATCGTTGCCAACACAGAATGTATGTCTTCGTCTACATCCATCTCGACTGCTTTGTTTATTGTTGACGTCATGGCTTCACAGCTCACAGCTGATTGGCCGGTGCGCGGTCTACATCTTCCGGGGTTCTTGCAAATCGTCTAGTGTATTCCATTATCTGCGTCTCCAATGGCTAGTAAATACCATGGAGACAAGCAGATGACGCCAATGGGTCAGATACAGGTCACATCTCTGGAGAGGTGGCCCTGCATGTTTTTCGAAGGTTTTTATTACAATCAACACACCTTAATTTACACACCTTTAATCTTTGCACTGTTTCTCTTTATGATCTCTTGTATATAGCTGATATATATTTGCATTACTATATTTCTGTATTGTACTATTTTTACAAATATTTTTGCGACTTATTTTGAATTTAATATTACCATTTATATTCCTACTCTATGTTATTATAATATATTGTGGTGAGTGAGCTACTGTGTTCAAATAATTTCCCTTGTGGATCAATAAAGTTTGTCTCAGTCAAAGTCTAAGTGACTGAATAAATGCAGGAAAGACAAGTCACTGTCTTCTCACACAAAGTTCAGATGGCCATGATTGACAGTTAGATCGATCAATCAGAGAAACACTTGGTTCATTTGTTTCGCGGACTTCTGCAGAATCAACAGTAGAAGTACTGACACTGTTAATCTGAGATGAGAAAAGATTGGCTTTGGTCTAAATAATAGAAGACAATTGAGCTTCTGACCTGATTGCTCCACTCTATGAGAATGTCCTGAGGCGCAGGGGAGGAAGTAGTGGCTGACATCCACTGTGTACTGTTCAGCACCAGTCTGGCTGCCAGTCTATATTTCAAATGGACCCATTTAAAGGTGTGTTGTGTAACTTTTCTGGTGGAGGGTCCATCAGATGCTTTTCTCCATGGAGATGTTATTGCTTTTTCTGGAAGGTTTCACAGTATGGCATTAAACCTTTCCATCTTCATGAAGACCAAAACAGACCAAGTTACAGGATCTGTTGAGAGGTGATCCTGCTCACAGTCAGAATTCCTGTTTCTCTAGGTATTTTTGAGCTATAAAACCATCTGTAATTAATAAATGTAAGATAGATCTGTTTAATGTCATACTTTGGAACATTCCAGGCAGAGCAAATATATATCCATGACACAAGCAGGTGATGGACCCCCAACCTAAAAGTTACATTGTGCCTTTAGGTTAGGTTAGGCTGCTTTATTCATACAATAGGTAAATTTGTTTTGCAGATTTGAGAGGCAGGTCCTACATTTCACATTTCATTCATCCACATTATGAACAGTAAACACACTTATATAAAAAAACAATTACAAAATAAAGTGTTACAGTGCTCCAGTGCAGAGTAGGTTTGTTCCATAAACATTTAGTTAATTCATCCACCACGCTTGGCTAAAATCACAATAAATATTAATTATATATATATATTAAAAAAAACACATGACTTTTCCAAGACAGGTACTAAAATGGATAGATAAATAAATTACAATTTATTCATAAGTATGATAGCAGCTGGAACAAAGCTCCTTTTAAAACGATTTGTTCTAGATCTTGGGACTAAAAGCATCTGACCAGAGAGAAGCAGCTGAAGCTCTGAGTTTAGTGGATGCTGCACATCTTAAAATACTCTGGGACGTCTTCTGTAACTGTCTTGAGTACAGGGAGTCCAGGCGGCTCTGAGGATGGACAATCACCTCACTCGCCCATTTAACCAACTCCATAAACGTTTTATAGAGCAGTGTCATCAAGGTTCTGTTTACACGGTTGGACAATTTCCTTTCTTTACTTTCAGGCTGAAATATGAACTACCCCTAATGTCAAAATCCCATGTATTCTCAGGTGACAGACCCCCAACCAAAAAGTTACATACTGCACCTTTAAGTTGAACTACCCAAAATGTCTTCCTTAACATATTTGTTGTGATCTAAACTACAAGGTATTTACATAAGACTCAGGAGACTTGTTCAGATATAAAGTTTTCTTTGCTCCACATGTTTTTCCTCTAATGTACTTAGAAATCACTAAACGCAGCCAATATTCTGAGCAGTTTTCTAGTGCCGCTACTTTGTGTTGAATTGACTTTACTGTCAATGAAATCCCCTCTTACACAACTGAAAATGGTCTATGCTTGAAAGTAATTATAATCCTTTTAGTTCCAACTGCGGCTGCTTATCACCCACTTGTGTAGCCTAAATATGTACAGTGCAGCCAGTGGTACCAAACGTCCACACGGGCCAGAAGAGAAATGACTCTGAATAGTTTAAATGATTTCATAACAGTCTAGTGTCAATACGTACTAACAGGCAGAATGGCTTCCTGGAATAAGCTGAGTTATATAGAGATAAAAGCGATGCCGATGTACCCCATGCTGGTACAGTGTGGGCAACAAGAAAAGACATGAGGCTTAGTCGTGTGCTCTGCTTTCAAGGCTAATTACACAAAGTTGAAGTTGTACGTAATCTCTTTTCATTATCCATTCTTGAACTCAGTTATTTTACAAAGATACGAGTGTGCATGTATTTAGGCCTGCCATGATAATTTACTATATAGACTTTTCATTCAATAAATGAAAGCTGGAACAAAATAAAGTCTTTTGGTGTTCAATATTTATCATGGGTTTGTAAGTGGGGAGATTTGGGGTATTTTTTGTTGTTGTAATACAATAGCTACGGCAACTTCTATGACTAATTATTGGTTCATTCTGCTATTTATTTGTCGCAGCTCAGGCCTTTTCTCCATGGAAATGTTATTGCTTTGTCTGGAATGTAGTCACAGTATTGTATAAACCTTTCTATCTTCATGGAGACCAAACCAGACCATTGCAAGTCATATCTGTGGAGAGGCGACCCCGCTCACCGTCAGAATGCCTGTTTTTCTAGGTATTTTCGAGCTGCAGTATAAACCATCTGTGATTTAATAAAAGTTAAGTAGAGCTGTTTAATAGGGACCCCACCTGATGACGTGCGTGAAAAAATATACTAAATCGTGGCCTCAAATTACTATTTTGTTCCAACGTTTTAGTTCATTCGTTCCCAATTCATAAATATCGAGGTTATCCCATTGGTCTGAAAGCCCATTAGTCTGACCATACACACACAGTAGACATGCTGGACGGGTTGTGAAGTGCTGAGGATAAACTGTTTGTAAATTCGGAGTGTCTCGTTCGTTTGGAGCAACAAATTCCACCCACACTCCAAATTTACACACAAATTTACAGCACATCCAGCATCTCTACCGCGTGTGTGTATGGTCGAACTAATGGGCTTTCGGACCAATGGGATAACCCCGTAAAGACGTGTACGAATTGACTAAAACGTGGGAACGAATTAGCTTAAATGTGGGAACGAATTAACTAACGATTCAGCCAAAACATGGGAATGAATAACATATCGTTGGAACGAAATTTGAGGCCACGGTTTAGTATCGTTTTTCACGTATGTCATCAGGCTGGCTCCCTAGTTTAATGTCATACTGTGGAACATTCCAGGCAGAGGCATGACATATCCATAGAAACAAGGAGGTGACGGACCCCCAACCAAAAACTTACATAGAAACCACAAAATAGAAACCATGAACTGCTTTAATTAGATTATCTTGCATTATTATTGTGTCATTGGCAAAAAATTTGTTACAATATCATCGTTTATCACAGTATGTCTCTGTAGCAATATATCCAGATCAAATATATTTAGTTATCGTGACTGTACTTCATGTATACATTGTTTTCTTTGTTATATTTTAGATTTAATTTTAGAACTAAGCAGGCAGAACTGGGTAAAGAACTTGACAGCAGCTGGACTCTCTGCATGTTCTAGTTGAGAAGTAAATGCAGAATCCATCTGGACACAAGCTTGGAGTCTATCCTTTCACAATAACTGACCTTAAAAGCAGTTTGTCTTATAAAAGAGGTTCTTTTTACTTTGCTGGGTCATGCAGCCACAAACATACCAGGATAAATTACCTTTGAGTCTTCAATCTGAAACATCGCCGGGGTTCAGGTGGATCTTTTATTGAAAAATGTTTTGTTTTTTATGTGTTGTGAGTGAGATAAAAGAGCGTGGATGCATTCAGATTGACTGCTTTAGGTTGTTGTCCGACCCAAGCGCATCGCTCACTGTTGTGTCCTTGCACTCACTTCTCTTTGCTGGGTGTTTATTAAAATGTTTGTATATGGACACAAACTGGCAGCTTCACTTGTGTCTTTCAGCCCCGGAGCAGCTGGGGTGAGCTTACTAAAAGGGCAGCTGCCAAGTGAATGAAGATTACAGCTAAACTAAATAGAAAGCACCAATGCTTATACAAACAATTATTATTATACTGGCATCTTTTTTCTGTATATTGAAGGGGCGCTATGTAAACTTCAGGTGGAGGGTGGAGATGTTTATCCATTGTATACATGAATGAACATAACTTACTCGTTAGCCACCGCAATCCAAACAGGAAGTGTTCATGGAGTTGCTTCCGGCTCCATCATCTCTGACTCCAATTGACTTTACATTGAAAAGTTACCACCCCTCTATAGGGGTGTGGAAAAATATTGAAATATTGATAAATCATATTGTTAAATGCGATGATACAGTATCGATATTGAATGCTGCTGTATCGATATACTGCCACGAGTATTATTATTTTTTGTATATTTTACTAAAATTATTTTGTTACAACGCTATAGTTTTGTTGCTTATTCAGAGGAAGAAACTCGTTTATGTGACACATTTGACATTTTCACAGTTTTGATGATTTAAATGTTTGTGTTTTATATGAACTTTGCAGAAGATGTGGTTTAACAAAGACTTTTAGTATCACAGCCATGATTTTGCCATTATTTTTTATTGAACTGTATCAAATAATTTTGAAATATTTTGTATTATATCAAAAGTGCACTGTATCGAGATATGTATTGTATCATGGCCTATGTATCGAGGTTTGTGTCTTATTGGCAACTTCTTAATGATACTCAGCCATACCCTTCTCTCGGTAACTGTTGTTGTGAGCCTCATCATTTTGGTCTTAAAATATTCGTATTAATTCCCTCTATGTGATCCTAGCGTTTTTATTTTGCTATTTTGTCTGGAAATAAATTCCTAATATGGAACTCAACTCTGAATTCATCCCTATAACTGCTAGCTTTGTGAGTTTTATTTGACAACATATTTATGAGACAAGTAGGAGACAGACCGAGCAAATTTACATAGTGTTAGTAAAAACAAAAGTGTTACGTGATTCTGGTGCAACACACAGTTGCACAGAATTTCATGTAATCTAAAAGGATGGTGTGACAAAGGCCAGCTCTAATGCCACATGAGGACAGCATGTGTCACTGACCAACTCCACATTTAAGCCTGGGGAGAGAGAACAGACTCACCCAACTGAGCTCCACTGGCTCCAGTCTGGAGGTGTTGCAAAAATCATCTAAAAATAACACCACAGCACAATACAAAAGCGCCCATGTGAATAGAGCCCTAAATTATGTGAAACTGTGCATAATTATTTGGGAAAATTGCTTCAAATTACTTCCAAATAAAATACAACCGCGCTTGGATTTTATCAAAGGACATCCCGCTGTCTGCTTGTGAAGGAGTTATTCTTTGTTTCCATGGAAAATTTCGGAAAAATTGAAGAAGACAACAGTTAGTCAGAATGTCTTGTTTATTAGCTTGCACGCTGGGTTCCAAATTAGACCACTTTTTCCATTGTTCTCATTTCCTCGGAAAACCTAAGACGCGTCGGTTTGAATCTAAAAATCAAGGGAGGGCTTTAATCAATATTACCGATCAATACAGCACCATATAATTGCAACAGGGCCCCTACCAGGATAGTACAAATGCCTCCCCAGGGTGCTGTGGTCATCGTAAAAATGTTGACAACAAGACACCATCCAACAACAGCCAGCTTCTTCTCGCATTTTTTTATTTTTAGAGAGAGAAACTACAAGTAAGTTAACACCTGACCTTTTTGTGGCTGAATCATTTGTAATTTAGACTGATGGCAACAGCAACAAGAGGGTCTCTGATCCTTTTTCCATGATTATTTGCCTTGCTTTCTGTTTGTATGTATGCATGTATGTAGGTGTGCTTATATTTGTACAAGGACAGTGCACAATAATACATTAACCAAGACAAGTGTCATAGGAAAGATGCGGGAGCAGGGTTATAGTGTGAATGCTAATTTAGTCCCTGAGAAGGTTGGTGGAAATACTGGAAATGCAGGTTAAGTGTTCATGGATAAATTTACCACAAATAGACAAACTTATGTTAAAGGTCTACACACAAAATCTTCTGAGCTTTAAGCTATGTTATAATGTTGTTATCTCATCAAAAACACACCTGGAGTTTAGTGTTTGAGTAATCCTGTCTACATCTGTCTACATCTCCAAAGCTCAAAATGCTTTACTCCACCTTGTGATGTCATGAAGCAGTAGGTTTCAAGTTAACAGCTGAACATGGCATCACAAGGTGTATTTCCCATTTGAGAGATGTACCGTATTTTTTGGACTATAAGTCGCTTCGCAGTATAAGTTGCACCAGACTATAAGTTGACCTTTTTGGGGGAAATGTATTTTAATAAAATCAGAGACCAGGAACTGACATTTCAAGTTATAGTAACAAAAATAGAACAGAGAACAACAGACTGTTAACGTCACATATGAATAGTTCTTCAGATAACTATAACATAAACAACAGAATAGAACAAGTTTACCAAACTCTCCATCTCACGCCAAATCACTAAATCCATTGAATTCTTCATGTTCTGTGTCACTTCTGAGCAACTCGGCGATCTCCAGAGGTAAACAGAGTGCTGCTTCCTCTTCTGTGTAGCTGTGGTTAGTTTAAGCATTAGTTCCAGTTAGAATTATTCCAGCCTTTCTGAATCCTGACAGGATGGTTTTGGTTGTCACTGAAGTCCAGGCTTTGTCAATCCATCAGTGACTTCCAGGAAAGTTGCATGGTGCACCCTCCCGGTTACCGTCAATTTGTGTTCTCCATCCTCGCCTTTCACCAGTTCCTCACAAGTTTCTTGCTCACTCCAAACTTTCTTTCTACTGCTCGATTACCATTTTCAGCTGTATATTTCACTATTTGCAGCAGGACAGCGGCTCTTTCTGCAGGATACATGCGCAGCAGAGTGAACTGACAGAGGTACAGGAGTAATAGGAGAAGCAGATATGGGCACACAAGCCTAGAGCCTCTCGCGACTGTCAGTGTGAACATTTTAATATATAAGTTGCACAAGAGTATAAATAGCAGGACCACCCAAGCCATGAAAAAAAAAGTGCCAGTTATAGTCCAAAAAATACGTTATGTTTGTGTGTTAAACGTGTGTGAATGAAACAAAACACTAGTCTGAGTATGGTTTGGATGAGGAAACAACATTATAACACAGATCAGAAAATGGTGAAATGTAGACCCTTTAAAGATATTACTTATGGGATTCTAAACCAGCAGAGACCCATACACATGAGCACACACATTGTTCCCCCCTCCCTTTGCCTCTCTTGTTTAGCTATCAGCCACTTGTTTGTCAAACATTTGTGTATGCCTTTATTTAAAATATATAGGCCCCTTTGGATTTCCTTATATGCATTTAAATGTGTTTTTCTAAGATATGATTATTTGTATGTAAGCGGCAACAAGTCTTGAATAATGCTTATGCCTAATCTCATTTGGTGAAAGGGGAAAACAGTATCGGGATGGCACACATATACCATGAAAAATGGATGAGTTCCTACCTTCCCCAGACTAAAATTAGACAGAAACCCTATATAGTGGGTGTCCTTCAAGTAGCACTCTGATTTATAAGCAACAACACCAGGAGGAAGGTGAGAAAGATTCCACTAAAAAAAGGTATGGATTCGTAATGTCAGTCGGGAGAGCGTGCGAAATCTGATTATTCTGTTAGCGCAGAGTCTAAGCAGCTCATTGAGGTTTGTGGTGACTGAGCCTGTCCTTCAATAACAACGCTGTGAGAGGGAACAGAAAAGCATAAAGGATCATCTGTAATGTTTGAGGAATATTGATACGTGGTTCAACACAGGAAGCAGATGCAACACGGAATGTTAAAACAGAAAAGTTATGCTGCAAGTAGTTCAAAGGTTTCACTTGAAGTAGTCACTCATAAGTACTCCTTAGTGGAGTGTGGCATTTCTGATAGAGCTTCTAATATTTGGAAAAAAAATATCTAATTACTATTTTTCTGACAGTATTTTCTGAAAGTATTTTAATTGTGATTAGATTCCGTTTTGAAGTTCACATATTAAACACGCCCAGAAGTTGTTTTTTTGTTTGTTGTTTTTGTGGGGAAAGTAGTGGTACTTCAAAAACGGCAGTCTTCGTGATTTGCTAATTATGTTCATTCAAATTGTAATTTCTTATCCTCGTTAAAGGGTCCGTATTATGTATTTTTCTGATCTATGTTATAATGTTGTTTCCAATCATAAACATACCTGGGGTTGTGTTTTGTTTCTATCATGTTTAACACACAAATCCTGCATATATTTACTGAATTCTTCTCTCAAACCGAAAACACTCCACCCTGTGATGTCATCTGGTAATGCAGCAAGGGCTCCGCTGTATTTTTAAACTCCATACACCACCACTAAAATCATACGGATAATTTCAGCCCAGGAATTGCTGAACATTGGACTCAATTGGAATCTACTGAACAGAACTTAATGAGTAGCTGTTAACTTGAAAACTACTGCTTCGTGACATCACAAGGTGGAACAGAGCATTTTGAGCTATGGAGATGTAGGCAGACCAATAATAAAGTGTTACTCAAACATGACAAACAAAATACAACTCCAGCTATGTTTTTGAGGAGGTAACACCAGTATAAGATAGTGTAAAGGTCACTCAAGTCAATGCTGTGTAATATACAACCTTTAAATTGAGTCCATAGAACTATAATCAAATCTGGAATCCAAGAAGGCGCTGTATTGTTTTCAGTGGCCTGTGCTCAGTGGTGCTGGCCTGATTCATCGGCCGGTTTAACTTCATGGAAACTGTCTGACCTCGCAGCATTAGGATTCGTTGGATTCACTTGACGGTAGGCAGGTACTTTTTTTTATTTAACCAATTGCTGCTATGTGGTCATGATGTATGTAATGCACCGCTAACAGGGCTAACTGGTACATTAACCTTTTCCCAAATCCCGTAGGAAGAAGGACAATAACTTCTTTCCCCTTGATAAACTTCACCAAACATTCTCTTTGTTCTGGCTTTAAATCTGATCTGATCGATCTGGGGAATCGTTGCCAGCACAAAATATATGGCTCTTCGCTGATTGGCTGGTGCCTGGACTCGCACTTCTGGGGTTCTTGCAAACCGTCTAGTGTATTCTGATTCCTGACCTAGTCGCTGGAGAGAAATGAAATTGACTGGAGGCACTAGGGGGCGCCAGCCTGGCTACAATGGTGCATGGGCCCAGAAAATTTTTTCATTGTAATGTGTGGAGCATTTGGACCAATCAGAGTGAGAGCTGCTAGAACGGAGCTAGCGCAGGCTCAGCTAGGCTAGGGGCTAGGCTAAGTCTTACAAATCTAACTTTTAGGCACTTTGAGGATTTAAAAAGTTTATGTTGTGAAAATAGAAAATAATCCTACAAAATCTAACCTTTGTGAAAGTTGTGATGCCTTGTCAGCCGAAAAACTTAGAATTCCAAAAAAATGCCTTGTGCTTCTATGGGAGAATTCTGTCTGGGCCTAAGCTCCTGGGAGCTGCAGTACTTGGAGCGGCCACTAGTCAGTCTCGAGCCTGTCAGAGGGGGAGTGCCTTATCCAGTTTTATTACAAATCTCCATGATTGAGACATGAGACAGATATTAATCTCAATATAAAAATGAACTTGAATTTGGTTCACATTTTAGTGCATGTTTATAGTGTCTGAATTGTTTTGAGCTCATTTCTTTAGTGTTTGATTTGGTATAGTTTTAATGCTGGAGGATAGAATACCTTGATGTTGTTGGAAAAGCACTGCCCACAGACCATTCCTGAATTTAAACGACAATACTATCAATCTGATATAATTTTCCTCAGACAAAAGGCTTTACTCTAAGATAACAGCCTGGAGCTACACCTCTTTACTCCACTGCTAACGCGTCTGTCATTCTGTCAAAACACATTCAAATTCATTATTATAAATGAAATGTTAACTGCACTGGAATTAGTATTACAACTGTAGTCAAAAATCGTTTTATGCTATCATTCCTAACTGCGCCTGCTGCACCTATGTAAATGAGTATGCTAATGGACTTTTTCCCATACGTAGGTGTCTTCCACATACATATTTGATGCCGCTACGTGGAATAAAATAAAGTACAAACCCGACGGCCAAAAGGTTCCTGAGGTGGCCTGAAGAATAAGACACACTTGGACGTCACAGAACAGTTAGTACAACTACTGCGGGCAAGGATCAAATGAAAAACATGAGAAATATATACATGAAGGCTGGATCTGTTTGTACGCAGAGAAACATACATATTTATAAGTTTTCCGTGTCATGTAGCAGCGTGATAAAAATATGTGCACTCTGTTGGCTTATATTGTTTGTGAGAAGCGTAATGAAAATTGTAATTCTCCCTAATTAAATTTCAAGTGGGCGTTTAAAGTGACAACACAAAAGGCAATAACTTAAACTTGATGTAATTCAGTGTGGAACTTTTTACAGGTACTGGTGCAGTTTAATTATAATAAAAAGAATGGTTTATATGACGTGTTTATGAGCAGGTATACTATTACTAAATTGGAGGTTTAATCTGTTCATTCAGTTCAGTTTTTGTCGTACTCTCAAAAATTAAGATCAAATTCGACACATTAGAAAAGCTATTTGAAAGGAAGAGCTATATAAAATCTGATGCATTAAAATCTGCACAACCTTGATCACCAAAGGACTATTCAAAATCATAAAAATGTGTTTTACATTTGAAAGTATTTATAGACAAAGAAGTGCAACTTGTAACACATTTTTCTTTGTCCAATTGTAATATAAGCAAAAATAATCCAAAATGTTACTCTAACCAAACACTGGTTTTGGGTGACATACTGACTTAAACGTGCACCTGCTTGTCTCCATGGAAACATTACTGCTTTGTCTAAAATACTCCACAGTATAGATTCAACCTATTTATCACGGAGAAGATGAGCAGGTTACAGCACAACGCTACATTACAATTCAGATCTGTGGAGAGTCGTCCCTAGTTACACAAGGAAATATTTTGTTTTTGAGCAATAGAACCTTAATGAATAAATGCTAGATGGATATGTTTAATGTCATACCTGAGAATCGCGACCCAGTTTCCCAAAGACTGAGTTGCGACTCTCAGGTGGGTCGCAAGAGATTTTTTTCAGGTCACCCTGTCACGATCTGCATGTCGGTCTGCAATATACAGTTGTAAACATGGATCTGTGACCTTATCATCATTCTGGATAAACATTTGGTCAGAATATCTTGTCCTGTAGGGTCAGTGTTTCTATGCTTATTCCTTTCACTACTACATATATGTGTGAAATGGAATTTTCTGAGCTCACAAAAATGAAGACAAAGCACAGAAACAGACTGAACGCTGCGTCTGACATGTGTGTTGCTCTCCTCCTGCACCTGGACTGGAACATGCTACAAAAACACAGACAGACCCACCTATCTCATTAGAAATGTTGAAATGTTAAGACGTGTTTTGTATCATTTCCGATCATTTTGTAATTATTTTATTGACTACTTTGTTCCAGTATTGCTGGTTCAATTGAATGTTGAAAAGAAAAACAAATGGGCTACATTTAATGTCCAAATAGGCGACTTATGGATCCTTTTATTGCTGCTTCAATGACTGTTTTTCATTGTTTAAAACTTGAGTAATACTAATTGTTCAGAGAGACACCATCACTTAGTCAACAATAAAATATCCTCATTAATGTTCAATAAATCAAATCCTCTTTTATTTTGTGATTTACGAATAATGTCTATTGACTTAGGTCGTGAAGGTTTGTGACTTTTAAAATACGGTAAAGCAATAATATCTCCATTGGCGGACGAAGAAGTTGTACACTGCATTTTTAAAGATACCATTTTCAAGTCCAGTAGATTACAGTCCAGTAGATTACAGATGTGAAACCGGCTCTCTTCTCGTCCTTCCCCTCAACTGGCCTTTGTTCAGACTCACCTTTTAGTCTCTGGTCTTCTTCTGTCTGCAGTAACCTAGATAGCATTTACTGGTGATATGTGAGAATACAACAGGGGCGGGCCAGCCAGTCTAATTAGCGATGGCAGCTTTAAGGTAGATTGTAGTTAGAAAACAAATAAATGTTGGCATATTTTACACAAGATGTCCTTACTACTCTTTCCTGGGCTTTGGAATTTCATTGAAGGAAGAATCTTGGGAAAAGTTTTATTACATTTATGCACACCTTTGTCAATAAAATGCAAATTGTCCTTAATCAAACCTTGCCGTGGGCGTTTGAATGTGACTAATATTATGACAGGGTTACATGACACATAGCAAATAAATAAAATAAAATCCAGATTCCGTGGTACAAATTATTCACATTATTTACAGTATGTCCTCCCCTCTCAAGCTGTTGCAGAGGGCGGCACGTGTTTTTGTTTCTTTTGTCTCTTTCAGCAGGTTGCACTGGTCCTCCCTCTGTCTATCAGTATGAGCAAACACTGACTAAGTATTAGGCGGACTTGTCTAAATCCTGACACCGCGAGTCTAGTAGAGAACCACCTCCCCTCCCCTCTCCCCCTCCTTCTCCCCCCCAATCGCCTCGCCGCATCCCTGGGCGCGCAACAAGCCGCCACACGCCGTAGGAGACAGAGTACAGCGCGCATGATGGCCCACGGAAGAGACATGGGCACTGGTGCAGAAAGAGGCGCTTTTAATTGGCGCGCGTATGAATGTGCGATCTCTAATTAGCCTTGGAGAACATGCTTTTCGACTTTTTCACGATCCCCGGCAGCATCCTGAAAACTCCACTGACATTTTGCACTCGGCGGGGCGGTCAGTGGGTGGGTGGGTGAGTCGGTTGGGTGTGCATGCGCGGCGCCGCAAATCCAGGAATAGAAGTGAAAATGCATGGGGCTTGTTAGTGTTTGTTTGGAATACATGGGGAGATTGTTGATGTGTGTGCTCAATGTAAAAAAATAAATAAAATAAAATAGAAAAATCCCTTTGGACTGCCAGTGCGCTGAACATACAGAAACACACACCGCATCAAAGCGTTAGAGTGCAGGGCTCACATGGCAGGAGTCACCCGGGCTTTGCTTGCATTAAATAATATGAATTAAACACCAATGTCCAAAGTCCACCCCGAGAGACAGCAGCAGTCTGTGGCAGGATTTCAAATAGACCTATATGTGGCTTATCCACCTCGAACACTGACAGGGGATATTTTAGTAGCTTTGACACACAGTACTGTATGTTAGAAGTTTTGCTTTTCTTTTGGTAAGTCTGTCAAGATAGTGGCGATGATGAAACTGTCTGCAATATCTGAATGGCCCTTTGGCATCATGAAAATAAATTGTATGTGTTTTTTACTGCCAAAGCTATAGGGCTAAGTACATAGATGCCTTTATAACAATTGTAATTGTGTGCTATAAGGCATTGTTTCCCAAAGACTGGGTTGCCACACTAAGGTGGGCCGTAAGAGATTTTTTTTGGACACCTTGTCACGATCTGCATGTAGGTCTGCAATATACATATACATACATCTGCATACACCCCCTGTTCCTCTCTGTGCACCCCCGCTCCACACTTCTTCTCCACGCACAGAATCTCCGTGCACCCCCCCACTCCTCACTTTTCCGGCAGCACCGCCTTGCCTAGCCAATTTTCTGTGGGAAACAATGATTACTGTTTTTCCTGGTTTAAAATTTGAGTATCGTATTTTTCGGACTTTAAGCCCACTTAAAGTCCCTTAATTTTCTGAGAAATCGACAGTGCACCTTATAATCTGGTATAATTCCACTGAGTCGTATTCATTAGTTCAACAGAACCTGCCTGCATCAGCACTCAAGGAGGAGCTGGGTTTTTTTTGTTTGTTTTTTTAAATCAGTTTATAGTTTATGCAAATGAGCCATGTGGTTTTAAGTTTTCTTTCTGTAAAACATAAACAAATGTGCGCAAAGCTGCATTAAACACGTTATGACTCAATGTATATTTGAGTCCTCCTCGTAGGAAATAAAAAAAGTCTCAAGTATCATCCGTTTGTTTCACTTTACCTTATAATCCGATGTGCCTTTGTATGAAAATAGATGAGAGAATTCAAAATTATTGATATTGCGCATTATAGTCCGAAAAATACAGTAATACTAATTGTTCAGAGAGACACAATCACTCATTCAACAATGAAATGTTTAATAATGGTCACAAATGTATTTTGTGATTTACGAATAATGTCTATTGACTTGGATCACGAAGATTTGTGACTTTTAAAAAATGGCTCCCCGAAAAAAAGTTTGGGAAACCCTGCTATAAGGAATAGTGTAATTCAAGGATATATGTCATAATAGACCTAACTAGCAATAAAGATGCACTATGTAACTTTTCCGGTACACAGTCCACCAGCTGCTTGTCTCCATGGACATGTTATTGGTGCCAATAAGCCAAGTTATAGATTACATCAGTGAAGACGTGACCCCACTTAAGAAAAGACATATTGTTAGATGTTTTGAACAATAAAAACACTAATTTCCAGTTGCTCAAGTTATAATGGCAAAGCTGTTCTTATATTTGTATTGGTTTAACATTGTGTGCAGGTCACTCATCACACACCATTCTGTGCAATGTTTGTGAGTCGTCTCAATGCACTCATGTGAAATAATTCAATTTTTCATGCTGCCTTTCAAACGAGACTGTAATCTATTGGCTTCAGTTTGAATATTTTAATATTTAACAATACAATTCAAAACACCCCCAATGACAATTTGAAGTGACAACTGGCAACGTAAAGAGAATGTATTTTTGTTAAAATGGTAAACAACTGTAAATGCAAATGATGGGCGCACTTGCCGAGGAAGCAGCTCGTATCAAAAGATTTATGTTGTGTAAAATGTTTTTCCATTGGGCTGTGGGCTGAATAATGGCATCCATGAGCAAAGCTATGAAGACTAGTGTGGATTTATTGTTCGATTTATCATGTACACCAAAGTGGGCAAACCCTTTTTATTGGCATAGCCCTCTAACTGTCGAGGTAAATGCTAACATTAGCAGATTCAACTCAAAGTAGCAGCTCTCTGGATTCTCTCAGAAGATGAAGCTCAGACTTTAATGGATGCCTAGCGGGGGAACAAGGCGCTAGATTTTGTCAATAGACCTCATCGTTAGTTCATTAATAATTTTGTGGAAAGCAATAATGTAATTTGGAGCAGCAATTGGAGAGAGTTCTCACTGGAGTGAAATGCACTTTTGGTAATGTCAGGGGCCAGAGATTTAGAAAGTGGAAGGATAATGAACAGGACTGTAATGGAACCATTCTGTGAACGCGAGGCAGGTTAAAGCCCCGTTTGAATGTAGGGAAGAAAGGGCGTTTATGTGGCCGTTTATGTGTGCCGCCATATTTTGTCTTGCTTTATCTCACACACCGTTTGTATTTTCTTCAACTCTTTCCTCCTCTCACCGTGAGTCATACATCACCCCACAGCTCCTTTTTCAGCTGTCAGATTTTCCACTCTTTTTACTGCCACTTTAATCCAATTCAGAATCCAAATCCCAAAACGCCGCAACCCTGTAGGCTGCCCTTCTCAATGAACACCCCCATCGCCATTACCATTTCTACACTGACTTTTTTTCTTCCTACTTCTTCTTCTTCCTCCCTGCCCTTGACACAGTTGGCTCCCTGATATGTTTCTAAATCTGTGCCTCGAAGACAGTTCAGAAGCGTTAGCGGCATGTGTGTCACTAAGGTCACTCAGGGTCAGAGAATTGGGGCTTCTTGCGGCTGTTTACAAATGGGACACTTGTGGATAATTTTAAACTTGACTAATTGGGTTTGTTTGTCCGGCGTAATAAATAGAATGGCCGTGACACTTCAGACTCAGCCTTGTTTAATTCTGTATAGCAACAATAATTTGCAAGGTGTTTTCATTGTAGTGTGATGTTATAGCTTGCAATATTTTATCCAGTTTACAACATAACCGTAAATGCAATATTGTTTTGATGCTATGGTGAAATAAAATAAAAAGGAGACTGAACAAGGCTGAAAGTGGTGGACTATAAAAGGTAGTTCCCAAGTAATATCAACTGTTTTGCAATAAAATATCTGCAGACATATTTTGTGAAAGAAATAGTGAAGTAAGAATCAACAGGATGTCAGTGTTATTGGTTAATTTGGCAGAAAGACAAAATAGCTTGGAAAAAAAAATTTCCTAAAAGATAACTAAAGTCAAGACAAAAGAATGCAAAACACATTTATTTACAGATTATTTAATGATAATGTAGCAGTTATGTGTAGATCTTTTGCGCAGTGAAAATCTAATCTAATAGTCACTCACTGTTGTACCACAATTGACAAATCCAGACCAAAGTAATTCCCGAAGAGCTGTCTGGATCTAACTTGACTCATCAGCTGGTTTCACTTCATGGAAACCGTCTGACCTCGCAGCATTAGGATTCGTTCACTCGATGTAGGCGGGTACTTTTTTTATTTAACCTATCGCTGCTATTTGGTCGTGACATATGTAATGTGCCAAATTCCATAGGAAGAAGGGCAATAAGGTCTTTCCCCTTGATAAAATTCACCAAACATTCTCTCTTTTTATGGCAGTTCCAGCAGGGTAGTCGCAGGGTCTTAAAAGTCTTAAAAAGGTCTTAAATATCATGTTCCTAAATTAAAGCCTTAAAAACTCTTATTTTTTTCAAGTCTTATTTTTTTCTCAAAGGTCTTAAATTTCATTAGCCTATATTTTTGTATACTCAACAGTGCTGCAGTGCAATGTTAAACGGAGGGAGGAAAAAACAACAACGTGAATGAACATCTAATTTGGAGTATGTGCAAATAATACTTTGGTTTCTGGCACCAGAGGCAATGAGTAAACAATCAGAAGAGCGGAGGAAGACGTTGGATGGATCATGGGGAAATGTAGGTTTAATCCACAGTGGCTCTTAGAGTCTAGTAGTTGTTTGGTCATTATTAGAACTGGATCTGGTGTTTTTCGCCCGTATAATTGGTGCGATGTTGGTCTTAGTTTTCATTTAACTGGTCTTAAAAAGGTCTTAAAAAATTTGTAATTTTGGGGTACTCAAACCTGGGGTTACCCCGATCTCGATCGCTTTGTTTACTGCTGTTCTGTACCACAAAAGGATCCCAGACAGGTGCGTGAGTTTTAGGTCATGGCTTCACAGCTCTTTACTGATTGGCGGGTGCACGGCCTAAATCTTCCTGGATTCTTTCAAACCGTTATTGTATTCAAATTCCTGACCTAGTCGTTGGAAAGAAATTAAATTGAGCAGACGCACTAGGTGGCACCAGCCTGGCTAGATCTGGATCACCCCTCAAAAGAAATCAAAATTGTGACAGCACACAGGTTTTTCCTTGCACTTGTCATATTCCATTGTTAACTTAGACTAGAGATTGTGCTGTATCCCTTCACACACTTCACAATGGACTTTCTCAATTTTCTGTTTGTCCCTAAAAGTTCTTTTCTGGTTTGTGATTGAAACTCAGGCATCAATCACAGTCTGTTGTGTAAAAGCCCTGAATTTAGCCCAAAGAAAAGTGCTTATGTTTGTGTAGGTCAGCTCTATAGTCGTGGTCAATGCATGCAGACTGGAGTGACCTTCTCGCCTGACCATCACACAGTTTAGAATCATTGACATTCTGCCGAGGGTTTATTGATAGCATCACAAGAGGTGCTAAGTCCGCTTTTGACTCTTTAAGCCTCAAACTTTGACTAGAATTCATGTAATGTAATTATTAGTCATTTTAGACAACACTGTTTGGTAATATACTACAGTACATGTGCTTTGTTGAAGCACAGATCTATGTCATATAATGGTAATTGGATGAAGCATAAACCTGTTTAACCCACCTCTTATAATGAGTTAGAGGCAGGCAGAACTAAACAAAACCATTTTAGTGTCAATGACATTCGCTAAATAGGCCTAAACAACCACTAATAATTATCATTACAGCAAAACTGGACTATGGGTGTGGCACTGGCAATGCAAAAATTAAACTAGCTTTTCTATAGACACTTTCTTGTACATGCGCATTTCACCTCATTATATCGTGTTACATAAAGGGCCATATTACTTCCTGTCTTTGCTGCTTGTTAATTGTATGGTGAGAGAAACATGTCTTCAGGCAAACCTTAGAAAAGAAGAGTGTAACAGCAGTGGGAGCTTCTCTGTCAGATATGGATTGGGACATCAAACAAACTCACTGGTCTAGATCATTTTTCAAGGTTACGCACTTCTACAAGTACTGAAATAGTGTGTTATTCCAAAAACCTGATTTATACATTTCTTTTTATTTTATGTAAGCTTTTTGCAGTAAACAATATTTTTACATTGTACTACCAAATCTTACATTCAGTTGGCGCTTGGTTTGGAATACCAATATCCATGTTATTATACCATGTTTCTGACATGAGCTTAAATAACTTATGAGGCTGTAGTGTTTTTATGTGGCCGGCAACTCTCTGAGCAGATGACTACATGCTGCCTCACACACAACTCGCACCATATCGGTCCCTCGCCGCGGCAACAGACAACTGGACTGTAATTATTAAACAGGGGGGCGCAGAGCAGCAAGAGGAGAAGAGGCTGATGGTATAAGGCTTGACTGATAAATACACAAAGACAGAAGGGGGTTGTGGATGGATAATAAGGTAGACAGCCAGAGATAGTTACCCCAGCGCCAGATGGATGGGCAACAAGACAGGTCGACAAATAGCAAGGCGGTGCGAATGACAGCTTGGAAACACCCTAAACTAGACTCCGCGCTCCCAGTGAAAGTGAATTTCCTTGGAACGTGTTCAATTTGTGTCACCTCTCGATGCATGGAGTCGCACAATATGAAAAAGATGTCACCTTGCTTACTCTATTCCTCCTTTTTTCATTAATTTGATTGGCAGACTACATAGAGCGGATGGGAGTCAGGGTTTGTAGTTGCTGTGGCAACGGCCTGCTCTTTGTTAAAGGCTACATTCCTGGCATCTGATGTGTCTGCGCCGCGATCGATAGAAAGCCCAGCCTGCAGGGACTGATGAGTGCACCAGGGCTTTTGCCAGGCTGGGGAGAGCCATGCTGGACCGAGGAGAGGTGGAAGATGTGCCAACAGGCGGAGCGGGACTTAAATCGGCGATAGTGAGGAGGAAGGGATGCGCGAGCTATGGAGATGTGTGCGGTGCAGTGTCTGAGCCAAGAGAGGGGTGAGTGCTGTGGGAAAGACATAGGACCGGGAGGGAGCTATACAAGTCTCTTCTCAGTTATTTTCTGAACAACTCTCCGGTTACTATCAAAGCAGAGTGCATGTCTGTCTTTGTGCTTGTTATGTGCACACCATGGCACTTCTGCTGTGATTGACACAGTTCTAAAAGCTTTAAAATCACCTTTTATCTGAGGCGTTTCTCTCGCTCCTTTATGATAGTGCATTAAAATTTCTCAGTGCTCGCAGATGTGTCTTGCAGTTTGCGCACCTAATTGGCAGAGATAGCCATGAGCTGAATGCAGATACAAGTGGTAATGAGGCAATTATGGGCAGCCTCTCTGTCTACACCGCTATCTGTCAATTCAACAACCTGTGGCTGCAGCGAGGTGCTTCTGTCAAGGTCTGTGCCTCCCCGAGCAGTGGAGAAGCACAGTTTCCCAGCAAACATAATGTTTAACAGTTCAACTGCACATACTGCCTCTCATTACCTCGTCATTATCTGCTCGTCTCATACGATCCCATATTGGCTGAGAACGGCACAGTGGAAAGTGAAATGCAAATTCTGTTGAAAATACATAAAACATAAGGGATTATAGCTTTACCAAATTTTCACCACTCCAACCATCATGCACTTGATGTTATCTTTTGTATTGCCGGGTAAAGTTTTTTTTATAGAGTTGTAGATTTGAAAATAATAAATGAAAAATGTCAGCATAAATAGCAAAATGATTTTCTGGGAGGTGAATTGCTACTTGCTACAAAATGTGGATATTTCTTGGCATTATTGTAATATTAGACAGACGGAGCAGAGAGGGGAATAATACATGATCCACGAACGCAAATAAGGAAACAATGAAGCCAATATGACAGTTGCTAGGATTATGTAAATATTTAATCATCTAATCTTTTCTTAGTGTTCTGTGTTAGGTTTGGAAATTATTGTAAAGCCTAAAATTTAATAAGGATTTAGAAACCTTAGAACACTGACTGCAAAACAATAAGTTATTAGCTTGTTGATGATGTATTGTAAAGGTTGAAGGATAAAGCGTATGTTTAATTAATTCTACAGCTGTGCTTTGATTCCTCATATAGAAGCCAACACATGCCAGTTTCATTCTTTATTTAGTTTGATGACTTGCCACACTCGCTCCCTCCTCCTCCCCCCTTTAAATACATTATATACAGTAGATTCACATCGGCATCTTGCCCCAGCACACTAACGAGGGTCATTTCTCGCCACCAAGCTGCTGCAGTTCCCATCTTTATAAAATTGTCTCCTGTTAGCCTGCAACCTTTTGTACCGCTCAGCTTCTTTTTTTCCTGTTTTCTGTAGCCAATAGTTCTCGTGCAGCCTTGCCCTGCTGTGAGCTTAATTCCATCATATCCACCTTGGCAGAAACAGGGACAGTTAATTAACAGAGAAAAGGCTTGGCAGCTTAACAAGGCATAAAGTGTGAAAGGTGGAAAATGCTAAAAGGCAGGGATCCAAAAGTTGAAGACAGTTCGAAAGTGCATTTCTTCAAAGTTTAACATATTTTTCTTATCTTTGTCTTTCAGGGCTCAATCGTGATGGTGGTCTGTATAGGCGAGATACAGTGCCATGGCAGAGGGAATGATGGGTAAAAAAGACATGTGTCAGCCCGCACCGCGCCACTACCACCTGCTTCTGGGTGGGGCCTTGCTGCTTCTGCTGGTCAGTTCAGGACTGAGCTGCCCCGCTAGGTGCGAGTGCTCTGCCCAAAGCAAGTCGGTCAGCTGTCATCGAAAACGTCTGCCCTCCATCCCCGAAGGCATCCCCATCGAGTCGCGAGTCCTGGATCTCAGTAAAAACAAGCTACGGATCATTACACCGGACAACTTCTCCTCCTTCCTGCAGCTGGAAGACCTGGATCTCAGTGATAATCTCATCAGCGTCGTTGAGCCTGGATCGTTTCGTTCACAACTTGCTTTACGCTCCCTCAACTTTCGCAGCAACTTGATTCAGCTGGTGCCCGCTGGGGTTTTGTCAGGCCTGACCAACCTTACCCGTCTCGACCTCAGCCACAACCGACTGGTGGTTCTCCTGGATCATGCTTTTCAAGATTTGCGCAGGTTGTCTTCTCTAGAAGTAGGGGATAACGAGCTTGTGTTTGTTTCTCAGCGGGCTTTTACTGGACTGCTTGGACTACAAAGTTTGACACTAGAACGTTCTAATTTGACAGTGATCCCTACTGATGCTTTGGCTCACCTGCACAGCCTGGTAGAACTGCGAATGCGCCACCTGAGCATCAGTTTTCTAAAACCATTCTCTTTTAAAAGGCTATCTCGCCTCCGCCACCTGGAGATTGATTACTGGCCCTGGTTGGACACACTGCCACCTCTATCACTGCATGGCCTCAACCTCACCTCATTGTATATTACCAACACTAACCTGTCTGCCTTTCCCGGTGCTGCACTGCGCAGTTTGCCCTACCTCACACATCTGAATCTCTCCTTCTGTCACATCAGGCACATACAGCAGGGGGAGCTAGGGGAGTTGCCGTACCTGCTGGAACTCCGCCTCCAAGGCTCTCAGCTGCTGTCCGTGGAGCCCTTTGCTTTTACAGGCCTCAAGTCTTTGCAGCTCCTGGATGTGTCACACAATCGCCTGGACTCTCTGGAGAGGGAGGTATTTGGCTCTCCAGACAGCCTCCAGAGGCTGTGTCTGGGTGGAAACCCATTAGTGTGCGACTGCAGGTTACTGTGGCTTCTCAACAGCCACAAGCCCCCTTCTCTGCACATCCTGGATGTCCAGCCTGAGTGCAGTGCCCCCGAGCACCTCCAGGGGAAATCTCTTCGAGAACTCAGGGAGCCCCTTGTCTCTAGGTACATGACCTGCACCAAACCAAGGATCGGGCCCAACACAACTCAGCTCCTGATGGCTGATGAGGGCCAGCCCGCCCGGCTCAGCTGCACAGCAGAGGGAGCGCCGAGGCCCTCAGTGGTTTGGATTACCCCTCACAAACGTCACATCACAGCTAAGAGCAGCGGCAGGGTGGAGGTCCAAGCAGACGGTACCCTGGAGATCAAGGCCACAGAGCTGCATGACAGCGGGGTGTACTTATGTATTGCCAGTAACCCTGCTGGCAATGCCAGCCTGTCGGCCTCTTTAGCTGTGAAGAGCCTGGGCATTGGGGACAGATTTCACTATAGCAACAGGAGCTCAAACTATCTGGCAGACTCTAACAACACTTGGGGAAATGGAACAGTATTGTACAACATGACAGTCCCCATAGACATAAAGACTATAATTATTTCCACAGCCATGGGCTGCCTGTCATTCCTAGGTGTGGTTGTCTTCTGTTTCCTTCTCCTTTTTGCCTGGAGCCGAGGAAAAGGACGGCATAAGAACAACTTTGATATTGAGTATGTCCCTCGTAAGTCCAATGGGGCAACTTCAGATGTGGCTGAAACCAGCGGCCCACGTCGGGTCAACATGAAGATGATTTAAACAGAGCGAGGGAGACACATACACAGTGCACACATATCAACGGAAACACATTTTCTATGACTCAGTGGATTTGTGACATACGAAAGTGATGTATCTATAGTGGCTGTTAATATGAGGGTGATCTCGTGCTCAAGTGGACATGTTAATATAAAAGTGATCTATGAAACCGTGGACGTGTTTATATGAAATAATGTTCTCATTCAGTAAATTAAATATAATACTATAACCAACATATCAATATGGGAGTGATATAGTGCTGCACTAGGCATGTGTTTCAGTGGTGATGTAATGAGTAATGATGTGACATCGAGGTGAAGGTTTGAGCCACTGGGAGTGAAGGGGGACATCTTTGGCTGGCAGTAGACCTATCATTGCAAATGTCCAGACTTAATTGTCTTATACCATCTTAGCTACTGTATGAAAGATGTGACTTCTGTTTGTGCGTAAGCGTGTGGGTGCATGTTGCATTCATGTGTTTCATTGTGCATGTGCACGTATTGCCTTTTTTGTCGGTCTGAACAATTTAAATGATTAATAGGGTCCAATACATTCTAACAGGCCGTTGATTTTGCTAAGTTGGTGTAACAACAGTATTGTCACTGTTGAGCTAACCACAATTATAAATGTTTGTATGCAAATCACATTATTGTACTGAAGAAAATGCTGCAGATTTTTTTGAAATCACCCACTTGTAATGATTCCAAAGTTAGATAGGGATTTTTCTAATCTTAAAGTAGACTCACTTGTTATAGTGTGAATTGTGTCAGCTTTGTCTTTACCATAGAGATATGCCTTCCAGCCATTGCATTTTTCCTGAAGAATAACAGTGTTCGGCCCTGTTATTGCTCTCGAAAAGCTCTGAGCTATAGAAACGTCATGTTAAACCCATTTTATCACATTATAAATCAAAGGCAGATTTTCCTGCCACCCAAATCCCTTGATATGATATAAAATGGAGTGTGGCCAGGCACAATGGCAAAGATTTACTGGCCAGGGTCTTCTTTGGGACAAGACAAAGTTGAGTATCACAGATTTATGGGTAGAATTTCCCCTTCTCATTTTTCTTTGACCGCACCAATTCAAGCTTGCGTGTCTGGGATCTTCCCTGGGGCAGTAGGGGGTTCAGGGGTATTTCATAGATGGCAAGTTGAAAGTTATAGTGGATTCTTGTATTGTTAATTTTCTTTGTTCAAAAATGTTTTCAATGTGAAATAAGAAAAAAAAAAAAAAACTACTAAGGGCAATTCTTTGTAACACAGGGATGTGGGTGTTAAATTGTGATCCTGTTGTGATAAAATGTTCAAGGTTGTATAATTGTTTTCATATGACAAATTTATGGGTATATTTTCAAAAGGAAATAAATCGTAACCATACCCCTAAATGTGCAGCTCTTGTAATTTTATTATTCTTCAAATCAACTCACATTTGTCTAGCGTAATACCCACAGAATGTTGCATAAATTAAGATATTGGTTAGTTAATAATAATATTTCACTACAGTTTTGTCCTTGCATACCTGCAGGCTATTTTGACATCTCTGTGTGTGTGGTATCCAGCGGTTTGCCAAGATGTTTGCTTACTAATTGGCTTGCACATTTAGTTATTCACAAGCAAACTGTCAAATGGGGTGAGCACATGTCAGTAAGCCTGTCTCTTGAATTAAAGATCTGAGAAGTATTTTGATCACCACACTAAAAAGTAATATTTGAGATAAGATATGATTTTTAAAAAGAAGTAGTGCAAGGAGAAATTTTAAAATACACTACGGAATTTAAGCAATCTACAACACTAATTAGAAACTTACTAAATTGCTTTGTGAATAACTTAGTGACTCGGAGATGTGCTTTGCTTAGTATTTCTGGTGCAAGGTATTGAGTTAAAGATTTTTTCAAAGTTCAGCAGAAAGCCAAGCCACCTAATTAAAAAAGTTTACATGGGATACATTCTTTGTTGTTGGCTATTTACTTACCTTTCTTTTTCTTCAAAGTAGTTTTTCACGCTGTTAGCTCAATGCGGCTAAACCTCCCACAGCTAGGGTTGTATAGCCTACCGCGGAACATTGGTATGAAATCCTAAAGGGAAATGAAAACCGAAACTGTGAAAACATCAAAACTAGAACACATGAAAAGAAGGGAGAAACAGAAATCCAAATTGGGATGTTTGGAGACACAGCGGTGAGATTGGCGCTAAGTCAGAAATAGCTTGTGTGCTAGCAAAACGCACTTCTCATGATATCTGACACCGGCGGCAAGCGTGTAAGGCAAATCTCGAAACTAAATCAGAATATTGAGTGCTTCGCTAACACATACCATCTCGGTCTTCATCCCTGTTAGATCCGGCTCTATGAAGCAGTTCTAAATTAGCACTGGCGTACTCCGTTGATGCTATCATGCTAATGGAGGAAGGCCCTTTACATGTTGTGGCTCACCTTGCTGCTGTTATGAAGATGAGATCAAAGTCCCTACGGTTAGCTTTTATTATTAGCGTAGCGTGGCAGCTCTCCCTTTTATCATGGGAGTGCCGTAAACAATAGAGGGAAAAATGAATCTATTTACACTCAATTTATTCATATCTCCAACATACGAGAGGATATCCGTTGTTTCATGATGTGGAGGCACTGAAGCAGTAAACACACTCATTTACATTCAAATGGCAAAGATCTCATTGCTCATTGAAGCCCTAACAAAGCTATGTTATTGTTTCATTTACCCTCAACACATTAGACGCATAGATGTGATAGAAACATATGCGCTATACAGACAGAAATTAGCTGAGTTTAAAATTCAATCAAGCTAAACTGAAATTTTACAGATCATAAAATGCCTCTGTGAAGATATGTCAAGGCTGTAAGACTTCATCAAAAGAGTGGGAATCAAAGCTGAGTGAAAAGTGGCATGGCCGTTGCATCCAAATGTAACACAAGGAACGGATCTATGTAGAATCCTCACACGAACTTATCAAGTGAGTTCCTTGAAGTAAGTTGGCAGTTAGAAAATTGGATATTCTATACTTTATGAAGTTTAAGTGATGAGATTGATAGAAGTAATTAATTTAAAGGTACATTGCATAACTTCTGGTTGAGGGTTTATCACCTTCTTGTTTCTATGAATATGTCATTGCTCTGCCTGGACTGTTCCACAGGATGACATTAAAAAGCTCTACCTGACATTTATTCAATTACAGGTGGTTTTATAGCTCAAGAATACCTAGAAAAACATATATTCTGTGTGAGTTAGGGTGGGGTTGCCTCTCCACAGATCTGACCTGTAATTTTTTTTTTGCTTTAATGTCATACTGTCAAACATTCCAAACAAAGCAAAAACATTCCATGGAAAAAAGTAATTGAGGGACTCCCCACCAGAAAAGATATACAGTGCACTAGGGTGACCACCAGCATGACTTTGAAAATTAGGACACTTAGGCCCAAAAGTGATGATTCATCAGCCGGTTTCACTTCATGGAAACCGTCTGATGTCGCAGTATTAGGATTCATAGGCTGGACGGTAGGTGGGTAATTTTTTTATTTAAACAATTGCTGCTATTTGGTCGTGACGTATGTAATGCGCCATTAACGGGGCTAACTGGTTATATTAAGCTTTTCCCAAAACCCATAGGAAGAAGGGCAATAACGTCTTTCCCCTTGATAAAATTCACCAAACATTCTCTTTGTTCCGGCTTTAAATCCTCGATCTCGGGAATCGTTGCCAACACAGAATGTATGGCTGTTCGCTGATTGGCTGGTGCCCGAACTCGCACTTCCAAGGTTTTTGCAGACCGTCTAGTGTATTCCGATTCTTGACCTAGTTGCTGGAGAGAAATGAGATTGAGTGGAGGCACTAGGTGGCACCAGCCTGGCTACAAAAGGATTGAGGAAATGACTATTATGATTTCATCATTATTTATTATATATGATTAGTGTTAAAATTATAATTATTACACTTATTATTATTCATCACTTTCAAGATAAGCGCAGCACTGCTAGTATTCTCCTTATTCTGTGTCTGCGTGTCGGTCTAATGCACCTTTACCTCGGCTACTCTGCCATATTTACTCACATGTCAATACAGCAGAAGGCATAGTATGATGCCAAAAATGTGCAGGCATAACACAGGTCTGGACAGAAGGCTCTAAAACCAGAATGTCCAACTGAAATCTGGATGAATGGTCACCCTAAATGCACCATTAAAGACATATTTTTTGATGAGCTCTACTCATTTTCTCACTTTTACTTTGCGTACCTGTAGTTTTAAACTAAGGTGACTAACTTTAGGCATTATGTCAGACTCTTCTAGTTGTAATTTATGCTTTAGCAAAGAAGAACAATGATCCAAACCCCTTCTGTACTTAAACATAAGTGCATTATCTTTATTAGTTCCTCAGCTCTGACTCATTCCCTTCTTTTGTGTGCTAAGTCTTATTTTTGTACAGCCAGACTCTGTATAGGGCCCGCTACTTCCTCCTTATTGGTTTGGGAACAAGGGTGTAAATTGGATTTGTTAGAGGGCAGGACATGAATTTGGCTGTGACCATGCCCTTGCAGCAGAAGTAATTCTTAGCTTAATACACTTTAGAACAATACTGTACAAACCCATTGACACCAAACTGTCAGCTTGTTCTGAGAGGAATTGTTCAAACGCAAGCAATAATGTAAAAATAGAATTGGCTTCACAACCTTTCAACACTGCAACCTGTATATGTTCAAAGTGTTAAACAGAAAGTTGTTATCTATGAGGTTACACGATATGAAACATTGCAAATCTTTAAAAAAAAAGTATGAAATGTTCTCTTTAGTGTCGTAATAGTGAGATGTGAGAAGAAAAAGGCTGTACTATGGAGGCACTATAGAGGCTTGTCTCGTCCAGGAACATTAAGTCCCTCAGGAGGAAGTGTCTGGGGAGAGGAAAGCCATTGTTTAGCCTGCTTTGAACCTTCCCATGAAAAAACTGATACTGAGTTGTTAGTGAGATATAAATGATGAAAGTGAAATGTGGAGTTGTGTTTGACAAATTTTTATAAAAATTTAAATACTGTGGATTTTTCTTCAGTTAAACATTTCTGCAGTCAAGTGAGAAAGAATAGACCTATAATATAAAGCAAAACAAAAAGAAAATGACATAGGTTCCAAAAACAAAGGAAAGGTTAATGTGCCAAAACAAATAAACAAATGAAATTGTAATGCTGTAAACTTTCATTTAAAAAATATGTTCTCCAAAAACATTCTGAACCCGTGGCAGAGGTTTCAACCAATGCATTAAAAAGCCATTCAGCTTGTGTACCAGCCTGGTTGTTTTGATGCATGCTTCATAGTGCCCTAGATCAATAAAAGATATTGGAGTTTGGTGGTGGCTCCTCTCTCTGCCCCGGGGCCTGGCTGATGATGTAGCAGCCATAATGAAAGGTCAGTGGCTAATCGAGCTAGCCCTGTGGAGATGGCAGGCTCAAGACCCCAGCAGGCCCTCACAGCGGACACGTGAGTTTTAAGGGGCAAATTGTACTCCAATCTGCTCTTCTGTGGCTATAGAGGTGTAATAAGACCAACTTTGTAATGAATAACAGAAATGCCATGTTCCTCAAATAAATAAATGAAGATATACACACATTTTACACATTTTTACTTGTACAGTGACAGCAAGTAAAAATGAGTGTGAGTTTAAAATATGACCCTCTAAAACAACCAGACACATACATTGTTAAAAGTACTTGAAAATGAGAAATTATTTTTTCTGCTGCATAAATCAAAAACCAAACCTCTATTTCATATGATGTATCTAAATTATTTTAGCAGTAAAAACTCAATGAATCTTTCAGCAATGACCCAGAGCTCACGATAAGTCCGTCTTCACCACACCAGTCTCATACAGTGTGCTACTACCACATCACTGCAAATGCCGCACTCACACTCCAACCTCCTCTTATGAACAAGAGCCCAGGATACTTAAACTCCTCTACTTAAGGCACGAGCTGAGCTCTCCACCAACATGGAGAGGGCAAGCCATATTTCCAGCTGAGAACCATGGTTTCAGATTTGTAACCACTTCACAACTGCCCCTAGTGCATACTACAGGTCCTGATCAGGTGAAGCTAACAGGACATCATCATCTGCACAAAACTGAGATGAAATAGTGTGTTTCCCAAACCAGAGCCCCTCTGGCCCCTGGCTGCACCATAGACAATCTGTTCATGAAAACAATGAACAGAACCAGAGATATGGGGCAGCCCTGGCAGAGTCCAGCAGAACAGCTGTGACTTTCTGCTGGCCTGCTCTGGTCATACAGGGTCAGTCATTATCATAAAAAGCTTCAAACATACTCCAAGCATACTATCAATTTATAGTAGAAGCTTAAAGTGATTGTGGCAGTTGTAGTGTAGCCTATTTCTGTGCTAACAATAAAAGTACTCATTTTGCTGAGCACTTTCACTGCCACTTTCCCACTTACAGTGAAAAACTACGATAAATCAGACCTCCACTATACTGCTGTTTGTCCAGACATGTACTCATTATGAATGAGTAATTATTCACTGCATTTTTCTTCACATGCATTAAAAAAAACATTTGGAGTCGATAATAGTGAAATGATTACACATTTTGCCTCCGGATTGCCTCAGTTTTCAGTTTTGTTTTATGAGAATGAATTAAATTAGCAGTCAGGTGTTTTATGGGCACTAAAACAAGCTTTGGCTCAATAATAATCACAGCTCTTGTTCATAATTACTATTAACAAGACTCCAATTATGAGTGTTCAATGTCAGCAATGTGGGAGGATGGAACAAGGGAGTGATTGGAGCCTAGAGACAGATTTAGTCTGTATGTGGGCACCTATGCTTGTTTAAAACACGATGTACAATGTGTGAACATCATTTACAATGCAAATCAGAAACTGACATATGTGTGCAATATGTAATACTGCCAGACATGAATCTTGTGCTCTTCTATGACAAGTCTACATGTTCTGGCTTTTCAAAGACATGAATTACATGCTTATATGCTTGATCATTACTGACTAGACCAGGAAGCTTTGGAAAAACTAGACACACACAACATTTTGTTACATGTGGCTCAGTTTGTCTTTGTCTTGCAATGGCATAACATGGAATATATTTGTGGATTCCAGCTTCTTTTTTATACATGCCATTTTGAATTCTCTTCACCATCCAAAGTACTAATACTGCAGCACTAACATAACATACAATATTAAATCTAAATGAAATATGAGAGGGGTAAAAGCATTGCCCCACATTGAACCTCATCGTTGGTCAAAGTTGAACTCTGTAGCCCCATTGTCTCTTACCACAAACACAGAGCTGGTGGCAAGTGTCAGGGAGTGCAGCGGGGTGAAAGATGAGAGCAATAACCACAAGGAGCATGGCGGGTGGGCCTGCAGGGCGGAAACCATGGGCCCGGAGCCTGTACACTGTGGGTAGTGTGACGTCAGTGTACGGACTCAGTCTCAGCTGGGAGTGGAGCTCATATAAAAGTCAGTGTGTTGAAGCAGAGCGTGTAGAGCAGTCACAGCCCATCGCTCAGGGCCATGCGTTCTGATTTGCCGTGGAGAATCAGCGTCACTTTACAGATGTCCTCCGGGTGGCCCATGTGCACACGCTCCCTCCAGCTCTGTCCTCAATGCTGCATACACTCTCAGGAAGGAGGGGGGAGGGAGGACCTGCTATTAAGATGTGAGGATGAGAAAGGTTTACAAAAAAGCACAGGTACAAATAGAAAAAAAATAGTCAAATAAAAGTACTACCCTTTAAAAGCTATTTTATTTATATCCTACATTGATTACTTTCATGTAGTTGTAGTTTGAAAAATATCTATTTTTATATTACTTTTGCCACTATATTCTTCACCCACTAAGTAGCCTAGTGAAAAAAAAAGCCATCCAATATTAAAATATACTAACTGTGACATAAGATTTGGAGTGCTTTAATGATAAGGCAAAAATCTAACTTCTAACATTACCTCCTCAAAAACATACCTGGAACTGTGTTTCATTCACATGTTTGAGCAATCCTTTATTATTAGTCTGTCTTAAAATGCCCTATTTCACCTTGTGATGCCATGATTCAGTAGTTCTTAAGTTAACAACTACCCTTTACCTTTAGTTCAGTAGAGATTGGCAATTCCAGGGCTGAAATCGTCCAAATGATTCTGGTGAGAGTGTATGGAGTGTAAAAAACACAACAGAGTACTTTCTATAGTATCACATGACAGTGTTTTCTGTCTAAAACAGGGGTCACCAAACTTTTTTCTCTGAGGGTCACATTATGGCTCCTGACTGTGATGGGGGTCGGGTCGGCCATATAACAGAATTGTATGATCCTGACCATGCAGATTATATTCTGTGAAAACCTCCACACTTTCTTTACATATCAGACAAACTGCACACTCCTTACACTGAACAAAAAACTAATCAGTTCTTTGAAAACTCGGCACTCTCTGTCAACTTTTCGTACTTTAACACAAGTCATTTTGTTATCTTTAACTGCACTACAGAACTCTGCACTACAGTACTCTGAACTACAGAACTCTGTGTCCATTGATTGTCACTGATTGGTCTTGAGCTTGTCAGGTGACGAAAATTCAGAGGCAAACATTAATACATCATATACTTATTTAAATATAAATACTTCATATAAATATCATTTTTAATTGAAAACATCAGAGGTGTAGAGGTGTAGATGTGCATGTACCATGGATCAGAAAATGGTGTAATATGGGCCCTTTATGAAAGTGTGGGCTCCTCTTTGTATGCCATTTATTCGCTCATTGAAAGGGGCATTTATTTTTTTTCTGTACTTTTAACCATGGGTGCCTACTTCTAGTGCTGCTTGTAAAACAAAGCAGTACTTCTGCTAGCTTAGTTCAGTAATATGCTGCCACTTGGCCTTTTATTTTCTTCAGCTTCCAATACTGCTGCTGCATTACTCATTTTGAGATATGAACCATTATGCAGAAAAAGTAATATTTTCCTCATAATTACTTTTACTTGTTAACTTGTTTGTGTGAAATATCCAGTTATTTTCTCTAGATGTCCAATCCTGTCTTCAAATCATGCCAGTTCATCATTTTGTGAGCCGAGACACATGCAGTAATTACACGTGATGTGTGAGTTATGCATGCCTTGCCGCTCACACATCCTATATCACAGAGGAAGAATTGCGGAGCTAGGTGCTGATTAATCCCAACATTAATTCTGGGTACACAGGCCTGGCAGCAGCTTTAAATAGGCCCATTGTTCAGTTGGAGCCACACAGTTGTCTCTTCACGACAGCATTCTTGTCACTGACTCCCCAATTAATCTGCAGCATACAGGAGCACCGTCCAACGCACCAGATTTACTCCCATCACATGTAGCAGCAAGACGGATACACAGCCAGCGCGACAGCCCGGGTGAGGCACAGGCTATCAGTACAAATGTCACTGCATAATCATTAGCATTTTAAATTATTCAATTTACTGAAAAATCTCACTTATTAAATGTGTTTTAATAGACAGTGTAAATCAAGCAATGACACAACAGCGACCCTTCACTGGACTTTCACCATCATTATCAGATGCAGGCTTACATTTTTAGTCACTACAGAGTAACATCACACATTCAAAGTTTTTTTTAAAAAAATCTATAATGCAAAATGGGTTTGGCATTTAGAACATCAGGTGGTCTTAACTAGAATCCAGATAAAATTATGACTGATGAACTCTGCAGATATTTATTGGCCATTATGAAGGACAGATTTTGATTATTTTCCTCAAATTATGTTATTTAAATTGACTTCAAACTCACCCACAGCCACCTTTTTTTTTTTTTTTTACCACAAACCTATAAAAGAGCAGCGTAGTCACATTTTGTGCAGCTCACTCTCAGCACTAAAGCAGGGGTCTCCAACCTTTTTCCTCTGGTAAGCAACCTTTACAAAACAAAAATGCCAAAGAGCGACTAATTTTAGTGGCTGCAAGAAATTGAGACGATTATAAGAAACAGGGCAAGCCTTTGGGTACAGTTAGATGCCTATAAAACATAAACCACTGTCCATTTATAAGTGCACAAAGTTGAGCTTCAAAATGATATATTTACAATGCATGTAATTAATACATTTTTTGTTATTCAGCGCAATAGTATAATTCAGAAATCACTTGGTGAGCTACTTGGATGGGGTTTGGAGAGCGACAGGTTGAAGACCCCAGCACTAAAGATCAGGCAAAACAAAATATTGGCCTCTTCTAGAGATTTAAAGGGACAGTTCAGAATTCTGGACATATGACCTCATTTCCTAGTGAGCCAGAGTGTTGGAGACGTGTGGAGATACTTTTTAAAATATTCACCCAGTCCTTGTATTTGCAGAGGTCACTGGTGCTAGGCTAGTGCATGTCAAAGGCCACAGTTATCCTGCCACTAAAAACTAAAAACTAAAAACTTACCCACTCCACAAAACACCCGAGACAAATCTATTATTATGCCAGACTGTCTATGTAAATGTCTGTGTTGATAGAATAATTTTACAAGTAAAACCAATCTTGCATTTGAAGGATTTATGTCTGAGCAGCAGCAGTGAGTTGTACTTCCTGAGAGAAAGCTTGGCAGCGGCGGACTGATATATGAGAAAATAGTCCCTCAACGTGCGATGATTAAGGTGATGGAAGGTTAGTTTTATTTCAAACATTATTCTATTAACACAGCCATTTACATCGACAGTCTGATGTAATAATAGTTTTGCTTCGGGTGTTTTGTGGAGTGGGTAAGACTGTTTTTATTGTCAGGCTAACTATGGCCATTGACATGCACTAGCCTAGCACCAGCGACCTCTGCAAATACAAGGACTGGATGGAATATTTTAAAAAGTGTCTTCACACGTCTCCAACACTCTGGCTCACTAGGAAATTAGGTCCTATGTCCAAAATTCTGAACTATCCCTTTAAGGATGATAGCTGAATCGCTAAAAAGTGCAAATATCGCCCAACTAATATATCAGCCTATCTCTAGTCTTTACATGTCTCCTCCAAAACACTAACAGTCCCCAGACCACCCATACAATCTATACGAGAACACCAGACAAAAGCCATCCCACTGTTTAACCCCAGCTCCAAAGAATGGAAATGACCACAAGGCAAGATGTCGGCAATAAAATGCAGAGATGCCAGGACACGAACAACAGCACTGGCAGAAACCAAATCTGTCAATTTAAACCAAGTTATATTTTTATATATTTTTTTCATTTCTGCAAAAAGAAGTTAGTCCTCTATAAGTGTATTATGGTGCAAGTTGTGTTCCCTGGAGGCTAGTATCACAGACAGAGTAACTGGTCAGATGAATGAGGGACTGGGCACACGCAGCGGACCGAACAACCGCACTGACACCTGTTAAAACTACATTGGTTTGATTGACAGTGGCCCTTAAAATGATATCAGGAAATAGAGCAGAATCAAGGGATAAAGGAGGTTATTTTTGTCTGAAGTGTATGAAGAAAAAAAGAAAAAAAGATGTTATATAGGTTTAAAGTCTACTTTTCCTTTCTTGATTCTTCTGCTTTTGAAACTAGACTTCCCTCGCTAATTGATGCTCCGTGGACATCCAACATTATCTTAAGTGTGCAACAATTCCCTGCCATTTCAGTAAACAACGAAGAAAAACCAACCAGCCAAAACCTATATAGTCTTGTTGTTTGTTGAGAAATCCTTATTATCTGGTGCGGGGCGGACTTATAGGCAAAGCTCTTTATTTTGCCTAACAAAGCCCAGTACCTGTGCGCCGGGCCTGTCAGCTCTCCGTCAGCAGTGAGCAGTGATGAAGGCAGGAGTCAGCCTTTAGCAGATGAAGAGGTCAGGGGCGTGCTTAGAGGGTCAGGACCAGCTAATTACCCCGAATGAATGATGGTTCCTGGAGGGGGGAATGCAATTACCAACAGCATGAAAGGCGTAACGTCGAAGAGATAAACCCCCGAGACATGTCCTGATGAGGAGAGTTTCAATATTTTAACTTTACTCCCAGAAATCCAGTGTCAGGTGGAGGGAGCTTTGAGGTTGAGCTACACACAGACAGCTACAGGCAATAAGCAATCTATTGGGTAATTGTTAGCATATCAAAGGTAGTCTGTAAACTTGCTGGTGGGACTTTATAGACATGCAGGTTAGCTGGCATATGTAAAGGAACTCAAATTATTTACTGGATAGCAATGCCTATCAGCACTCACTGACAAGTTAAAATGGTGCAGTGGTAGCTAAAACTTTTAAGGTTCTATAGTACACAAAATTGACACTTGTCAGCTTTAAGCCATGATATGATATTGTTACCTCCTCAAAAACATACCTTAAGTTGTGTTTTGTTTCCTTCACACATGTTTGAGTAATCCCTTTATTATTACTGTCTACATCTCCAAAGCTCAAAATACTCTGCTCCACCTTGTGATGTCTATTTGTGTGTACGTACATAGTTTGAGCAAACTAAAATATATGAATATATGAATAAAAACAGATAGGACAAAAAAATACAAACAAGGTAATAGGCCTTTTTCACAACGACCGGAAGTGCCGCAATGTAGGGTCAACGTCGTGTATATCAATGCTTTTCTGTGGAAATGTCTGGTGTATTTTCCACCAGCCTCATAAATCTGCCCCATCACGAAATCTTCATCCAACAAGGTCCATAAAGGACATATTTTGTTCTGTTCTGTTCTGAAGAATTAATCCACAGCTATCAAGGTAAAAAAAAGATGAGAACGTAAAGGCGCATTATTGAACTACTCCTGAGCAAAACTAACATTATGGTCATGAATAAAACAGAAGTAACTTGTGAACTCAGACTGATTCAACAATTAAAATTAAAAAATCAATTTCATGATGTAGATATTAGCATAGACAGAGAGATTTGTGCAGAGTAAATGTTAGACATGTAATCTGTGAACATCTGTAGCATTTAAACTGGACAAATCCAATCCCATCATGAAATTGGTTTTTCATTTTAATTCTAGTATCAGTCTGAGTTCACAAGTTACTTATTAACAAATTAATTATTACTTCTGTTTTATTCATGACCATAATGTTCGTTTTGCTCAGGAGTAGTTCAATAATGCTCGTCGTTGTTCGCGCTTACGTTTTGTCTTTCTTATCTTGATAGTTGTGGATAAATAAAGAATATGTCCTTTGTGGACCTTGTTGGATGAAGATTTGGTGATGGGGCAGATTTATGAAGCTGGTGGAAAATACGTAAGACATTTCCACAGATATTTTGCCATAGAAAAGCATTAACGTAAGTGAGGTTTGCCCCACATCGCGGCATTTCTGGCCATTGTGAAAAAGGTCTATTCTTAGTACTTGATACTGGCTGATACTTTTAATATTACTTTTCTTAATTTTTGCTCCTGTACTTTTACTTAAGATAAAGATAAGAAAAAGATAAAATGAACAGACATTACACAGGGGAATCAAAACTGTTTCCCCAGAACTCCAATGTGAAAATGTCCAATGTCAAAAACTTAAAACACATACACACACACCACATACACAGACATGAAATGTACGTAAATATCAGTAATAAATCAAATAAACTCAGTATACAGGCAGACAGACAGATAAGGACATATACAGTTCCACAAAAGAATGAGGAAGCTATTTTTGATGTATATGAAGATATATATATATATAAAGTGTATATAAAGTGCCGAGTTAAGTAACAAAATTGAGCACTTTTTCCATCACTGCCCTCTATGAGCAATTTCATGGATATCTCAACAGTAAAATAACTTGACTAACACGTTTCTACCCTCAAATTAAACTGACAAAATTACCCAAGTTCTTGGAAGCCGAGCACCACCTGATCCTAAATGTACTGTGTGAGATTGGTGCTACCTGGCGGATGATAGACTGTCACTTCAAGCATGGACCGCAGTGTGAGTAATCATTATGACTTGTTCAGCTTTTCCCTCCAAAAGCGGAGCAATAAGGCTGGGAGAGCACAAGTGTTTCATGTTGTGTGTTGTTTGATGGGAGATAAAAGACAAATGGCGAGCTCAGACGGCTGCCTCTCCCTGTGGATTCCTGTTCAAAGAGCGTCATTGAAGGAGAAGACTGCATGGGACTCCCCTAATATCTCTGAGAGCATGTCGCAAAGGCGTTCACAATATTCAGATGCGTAAAGGTTCACAGTTTTACTACAACGCCAGCAGAGATTTAGCTTGTTAAATAAATTAGCAATTGACTTGTGGTTTAGAGTCAGAGAATCACATGGTGCTTCAATCACAGACTGTTTAATGCATTCAGTGGCTAAATCTAAATACACCTATAGGCTTACTTTGTGTGTATGTCATGCACAATATTTTTTATGTACTATGCTTATTCTAGTACATAAAAAATATTCCCTGTATGACTGGAGCAGGAGCTGTGTTCACATTGCGGCAGTAAGTCAGACCTGTTCCCAGTGCATGTGGGACATAGTCAGGGCTGCCCTTTGTCCATGGTTCTGTTCATTGTTTTTATGGACAGAAATTCTCAGTCAGAGGATGTCTGGTTTTGGGACCACAGGATCTCATCTCTGCTGTTTTCAGATGATGTTGTCCCGCAACATTGACTGGTGCAGTTTGCAGCTGAGTTTGAAACAGCTGGAATGAAAATCAGCTCCTCCAAACTCAAAGCCATGGTTCTTAACCAGAAAAAGGTGGATGGAGCGTCCCTGCCTCAAGTGGAGGAGTTCAAGTATCTTGGGACCTTGTTCACGAGTGAGTGAAGGATGGAGCATGAGATTGACAAGTGGATTGGTGCAGGATCGGCAGTGATGAGGCCGGATGATGAGGCCGTTTTGGTGAATAACTGAGCCAAAAGGCAAAGGCAAATCGACGTTCCTCCCCTCACATACGGTCAGGAGCTATGGGTAATGACCGGAAGGACAAGACTGCAGATACAAGTGATGGAAATAAGTTTCCTCCATAGAGCAGCTGGGCGCTCCCTTAGATATAGGGTGAAGAGCTCAGTCGCTGCTCCTCCACACTGAAAGGAGCAGCTGAGGTGGCTTGAGGATCTGTTCAAGATGCCTCCTGGTCTCCTCTCTTGGGAGGTGTTCTGGGCACAGTCCACCAGGAGGAAGCACCAGGGAAGACCCAGGACACGGTGGAGGGTGTGTCTCTTGGCTGGCCTGGGAACGCCTCGAGATCCTCCTAGAAGAGCTGGAGGAAGTGTGTGTGGCAAGGGAAGTCTGGGCATCCCTGCTCAGACTGCTCTGCCCCGGATAAAGCAGAAGAAAAGAGATAGATGGATGTTTATTCTAATAATCAAACTGTGAACACCGTCTACCCAAATAAGCAACAAATTATTTTCATTATTATTTATGTGAAATATGCAAAATAATAATAATAATAATAATAATAATAATAATAATAATAATAATAATAATAATAATAGTCTTTAATGTTAGTATTGTTGTTAGGAATTGGCTCCACAAACATGCCATATTAACCGTGTTACTTTCTTTCTGTTCCTTTCAACTAACCAGACTCATGAATCACAGACAGTATATATAAATGGACATAGTTAACTTGCCACCATGTTTCAAATAGAAAGTGACCATGTGCGCGCTTTCAGCTCCATTGACTTCGACACTTCTTATTACCGAAACGTTGCCCCTGTCACCATAACTTCTGCTGTCAGGCTCCTCATTTAGTTCTTAAAATGTTCATATTAACATGATCCTGGTATTTTTATTTTGCTATTTTGTCCATAAATCAATTTGTAGCAGTTTTTGTTTTCATGCTGAGAGGTAATTAGTAATTACCCAGTAAAAGATATTAACAATAAACCATGAACCAATGTTGTGACGTTACATGGACGCTATTGCTAATTATGACGGCACACTGGAATACTGATGTTCTGTCACACCATTCATTCACTTCAGGGAAATTCTGATTGTGTTTGAAAGGACGCATCAACAGTCTTAGAGAAAGCTGTTGTCGTATTAGTGGAATGGAGAAGGAGTTTTGTGGCTGAATGCTCAGGTGTGGATGTGCAGAAGTGAATGCCACTGGCACTCAGCCATGGGGAATTGGAGCGGAGGTTCAAAGAGAGACAGGGCCTTTGGTGTTGACCAAAGAAAAGCAGCACAGGGACAATGCAACAACCAGGAAAACAACAGGCACAGTGTACAGTAGAATTGGGAGGCAGAAAAACCACACTCGATTGACTGTGAAGTAAATAGGTGACATACAAGAGGTTGGGATGAAAAGAACTCAGTATATGTATGGGGTTTTCATTATACTTACAAATGCAGTGTACAGCTTATGTTTTTAGATTGGACATGACTGGTGCATCTGAGCAAAAGCATACTAACACTGCTTATAAAAAATAATCAAATATTGAGACACTAATAAAACAGAGTTGTGTTTAGTTTCATTCTCATATGTTTGAGTAACCTTTATTATTCATCTACATCTCCAAAGCTCAAAATACTGATGTGATGTCAGAATGAATTTTAACTTTAATTTAGTCGAGATTGAAAATTCGAGGACTGAAATTACCCATCTGATTCTAATGAAGGTGTATGGAGTTTAAAAACACAGTATTACCACATTGTATTACCACATGACATCACAAGGTGGTTTGAGAGAAGGACTCAGCCTAAATATGCAGGATTTGAGTGTTAAGAATGTGTGAATGAAACAGAGCAAAACCCCAGGTTTATTTTTGATGAAGAAACATACTGCAACATACTAGATTATAAATAGCGTAGTATGGGAAACTACTATTTTTGGTTGAACATTGCATTGTGACTGCTATAGAGTATCAATCATTTTATTTAATACTGAAATTTTAAACCGTCACAATATTAAAATACTGGCTACTCTATATGCTACACATACATTGCCTGCAGAGTTGCCCTTATACCTAAAGATAACTGGTTCAGTTCCAGCTCTGACCTGTGCTAGTCTCACAGTGTCTACAGAAGAGCCATAAATACTGTGTGACAGAGGAGTAAATTCTTATTGATGCTACTAATCTTATTGAAACTAATTCAACAATAACTTCAAATCCAACTACTTTGTGCCAGCTACTATGTCTTCTAACGCTACATTTAATTATGCTACTACTGTTTTGATCACCACTATTTCACTCACTTCAAATTGATTCTAAAATACTGATCGTTAGTAATGATTTCTTAACACTTCTCGTACAAAGCTTTATCTCCACAGCACTGACTGTGAAAGGTGTAAGTGGCAGTTGAGAGGGAGGTGTCTGGTAACAGCTGGTGCACTGAGCCGTTAGTTAAGTCTCGGCGTGATTCTCATCTACATTCTCCATCTATTTGCTTTACTCGCTGCTAAATGTATGGCTTGGATTAAAATGGTGTCGTTTGTATCATGCTCCATCACTCCCAGTCACTTACACTTAAGAGAATGTTGGGCGGCAGGTTTTCCCTTTTGCATACTGATGAGTGTATACCCGTGTCACAGATATCATCTTGGTAAGGCAGAGCGCTGAGGCGGACCAGTGATGCAGTGATGAGGTGTGAAATGCTCCAAATAAACAATAGCAAACAGACAGACATGGCAGAGGTGTATAGTACATGGGCACATCATAATCTCCCTACCCAAATAGTCTAGATAGATTTTCTATTTACTATATTTGATTTTACTTTATTTGCAAGATAAAAATCTGTATAGTTGAGTCTTATAAGCTGTTAAAAGCTTGAACAATGCATTTTGAATTTTGATGTAGCACTTGAATACTTTGGTTAATTAATCTTTGTAGCTGGTTTATTTCACAGTGTCATGGTTCACTATTCCAATCCAATCTACTTTATTTCTATAGCACATTCCACAAACAGTTTCCAAAGTGCTGCACAAATACATACTAATAACAACAATAATAATATAATGATAAAATAAATGCTCAGATTTAATCATACTAGCCTTAAATTAATAAAGCCAGAAAATAAAATAGAGGCAAAACCATAGAATAGCAATAAATAAAACCAATAAAATACATTAAAAGTAAATAAAAGACACGGAGGATCACACAATTCACATGGTGTTAAAGGGACAGTTCAGAATTTTGGACATAGGACCTCATTTCCTAGTCAGTCAGAGTGTTGGAGACGTGTAGAGACACTTTTTACAATATATTCTATCTAGTCCTTGTATTTGCAGAGGTCGCTGGTGCTAGGCTAGTGCATGTCAATGGCCATAGTGAGCCTGCCACTAAAATCATTCTTACCCACTACTGAAAACGCCTGAAGCAAGTCTATTATTACACCAGACTGTTGATGTAAATGTCTGTGTTGATAGAATAATGTTTGAAATAAAACTAACCTTCTACCGCATGAATCGTCGCATGTTGAGGGACTATTTTCTCATTTATCAGTCCACCACTGCCAAACTTTTTATCAGGAAGTACAACTCACTGCTGCTGCTCAGACATAAATCCTTCAAATGCAAGGTTGGTTTTGCTTCTAAATGTATTCTATCAACACAGACATTCACATTGTCTGTGTGTCTGGTGTAATAATAGATTTGCTTTGTGTGTTTTGTGGAGTGGGTAAGACTGTTTTTGTGGCAAGCTAACTATGGCCATTGACATGCACTAGCCTAGCACCAGCGACCTCTGCAAATACAAACATTGGATGGAATATTTTAAAAAGTGTCTCCACACGTCTCCAACACTCTGGCTCACTAGGAAATGAGGCCCTATGTCCAAAATTCTGATCTGTCTGATCAGATCAGTGGATTTTAAAACAAGAATTAAAGCACTCCACTGTGGGGGCTGTTCAGACATAGAGGGGCAGAGTGTTCCAGACTTTGTGTCCTTGTGCATTTTGAGTTTTTTGCCCATGTTTTGCCAATGTGTTTTTTTAACTACAAATGGCAAAATTAACCTAACCTAACCATATTTGACACAACTCTTGCTATTTTTGGTATTTTTAATATTTTGAATTTTACCATTTATGTTTTGCACTTTATTATTATATATAAGTTATATGTAATTAAATCTATAATGGCAGAGGTTGGAAACACTCTCGAGTTTGACTTTTGCAAGTGGTCAAATCTGTCATAATGTTCTGGCCCTTGTGTGTCTGTTGACACAAAAATGCACAAGTGGTGAAATCCTCCAGGTAAGAAGGTCTTGACCAGGTCTATCTGGAGGTGGGTCCCCTAGCGCTACACTCCGGTCGCCCGCTGCTCCTGTCAGGTTGCCCCAGCGGCACTGAAGGATGCTTCTGTTGTAGAATAAATTGAAGTACCCTGGGAGTTGAAAAGAAGAGGCATGAGCTGGAGTTCTAACACTGCAGAAGTTTATTTCCCGTCAGTATGAGACGCAGCACCCAGAGATATGAACCCTTAAAACATCGTGATAGTATTGTCCAGTCTGGCTATGCTTCCATTGTAGGGAGTATTATACCTCTGATGACGTAGGCCAAGATTACATGGCTTGAGGTGGCAGTGCAATTTCTCTATCAGGATCAAATGCAGAGAATCAATTTCCTCACATGGATAAAGACGTGTACCTCAGGTTAATTATTCTCCTTCTTCAAGCTTCAAACCTCATTTGGTTGGATATGAAGGAAGTACTGACTAAGCAACAAGCATGCTATAACATTTTCCTCTAAAATCCAGATCTATTTTCCTCACAGCTTTTTTTCCTTTTAGGTATAAACTGTACCCTGCTGTCTGCTTGCTCCTTCATCTGTCTCAATATGCTCACTGAAAAACTTTTCTTTGTTTTTGTCAGAGAGCCGAAGGAGACTATTCTATTTTACTTAAAAAGATAGTGAAGTCAAATGTGATAAGTAATGACACTGGAAAATGTTTACTTAAAGTAAATCAATAGCTAGTTAAAAGGATTCAGAGTCCTGCACCGGTACCTGCAAATAATTGCTGAAACCAGCGGGTTTTAACATTTTGGAATTTTACGGGCGGGTAGTGATTACACACTGGCGGGTCAGGACTAAACCAGGACTAAACCAGGTCTAAACCAGGAGTAAACCAGGTCTAAACCAGGTCTAAACCAGGACTAAACCAGGTCTAAACCAGGTCTAAACCAGGACTAATCTTGGACTTGAGAGAGATAGGGAGAACCCCAAGCCCGTGGAGCAGGGTGTCTGCAAAGCTTGATCAAGCGAGGGCTGCACTTAGCTCCATGAGGTGCGAAGCTATGAGCTGGTCCTTTCGCCTGGGGTCGCCCGACGCGGGTGCACCTCCGGGCCCGTCCCGACAGTCAATCCTGGTTCAGTTTTGGTTTAGTCCTGGTTTAGTCCTGTTTTAGTCCTGGGATCAGTGCATTGCCTATTCAAACCGTTTATTCAGTCCTCATTTAGCGTCATTGTTCTTTGAGAGGCGCATTGAAAAAAATAAAGTGCTTCAGTTAGAATGCTTTTAATGTGTGTGCACAGGCGGGTAACAGGTGGAATGTTAACGGGTCCAGGTGGGTGTGGGTTTAACTTGGATATAATCAGGTTAACGGGTGAGTATGGTGTTGTAATGCGCAGGTGCGGGTCTCTAAAAATGTAATAGAACAAATACGATACGTACAAATGTGTGTGTGTTTATTGCATTGCACTGTATTATGTTTTACATTTAATATTTTATCTCTATACTTTTTTTTTCTATGTTACTATGTGTAATTGATTATAATTGCATTTACTCATTGAAATAGGGTACATATGTCCTTGAGCTTTTATTCTGTATAAGAATATGGAAACAGAGCTGTATTATGCTATTTCCATCCTGATGTTGTAAAGCAAGCACAACCCTGACATCTCTGCAGACAGGTTCACAGCACTGAAGCACAACCCACTAGCAGTTGGCGTATTTTTCTTTTACTCGAAGCAGAGGTAACACAAGGTAGCGCATTTGAAATAAAAAAGAGAGTCCATATTGTCATAACAGTCACACCCTCACAGACGTACTCAAGGTAAAGATATGTCACTATGTTTGAACTATTCACTTTAGGCTTTGAAGAGAAAGACTTTGAATGTTTGCCATGTATCCAAATGTAAGAGACGAGAGGGGAGGTGAGTGGGTTTTTTAAATATTCTGGTAGTCCTCTTCTCCGCAAGTGCTTATTGATTTCTGTCTGCTGAGGGCGTTTGCGGTCTTATAGAACTCCGAACCCTTTCAAAAACTTTGGATAATTTGTATTGATCTCAAGGATGTCTGTTATGTATTCATGCAATGTGTTGCTGGGACATGAACACTAAGAGAAATTCACATTACAATCTTTTTATCATAGCCAACCTCCGAGAGCTTGTTAAAGTTGCTTGAATTTTGAATAGGCTGGAAAGTGAACGGAATCTCTTTGTGTATAACACGTATTCAAATTAAAAATAAAAGTGCTGGTCCTGATAAACGCCTCATATTGTTTTCTCTTGTTTCCTTATCAAAAACATACCTGGAGCTGTGTTTTGTTTCATTCACACATCTTTAAAACACAAGCCCGGCATATTTAAGCTTTTTGTCTCATGCAGAAAAAGCTCAGTTCCACCTTGTGACATCATGTGGTAATACAGGAAGCGCTCCACTGTTTTTTTTTAAACTCCACACACCTTCTCTAGAATCATTTGGATAATTTCAGACTTAGAACTGCCAATCTCTATTGAACTAAAGGTAAAAGTGAAATTGAAAACTACCGCTTCATGACATCACAAGGTGGAACAGAGCTTTGGAGACAGACAGACCAGAGGTGTAGACTTGCAAGTCGTGACTTGGACTCGAGTCAGACTTGAGTCACTATTTTTAGGACTTGAAACTTGACTTGATAAAATGGACTAAGACTTGGGACCCTACTTGGACTTGAAGGTCATTGACTTGGAACTTGACTCGGACTTGAGGCCTGTGACTTGAGAAGCACTTTAAAATCTGATTTTTTCTGTTCTGACTGTAATGACAGAGATCTTGTCAAATTAAAAAGGAAAAAATAACTAAATTAATTTCTAGAACTATTGTATACTCTATAAATACTCATATATAAATATACCATGACTTTTTTTTAAGTACAATTTAGTTTAAGATTCATATAAATTGCAAAATTCAAAGCTATATTTGGTATTTTGGTTTAAAGACTTGAAATGTCTTGAAGCTCAAAGCAGATGACTTGGACTTGACTTGGGCTTATGGGCCAGTGACTCGAGACTCGACTTGGACTTACCTGTATTTGACTTGGGACTTGACTCGGACTTGAGGTCAAAGACTTGAGACTTACTTGAGACTTGCAAAACAAAGACTTGGTCCCACCTTTGAGATTGACTAATAATAAAAGATTACTCAAACATGCGTGAAAGAAAACAAAAGTCTGGGTGTATTTTTGATGAGGGAACAATATTAAAACATGTTTTAAAACCTACAAGAGTCAATTTTGAGTAACTTAGGACCTTTAAACTACTGCATTTATGTAAAAGTATTTCTGTCTTGGCACATGTTTGTTATTTAGAAGTATTTCAGTCGATAAATGACTGGTTGCACAGAACCACTGGGGCATTTTATAGGCCCAGAAAGCTGCAGTGTTCCACAGTCTCTACTCCAGTGATAACACATTTTGGAATCAAATGCAATGGACTGGAAAAGGCTCATCAAGGCAGCAATGAGACTAATATAACTCCACAGTTTCTCACAAATACCAAGTTTATGCTGTGTGGGTAGAAAAAATAAACATAGGCTCATATATAACCTGTAATCAGTGCTATCTGCTGCTTCTTCTTCATCATTGTGGTCCACAGCACTCTGAGAATACCTGAAGTCGTCTGACCTCAGAAGATAAGAAGGGTTGGGCCTGGTCAGACTCAGATGGGAGTGAATACCAGGTCTTTTATTGTGGCAGCTCCGGCTCTAGTGCCCACTGCTGTTATGGTCGACAGTAGCTCAGTTGAGTTCTTTCACTGACCCACAGGTTGACGATGTGATTCCATCTCCCACTGAATACTATCGTTGTATCCTTAGGCAAGATAACTAACCCACCTCGCCCCCAGTGTCTGAGTGTATGAATGTGTGCGTGAATGAGTGAGTGGTTCCTTGATGTAAAGCTCTTTGAGTGCCTTGAAGGCGGGAAAGCACTGTATAAAAATGTGATCCTTTACCATTTACTGTTGTTAGGTCCTTAGGCAAGACTCTTAAGTGATAAGTGACTGGTGGTGGACGGAGGAGCCAGTGTCAATTTAGCAGAATAGCCAGTATGTCATGGGAGAGGCAACAGCTTGTATTTATTTTACATCCTTTTCTATTATAACAGTTGTGATTTTTTTTTTCTTCTTCTAAAGTTGTCAAGTCATAGCCAGGATGGTGTCACCTAGTGCCTCCGCTCAATTTCATTTCTCTCCAGTGACTAGGTCAGGAATCAGAATACACTAGACGGTTTGCAAAAACCCCGGAAGTTGTAAACTGCACACTGGCCAATCAGCGTAGAGCTATGAAGCCATGACGTAAAACTCAAGCACCTGTCTTGGTCCCTTTTTTGGTACAGCACAACAGTAAACAAAGCCGCCGAGATGGATGTAGACGAAGACATACATTCTGTGTCGGCAACGATTCCCGAGATCGAGGATTTAAAGCCGGAACAAAGAGAATGTTTGGTGAATTTTATCAAGGGGAAAGACGTTATTGGCGCATTACATACATCACGACCAAATAGCAGCAATTGGTTAAATATAAAAAGTACCCGCCTATTGTCAAGAGAACGAATCCTAATGCTGCGAGGTCAGATGGTTTCCATGAAGTCAAACCGGCTGATGAATCAGGCTAGTCAAGTCTAGCATTGCACAGATAGTCTCTCTTATTATAGAACACATCATCACTAGAAAACTATAATATGATTCATTTGCTTTTTACTGTGTACCTTTTTCTCAATCTTTTCCCTCTCAGGTGTAGACTAATGTGTTAAATTAGATAGAACATGTTGTGTTGCTGTCTTTGAAAAGCCTCACACATACTCCTTCCCATTACGAAACACATCATCATTTGAAAAACTAACTATAAAGCTTTTCCAACAATGGACCGTCTTTGCTTTTTACTTCTTGCACCCTTATACCCAGTGCTCTAGCTCTCAGGTGTATTAACTTGTATTAAATCAGTCAGAACATGTTGTGAATCTCCCTTTGAAACACCTCACACTATTGTTCCCAGTTGTGCAGTGTTTGTCTGTCTGTAGCTGGCCATCTTTAAAAACTCATTATAATGATTGGCCCGTGGCAGAGCACCGTGCAGCTGGGCAGGAGAAAATGAGTCGCTTTGAAGTTAGCGCGTGTGAAAGGCAGGCTATACCCAGACCCACACTGCTCCCAGTGCCGCTACTGCTGTTGTTTCAAACCCGGACGGTCTTTGAATCCATACAAAAGGACCAGAGCCTATTATGCACCCACTATCTGTCCGCATGATGGCCTGTAGAAAATCTGAATAATAATCGCCAAATGAGCCCCTTCTGAATGGGGTGGAAGGAGCTACTTGCGTCATACTTTGAGATGGTATGAGTCAGAGTGAGAGTCATTCATTGATAATGGAGAAAACATAAGCGCACCCACTGATGATAATGTTTTCTTTATGTGATTACAGAACATTGTACCGAGCTGCAATCAAGGCTATACGTGTACTTGAACTCTGTCATACATACAGTACATTTATGCATACATAACAAATCAGCCTTTTGTAGAAGAAGGAGGTGGACATTCATAGTCACTTAAACCTGTTAAGCTGAATAAGGTTTGACTTTGTTTCTTAATTTATTCCTTTTTGTCGACCATCTGATAAAAGGGAAGTGTGAAGCTCGCGGGCATATAAAACATAAAGGGAATGCTGTAACCCACTTATTTTCAGTCAAGTCAAACATTCTGAGGTGAATCAGGATCTTGCCTGGCTTTCTGTATTTTTTATACAGATTGACATCAGTCTGGCCCCCACACTCTCCATGCACCTCAGACTCAATCACACTATCAGATTTGTATTTTTCAGTGATTTCATTGGTCACATATCATTTGCAAATAAAATCAAATATATAATTTGAACAGAGTTATTTGCTCATTAATTCTGCAAAAATTGGCAATGTTTTTCTTTCTTTTTTTTTCTTTTTTCTGATATGGAAGGATCATGCACGTCCCAATTGGCTAATCCACCTGTCAATCACGCCCATCTGAAAATGGGGAGATTCACCAGTGACTAAACCAGGGCTAAACCAGGACTAAACCAGGACTAAACCAGGACTAAACTTCTGGGCTGGGTTAGTCCTGGTTCAGTCCGTGGTGTGTTCCTTTTGCTAATGTCTGTGGAGTGATGACAGTCGAGTCGCGCCTGTGAATTCGTATTCATACTGAAGAAAGTGTAACCGTTTCATTTCATTTCGTGATTGTAATTCTTGAAGTTGTAACTTTTCAATTCTGTGTGATTTATCATGGGCACGAATGGGTAGCGGGTGGAATGTCAACGACTCCGGGCGGGTGCGGGTTTAACTTTGATATAATCATGGGTTAATAGGTGGGTGTGGTGCTGTACAGCGCGGGTGCAGGTGGGTGCAGGTCTCCAAAAATCGATCTGTGCAGGATTATGCTCCAAACCGACAAAAAAAAAAAAAAAAGTGATTAAATTTAGAAAAATGTAATCTTTTATAGGAATTCTATTTAGACTTTTTTTTAATTCTATCAGCCCCTAAATCTTATTTTTATTGATTGGAGCATTGTCAAGACCCAACAGATGCTCAATCTACTGTTTATCAGATCATCTCTCCAGAGCAGCTTCACTTCTCCTTAGATTTACCCAAAACAATTTAGGTGGGATTTGAAATCTGATGTTCCTTTGTGCATTTTTACTGCTTATATTATAATTAGAGTCATTTTAGTCTTCTAGTTCTTCTTTAGTCATAGATGTTTTCAGAAAGATCCCCAATTAGCATTAAAAAAACATCCTTAATACTGTAGTTCACAGCTCTATCTATAGAGATTATGACATGTTCACAGTATATGGTATCATATTTGTAAATTAGCTTGTGGCCTTCAGAAGCTTCCTTGCTGAACATATGCCTGAGTTGAAGGTTAACTTTTGTGAAAACTGAAAAAAAAAAAAAAAACAAAAAACAAAAAACCAACAACTAAATCATTCCAAACAGACAGAAATATACTAGTATATTTTCACAATGGACCAAAGCACTGTGGTGGAAGTCCTGGATCACCGCTGACCCTGCAGGCTGCTCCGAGGCTGCTCCAGGCCCTTTTTCCTGCATGATTCCTGGTCATGTGGTTTAATGTTTGAAGCAGTAACTGTAAACCAGAGCTGCCTATAGTCTCTCAATCTCTTTTAACTGAGCCAAAACACTCCGCAGCCAATTCAGAAGTACACACTGATCACTACTCTTCCTCTTTCATACTTGAAATGAAAACCCCCAATTACCATCAATAGCAATTCATGAGCTATTTATCCTGCCACACACTTCCCATATTCATTTCGGCGTGATTAGAGAAGCAGTATAGGCACCAAATTCACTCAAATCTCTATCATAAGATTTATAAAGAATCAAAGCTATCAACTTTTTTCCAAGATTATTTTTTTCTCACATAGCATTTAATTATAAAAATGTATTGACCATAAACTAGAAAGAAAGCGTCTGATGCATTGCTATGTTACATTTTGGATGAACATTGGCTGTGATCCCTGCTTCACTTCACCATCTGAACAAGCTCTTCTAAAGCTGTACTGCCTATAAAAAAGGCATATTTATTGTACGTTTTTAAAATATTTTTTTCTGTTATTACTGAAACCTGTGTGTACTTTAAAGGTCCTGTATTACTCAAAATGAATTCTTGTGAGTTTTAAGCCATGGTATAATTTTGCTCTGTTCTGCTTTGTAATGTCATGAAGCTGAAGTGTTCAAGTTAACTACTTTTTAACTTTTAGTTCAGTTTGGCAATTTCAGGGCTGAAATTATCCAAATGATTCTAGTGAAGGTGTATGGAGTTTCAAAACACAGTGGAGTACTTCTTGTATTAACACGACATCACAGTGAGTAACCATATATTGTATAAAGAAGTTAATTAAGTGAGTGTGATGCTAGTGGTTATAGGGGCCATTTTGAAGCCAGGTTCTATGTTATGAAGAGGACAAATAGTAAAAAAAAATAAATAAATCTGAAAGGATCATGTAGACTGGGTTCATTCGAACATTTCAAGACCAGAATGACGAGGAACGCAGCAGCAGTTACAGAGAGAGGGACCACAATATTCCAATGTAAGTCAATGGGAGCCAGAATCAGGAGGAGCCAGAAGTGCAGGCATATGAAAAAAGAAAAACACAACTCCGGGTATGTTTTTGATGAGGATGAAACCATGAAAATAGTGTATAATATGGGCCCTTGAAATGTAATACTAGGGGTGTACCAAGTCTCACGATCCGATATTGTCACGGTATGAACCTCACGGTACAATATTTATTGCGATATCATAGGAAAGCTCATGATATGGTGGGGATGCTCACGATTAAAGATGTAACAATATCCAAATCTCTCTGTACAATATTTTCAAAACATACATCTCATGGCATGATATTTATTGCGATATTTTGTGGAGGCTAAACAGCTAAAACTGTTAATCTATTACTTTTTCCACTTAAAATGCCTTGACAAGACTTAATCCAAAGAACTAAGACTTAAAAGTGTTTAGAACTGTTATTTCTTCTTGTAGTCTACACTGAAATGGAGCAAAGGATCATGGTCTGTGTAGTTTCTTCTGTCTTTTTTTTAGCTGTTGCTGCACCATAACTTTTCATTTAAGCAAAGAGACTTGTAATTCCATATATTGTGATGGTCCACGATATTACTGTGAGAATTCTGACAATACGATATCACAATATTTCAGTTATTGTTACATCCCTCTGTATTATGTCTATGAGGTAGTAAAGTTCTTTTCAAATGTTCATACAGTTGTTGCAGTAGATCTCTTTTTGGTATGATGCATAAAACTATTTCACTGCTACACTTGCTGGATATTGTGTAAGAATATATATGTGCTTTTTCTTTCTCCTCTGACAGGAGCACAACCTCCTTGTATGTGGTTGTAAATAGCGCGTGGTAGAGCAGGAGTTGAGGAGGAGCTGGGGGGAACATAGTAACACCATTAGAGTCAGTGTAAGAGGGTTATGTTCAGGGTGTTCTCACTGGGAGGAGAACGCAGACTCGCTGATTGCATCCGGGAATCTGGTCAGCAGCCAAAAAGAACGGAAATGGGGGAAATGCAATTCTGATGATGTAATTTGTCTTACACTTTATTATATTAGACGCTAACACTGACCTGTATTTGCGACAAGGTGGTTAACGGAGTTTGAGGAGGTGAGAAAACAGGTATATGACATGGTTTGTAAAGGGTTATTCTCACAGAGGTCCTCACATCAAGTTTAGCTCCATCAGTTCTGGCTCCAGTAGACCTTTTTCATAATGGCCGAAAGTGGTGCGATCTAGGGTAAATGTCACTTACATTAATGCTTTTTTCTGGCAAAATATCTGTGAAAATGTCTCGCGTATTTTCCACCAGCTTCATAAATCTGCCCCATCACCAAAACTTCGACGAAGGACATTTATCCAGAATTTATCCACAACTATCAAGGTAAGAAAGATGAAAACGTAAAGGCGAACAACAACAATGCATTAGTGAACAACTCCTCAGCAAAACTAATGTTATGGTCATGAATAAAACAGAAGTAATAAGTAATTCATTAATAAATAGCTTGTTAATTCAGGCTGATTCTACAATTAAAGTAAAAAATCTATTTCATGATGTAGATATTGGCATAGACAGAGAGATTTGCGCAGTTCGAATGCTATAGATGTTCATAGATTATAGATGTCTCACATTTAAACTGCACAAATCTCTCTGTCTATGCTAATATCTACACCACAAAATCGATTTGTAATTTTAATTATAGAATCAGTCTGAGTAAACAAGTTACTTCTGTTTTATTCATGACCATAATGTTAGTTTTGCTCAGGAGTAGTTCACTAATGCATTTTCGTTCTTCACCTTTATGTTTTTGTCTTTCTTACCTTCATAGATGTGGATATATTAAATCCGGCCGTTGTGTGAAAGGTCTATTGACTTTACAAAAATGGTCACCTCTCTCTTTGTAACTGCTGTAGGGAGCCTCGTCATTTTGTTGTAACTGCTAGCCTTGTGAACTTCATTTGACTGGAGCAAAACGTTCTGGGAGACGTCACACTCCCTTGGTCCACTTTTTATACAGTCTATTGTCGAGACAACAGAAATTTAACTCTTTAAGGTCATGTCTCATCTAAAATAATAATATGATATTTGTGTAGTAGCAAGCAAATTAAATAAAAACGTGTTTTTTTTCTCCAATACTAGCCAAAATAGCCAACTAAGTGAAGTGGAATATCAAAAACTGGCAATTACCCAGGCTTATTTGTAATTTTGGCAGGTGGTGCTATGAAGCCCAGTTTGTTATTCAGCTGATTAAATAAATGACTTGGGTAACATAACAACATGTCTTCTTTCTGAACAAAATGTTTTTAGCTACACATTACCTCATATGATTTTGTAACATCAAGATTGTATTTCCTCTCTCTGTTGTTATCAATACTTCAAATTAAACAGACAAAGAAACTAAAGTACATTTTTTGATCACTCGTCTCACCAATTTACATCTGCCATCCTTGAACCCCCAATAAGAGAAATTAATCAAAGAAAGTCCAACATTCTGTGCACAAGCATGGCAAGTGGCAAAATGAAGTTAATTCTCTCAAATAATGTGTCACCCTAATGGGACTTTGATCCTTGCCGAGCTTTTATCTGGGTGTAAAAACTCATTTTCACCTTCAGGAAGACTTCACTACATCACCAATGTGCAATAACATCACAGAGCCACATGTGGAGACCGGGACAGTTTGTCAAATTTTCTCCTGTCGACCTTGAAAACTTTCTTTTTAAAGGGCCCATTACACTGTTTTTGAACTCTAACAGAAAACACTCTGTTCCACCTGATGTCATGTGGTAACACAAGAAATGATTTACTGTGTTTTTAAACTCCATACACTTTTACTAGAATAATTTGGATGATTTCAACTCTGGAACTGACCATCTCTAGTGAATTAAATGTAAAAGGTAACTGATGTTCTCTCATCTATCTTATTGTATCACCTCATGGTCGCAGGCCTCCTCAACCATATTGAGACTGCTCTGTTCATTTTATAAACTGGCTCCTAAGATCATTGACAAAAAGCCCAGACATTGGTACCACTGTGAAATTTTAAAGAAACATAGCCTTTTTAACTTTGAAACTTTTACCAATTTTAATAATCTTAAATTCCCTTTTAAGTGTCTTAACTGTGATATACCGCTATATCCTGAATTTGCCAGAACCATAAAATGTACACGCAGAGCCAATACAAGTTCCAATGTACAGGACGACTCTTGATCAGTGTTTTTCTCTTCTAAAGGGGCCAGACTGTGGAACTGTTTACCAGCTGATTTAAAACTGCAAACCAACAACAACAAATTTAAACGTAAATTAAAATGATTGTATGTTTCCATGCAAAAAAGTACTCACTGAAAATGTACTGTATATATTTTATCTGTATGTAAATTATGTGTTTTGCATTGTCTGGTTTTATGCATGTAGTTTGTATTTTGTATATGGACAGGTGTTGAAAAGTCACACTTGTGCTAAAACACTCAAAGCAATGCATCTGGCTTGTTTAATGCGATTGTGATGTCCTTAATAAAAAAAAAATAAATAAATAAATTGAAAACTATCACATGAGGTGGAGTAGAACATCTTGAGCTTTGGAGATGTAGACAGACTAATAATAAAGGATTACTCAAACATGTGAATGAAATAAAACACAACTCCAGTTATGTTTTTGAGGAGGTAACAGCATTACAACATGGCTCATAACATGGCTAAAGCTCACAAGAGTCAGTTTTATGTATAGTACCCAGCATAGGTCCACCAAACAAAGACATTATAGCACGAGGAGGTTTGCATGCTTCATAAATGATACAGAGGACACTTAAAGATTGCAAACAGCATAGGAGGCAGAACACTAAAAGAAATCCGCAGCACATTTGCCCCAGTGCCCCTTTAAATGGTGGATGATCTAGTGCTATATAGATGTCCTTTGGCCCCAAACTCATCAGCTTGTTCCCCAAGAGAGCTGCATGGAGCTATAGGGAAGAGGTCCAAGACAGAATTATACCAACACACCCAGCTAACAACCAGCAAACAGCAAGATGGCCAACCGGGAGATCCTCAGTAACACAAGTCTTACAACTTCCTAGTTTATTTGGGGTGATTTGTAGTCATGCTGCTTGGACAGATCGCAAGAGGAAACCATGAAGAAAAAATGAAGACTGGGTGACTGGGGAGTGACAGGGGTTGTATAGTAGTAGAATAGGCAACAGTCTATATGTTGAATAGCAAACTAGTATTGGCTTTTACTGCAGTTTGTGCTTGAATTGCTGATAAACAACATTTCAAGTGCCTCTGAGGAGTATTGTGTGGCTGCAGAACAGGGTGCATGGTGATTAATTTTATTAAAACCACTGAGTTTCCTATGAATAGCCTAAATGTATTTATCCACATTCAGAAATACAATTGCTGCAATGAATTTCTATGATATGAATAATAAATTACATGTGTTTTAACAAAATGAGACACACACATATTGTCAAAGAAAAATCCGCAGTAGTTTTTCTTTCTTTCTTTTTTGTTTGATGGTTTAACAGGTATAAGTAGGCCTACTCAATTTCAGAAAGCTCAGGTTGCAAGCAAAAGGAGGCTATTATGATACTGTTTTCACCGACACCATTAAAAATGCAGTAGGCTATATGTTTTACGATTTTCCGATTGTAGAGAAAGCAATTTAAACTTATATGATATCATGCTAAAAAGGAAATTAGGCAAGCAAATATAAAGGTTCATGTCTTTCTAAAGTCCTGTAAATAGATCTAAGTGTAATAAGTCATTGTGCAGGTGGATGCTGTGGACGCAGGCTGGAGGCGCGGATAAAAATGACATCATTGAGGTTCAATGACGGGACGTAAACACTAGAGGGCGCTTCGCATGAACATCTGTTGGTGATGTAGACTGACGTACACGGAAGTAGCTGTGTGGCTAGTACAGATGCTAGTCATATGAGGATTCATTTAATAGAATAGAATAATAAGATTTAATAGTTACGATGGTACGACAGCAGCAGCTCAATTCATTATCCGTGAAAACATTATTGTGACCAGCAACAAGAAAATAACATCAGGTAAGTCGCTGATCATCTTTTATCGCTATGTTTTGGTTATCGTTGTGCTGCGAGTGAGCTAGTGGATTGTGATAGTGGTTATTATTAAAAGTCTTTCTAGTCTTGTTTCAGTGATATGGATAAAAACAAATGTTTAATGTTTGCTGTGCGTAGACTGTCAGTTATTCCTGATTATAGTTTTTATATGGAACAATGCAGTTTTCAAAGCTGCCATTAGTGTCACAATAACTAGTCAGCTGATTGGCATCATGATAGTAGTGACAAACTTAACTTAAAACAGTTGCAAATGATTTCTCTAACTTTCCTTCATTACTAGCTCACGTGTTCCATTTATGACAAATATCATTGTGCATTTTTGTTAAGCAAAAGGTAGATGACAGTTGAAGAAGGAAAAAGAAGTCTGACTTGTGCAATCTAGCACCAGCACTTTATTTACATACTTTATTTGAGGTTGTCAGTATTTGATGATATCACATTTTGCTAAGTGAATAGGCTTTATTCTTAGAGATCAGTTTATTAATATATTGTATAACTCACAACCCATAACAGCATGTCAGTGTTATAATGTTGGTTTCAAGGTTCTGAAACTGCATAGCAGAGCATAATACCACTCTTATCTACCCAATTTTCCTGTACAATTCAATAACAAATAGAGCTTTACTTATTCAAAGTAAATTATTTTATAAAGCAGCAATAGTAAAATCACTGCTGTCTTTTTTTGTAGGATCTAAATACAATCTTTCTTTGAAGAACTCATTTACTCCTCCACACACTCCAATGTCATCTGGTTGCCCGCCCCAGTCTCCTGCTGTGGCAAAGACTGAGGTCTCCGTAGATGGGGAATGCCCTCTGCTTGCTGCCACTTTCGCCTACTGGGACAACATCCTGGGGCCCCGCGTACGCCACATATGGGCACCCAAGGGCAACCAAGTCATGTACCTTAGCGATGGAGAGGTGACTTTTCTAGCTAATCACACTCTGAATGGGGAGATCCTGCGCAGTGCTGAATGCGGAGCTGTGGATGTGAAGTTCTTTGTCCTGGCGGAGAAGGGCGTCATCATAGTGTCACTAATCTTTGATGGTGAACTAAAAGGAGACAAGAACACATGTGCCTTGTCCATCATCCTGCCTCAGACTGAGCTGGCCTTCTACCTGCCGCTGCATGCCATCTGTGTGGAGAGGCTCAAACACGTGATACGCCGGGGTCGCATTTGGATGCAAAAGGTAAACCTTTGTAAATCTCGCTGTATCAGTATTTTGTAAAAATGTAATCTTTATTTTGTCCTTGTTTTTTACTCTGAACCATGAGTGCAATAAAGAATCTTATTTATCTATTATCACCAGGTATTATTCTTATTTATCTTAGTCTATCTAAGTCTAAATTAATTTGAAACTTTGTTAAAAATGTGCACATTCAACTCATACATAGCTGAATTTGTTAATTGATTAAAAAAAATAAAAAATACTAATAGTAATTGCTAACCTCATTAACCCCTGTGATCTTTTAGAAAACACTTCCTTATGTACTGCTGGTGCCCCTGTTGTCTCTATAAATATATTTTTATATTAAAAAATACTGTATAACATTTTAACATTGTTTTGGTTAGAAATCTACAAAAACAATGTTTTTTGGTTAGAAATCGATAGCCTTAACTACATTCAAATATAAATTAATAAATGGTCAATTTTCCATATATTTTGCATGAGCTAAAATGTTTTTAAGATGTTTATTGGGGACTAAAGTTTGGTAACAACATGAATTGTTAACATTTTTGTTTAGGAGCAGTGTTTAGTTTGCAATGGGCACTGTCAATCCCAATAAAATAATTAATCGACTAAGACACCATCAGCTGATTAATCGCCTACATGACTACGTGTCCAGCCCTAGAGATGACGTCATCCCTTTTAACTTAATTACTGTTATCATCTTGGCTTTACTCATTAAGCATTATAGCAACATTGGCAGAATAATAAAGTTGCAGTCCCTCAGCACAGAGGGGCAACCCGACTAATTAGCTCCAAATGATCCAACCGAGGAAACTAGTGTGCATGTAATAATGTAATAATAAAAGCAGTCAAAATGAAATGGCCGCATGTGGAGGAGACTTGCAGCCTTTTAAGATGGAGAGGGTCAGGTCAGCTCAGGTTGACAGCCCATCTCTCTGTCCTCATTGTTTCAGTATCACATCTGTTTTGTTTTACCTTGTGTGACAGCTCATTCGGCTTTCAAACTCTTTCCCTTGACGCAATTAATATTTTACGAGTTCTCAAAGTTTTATTTTTAGGTCCTGTGTGGTTTTGATATGATATGAACCTTGAGGTTTTGTAGCAGTCAGGTAAACCCAACTATATTCTTTTAAAGATTAATAAAAAGGTTGTGGCTGTGAGTTAATCTTCAAACCCGGCGTTATTGATATTGAAACATAGTATTAATATAGCACAAAAATATCTTATTTATGATTGTTCTGCTTTCAGGGTTACAACATCATATCAGTGCTAGGCTTGGAAATCATCCCAATCATGGAGCTTCTGGCATCCATGAAGACACACAGTGTCCCAGATGACATCGATGTGAGTAGAGGGAAAGACTTTTAGCACTACTGTCTCTTTGCACTATATCAGACATATCCTTGTATATAGTCCATATACAGGCACACATCAATAAATTACAATCCCAATTTAACCCCAAGACCCAATGATTGCCACTTTACTACTTACTGTATTTTATTTATTTTTTTGTCTTAACACAAAAATACTTTTAGGTAGGATTCTAAGATGATGCTTTTATTTACTCGACTGACAATACTACTTTAAATGCTTGTATAAGATTTCAGAAACTGACAATACTTTCTGTAATTTGGTACATTTCATTATTATTATTTAAAGATGCATCATGTAACTTTCCCATGTCTAGTACCTGCTTGTGTCCATGGAGATGTGATTGTTTTCCCTGTTTCCTGTTCCGATGCTTTTTTTTTTTTTCCAACAAATTTTTGACAAATAAATAGTCTTCTATAATTCAATTCAAGCTATATACAGGTAATGCTATACTTGGAAACGGGAAAAACACATCTCCTTGGAGAAAGGAAGATTTCAGAACTATCTCCAGAAAAGTTGCGTAGTCCTATATATAATCCCAATATAATCACAACTTTGATAAATGCACTAGAAACTAAAATTTTTTTTTGTGTATTGTGAGTTGACATAACACTATACTACTGCACACATTTACACAAATTTGCAAACAAGCATATTATTATCCCAAAGAGTTTTAATATAATTGAGATTAATAATACATTTCCTCCCTGGCTGTTGTGCAGATTAAAGACACAGTTCTTAATGACGACGACATTGGGGACAGCTGCCATGAGGATTTCCTGCACAAGTGAGTGCCGCAGTACAGGCAAATGGAGACAGATGATGAACACTGCCCATTTAACACCTATCAGGCCTGCAATGATAAATAATGGCTTTCCACTTAGCCGACTTTCCCCTGGAGAAAAGGGTGAAATCGCTTAGCGCCGAGAGCCTGTGAAAAGTACATTTTGACAATAAAGTGCCTAATCGCTCAAAGCAGCACGGGGAGCCTCAATGTCCTATGAAGATGACAAAGCATGTGTTAATCCCTGCCCACTCACCTGTGTCATAAGGATAAAAAGTGGACAAAAGTTTGGCAATGTCTTTTCATGGTTTAATCAAAATCGGATTAGCCTACAGTACTTTGCCCTGGAGTGTATTTTATATTCAAAGAAATAATTAATCCTTTTGTAAATGCATTATTCTGGCAACGCCTCTGACCTGACGATTAACCTTAAAATCTGTCATTAGAAATGTCTTCCTAATAGACTCTTATTTGCAATTCTTGTCTTTATTTGTGTGTATCAGGGCCATCAGCTCTCATCTCCAGACATGTGGCTGCTCAATAGTAGTTGGGAGTAATCCAGACAAAGTAAATAAGGTAATTTTCATAATTGAGAGACAACTTCTTTTTGCAAATAAGCACTTAAATAATATAGTACAGTGCATATGATGTAAGCATTTAATTTCTAGCACAAAAGGGCTCCTTACTCAATGAGCTGGCTCCATGAATGTAACCTTAATTTTGTTGTATTTACATTAGTATTTTAACAAAAATTGAAAAGGAGACATTGTACTTTCTGTTTGTGCAGATTGTCAGAACGCTGTGCCTCTTCCTGACCCCCTCTGAGAGGAAATGTTCGCGCCTCTGCAAGGCTGACTCCTCGTTCAAATATGACACTGGCCTGTTTGTTCAAGGTCTGCTGAAGGTAGCTTAGATTTTATTAGACAGAAGGGACTCCAGATTTCAACAATATAATTCTCTTTTACGTGTTTTTGCTATTTCTTAGTATTTCAATTTTTACCATCTTGCAAAAAAGTGTGGACACCAGATTCTGTGTTGGCGTTTCAAGTTCTGTCATGTTTTAACTGAACAACACACAAGTACACACAAGTAGTGATTATGCTTTTGCCTTTTTCCCTCCAGGACTCCACAGGCAGCTTTGTTTTGCCTTTCCGCCAGGTGCTGTACTCTCCATATCCCACTACACACATTGACGTTGACATCAACACGGTAAAGCAGATGCCACCGTGCCATGAACACACATATAACCAGCGGCGCTACATGCGCTCAGAGCTCAGTGCCCTGTGGAGGACCGACTGTGAGGACGATATACCCCCTGATACTGTGATCCACACTGATGAGACCTTCACACCTGACCTGTGAGCACCAGGCTGAATCAGTGTTATTTTAATGTGCCTCTGTGTCCTTTATGGATATATATATAACCATTGTGTTTTCTGCTTTTAGAAATATATTTCAAGATGTCATGCACAAAGACACTTTGGTGAAGTCATTCATTGATGAGGTTAGTATGCAGCAATTCTGTTAAAGCTACCATATGTTGCATGATGAGGAAAATGAGTAAGGAATTACATTATCATCTGAAGGAAGGAAAAGTGTAAATGTGATAGTGATAATAAACACTCAGTGGTAATGAGAGTTATCCAATTATCCAATGGGGTTTTAAGACTATAATGTTGCATTTGGGTTGAATATGTACTAGTGCATATTTGTTTCTTTTTATGTTAAAAAGATGCATATTATTTATGATATTCTTAGTCAGAGCAGATACTAAGGTTTCAAATGTTAATTCAGGTAGATTATGGGAGAATACGTTTCAAAAGTAGTTATCTACACTGTGGTAAGTTTCAGGGTAAACTCCTCCCTTTCAGGCAGTATACATTTTTGCTCATTTCAGATTGATAGTTCTGTTCCAAATGGTTAGCCGAAACGTTTTAATTTCAGAAACATTGTCCAGATGACTACCATGGCTTTTAAACTTTTTCTATCATGGTCCACGCCTGAACAAATGAGGAGTTACATCAACAAGTCTCTGTAAAAGACTGAATCAAGGCTTACTTCATCACCCTGATTAGTGCATTGCTAATGAGCCTTATGTATTGGCTACTAAATACCATTTAACCTTCCAAATAACTGATGTAATCCAGAGCCAACACGACTCATTCTCATGGGTCACTTGGCGTCATCTGTTTCCATGGCCATTTGCCCTCTGATGCTCTTTCAGGTTTTCTGTCGTGACTAGAGCAATATGTTCCCTGCTCAAGGTTAGCACAGCAGTGGGGGAAATCTGTTCTGTTCACTGTATATTGCCCGTGTCGCTTCCTGCCGTGCCGTATCCAAGACGACTAACTGACGTCCTGTGTCACGCCCAGGTGTTCATGCTGAAGCCAGGCCTGTCCCTGCGGAGCACCTATCTGGCCCAGTTCCTGCTGCTGCTCCACAGGAAAGCCCTCACGCTGCTCAAGTACATCGAGGACGAAACGTAAGAACTGCCACTAACAACTCTTAAGCACTCCTCATAAAACACTATGCTGCAGCCTCACACTGGGACTGGGGGATATAACAACTCAAAAATCCTCATATTGATCAATCACAATTTTCAATTTGTTTTTGTATTATAAAAAGAAATCAAATTGCTTTCAATATTAATTTTCTGATGCAGGCTTCCTTCAAACTCTGATGCTCCAAACCAGATGCTTTTGTTGACAGAGGATTGGCTGTAGGCCTTTCAATTAAAAAGTTTATCATTGAAGATTAGAAATGGATCTCGATTAAAATTAAATTAAATGCCCCACACCGTTTCCAACCCCCACACTCTGCTTTACAAAAAGAATGCTTGAAAGTCAAAACACCTAAGCTGATGATGCCTTCTGTTCCCTTGATTGTTTATGACTTTGTAGTGTTGTTGTAGTATGACCTCGCCTTGAAAGGGACGTCGCTGCTGGTCACTCTGTAGGACACAAGGCAGCCGAGCTTTGTTGTTGATTCGCTGCACAAAGCGCTACTCAACACAGGGCATGTCTGTGTTTTTCTGTGTTTAGTAATGTAATCCCTAGGGATTTGCTACACCGGGGGCCAGGGTACAATCAGCTCAGAGGGGCAAACTCCAAACATTGCAATAAACAGGGGCTGACAATTGTGGGTTCAGTTGGAAAACAACCGTGGACAAAAACATATGTGAAATGCTGTGGAATACCCTTGTGTCGAATCATTCACAGGCCAAAACAAAAACATGTTTTGGATGCGGCATTGTTATATCCAATGGAAAATAGCGACCTATAGGCAGGCCTCTCTAACTGTTTCCAAGACAGTGGCTAAATGAAGATGAACAGCAGTGCACTATGGGACAGCAGGGATTCAGGCCAGAACATGCATGTAAAGCTCCAAGAGGGAGCAGGTTGAAGAATGGCATGCTTAAGTTCAAAACAAGATTGCCTCTATGCAGCAAAATAATCTCTATGAAATTATTAATCATCAGAATATGCCAAACTCCAAATATATAAAAATACAGTACACATAATTTTACATAATTTTCAAGATAATTGATTTGTACCAAATAATGTGAGTGAATTTTCAGAAACTCCAAAAACCTCACTTGTGCCCAAATCTGTCCTCTCCGCCCTGGCCGTACGGTGACCTGCTCTTTCATCCATCTGGGACACACTCTGTCCATTCTGTGATTCCAAACAATGAACTGACCTTCCCACTTTTTTTTTGAGATACTAGTTATTGTATTAATAAATTATTTTTAAAATGTGTTTTACATTGAAATTTGGGGTATTGATTGGCCGTATATTTTTTGCTAAAGGAAGACTGTAAATTAAGATTTGAAATGCATATTAAAACAACAACAACAAAAACAAGATGAAAAACATTGTATTACCTTTTTATGACCCGGTATTTTTTGGGGTTATTTAACATTTAAGTAAGCAACACAAATATATGAATTGCATTTAACTGTTTTAAAAGTAGAATAACACCATATGTTTTATATTCAAGACTCATATCTCACCAGCTGCTCTGGAAAATGTGATCATAGGCATTCTCCCTCACTAGCAAAGCCATATTGTGTGAGCATCTTCTTTTCAAAATATCACATAAGTAGACTACTTTTTATGTTTCTTACAGCGTGAGGTGTAAGGGCAAGCTTCTTTACAGGTGCCCCATCTAGGTTGTTTATGCTCTGTGGCTGTCTCTTGGAAGCATACATAATTCATTTTAGTATGGCATCTTTGTACACAGCTGCAACCAAACAAGATTCAAATGTAAAATTCTCTGACCCTTTGTACTGTGTTACAAGTTTCTCTTCCTTCTTTTCACAGGCAAAAAGGGAAGAAGCCATTCCGGTCTTTGCGTAATCTCAAAACTGACTTGGACCTAACTGTTGAAGGCGACTTGAACATTGTTATGGCTTTGGCTGAGAAGTTAAGAGCAGGACTCCACTCGTTTGTTTTTGGGAAGCCATTTTACACAAGCATGCAAGAAAGAGATGCACTAACGAGCTTTTGACACACGTTGGATGGTACATGTTTTTGCTTGTTCTTATTTTGTTTTAAAGCATGCACATTGCTCCGTTGTCGAAGCAAATACATATTATGATTGGCCTTTTATGTCTTCAAGCATGCATGATTATAATGTTACTGCTAATACGAGCCAAATGATTTTATGTTGCCATGTCCTGCTGTTATAGAATTTTTTTGTTTTAGAAAAATAATAACTTATTTTGAGCTCAAGTTTAAATTATTTTTGTGCCTATGAATGTGTTATTTATGTTGAAAGCATGTGTTATTATACAGTGCATTATAAAGTTTGCCAAATAAACGTTTTTAGCTGCCTTTACAACACAAACATTTCATCTGGCCTTAACATTATTTACATATAGCACCACTTAACCTTACAACACATGAAAACAAAAAGAAAGTTGTTTCTATCCTACTCATCACCGTCATGGTTGAATAGTGTTTTTGTCTGTAGTTGACAGCGATTGTCATCATTATGTATTTGCCCAGCTGTGTGTAAAATTGATTTGCTCTGATTCTGGCCCCTCCTCAGAGCTACAGCTCTGCTATTTGCAGTTCAGCTTAACCAGCCACACAGCAAACATTCTACTGCGTTGTATTTCCAGCATGTTCAATTGTGGTGGGAGTATTGATTATGAAGAATGAAAATGGTGTTGTCATTCCAATGTGCCAAAATCAATTTTCACTGTCTTCACAATAAAAGGTTTCATGTTTTAAATATTTTGGTACAAGAATGTTTCTAATCTGTCAGAAGTTAAATAAACAATGTAGAGTTCTTCTGCATGCATCATAAAGTTTGAATCAGGGTGAAGTTTGGCTCATGACCTTTCCAACAGCATTGGCTTCATCTATATTAATAATATCCAGCGAAATACTTGCCTCTAATGTATAACCGAAATCCGTCTGGGGCGAAATGCTGCTGACAAGAAGGAGCTAACTGAGTGTCCCCTAAACAGGTATGAACAGAATGAACAGACATATTTAAAACGTTACTCATCAGTGCTTAAGAGAAACTCAATAAAATCACCACTGAAACTACAATGGATTTATTAATTAGTGTTAAATACCTATTAAAACAAACAAACGTTACATATTTACATATTTTTATTTTTTATTTTATTTTTTTATACCATGTATAACACAGTATCTTCCTTATTTGCATACCAAATTTGTGAGGCAAGGGTGTAATGACACTACTACGAAAACATTAAGACTTATTGGTCGAGAGCCGTGTCAATCATTAAGGCATCAGCTGTTGTTCACGCCTCTCTACGTTGATTGGCCAGTTTCTAAAGTAGAACGTTTGCTATTGGTTCATTTTGTTGGCTGTTCGCATCAGAGCCGGAAGAGATGTCAGCTGGCCTTCTTCCAAGTAAATATTGAACAGAGGATGCTAGCAGCTCCAATGTCTCATATGACAAAAGGACTACTCCTGCGAAATCGGAGGAAAAATGAAACCACATGCTGTGTCAAAAAGAATAAGGTAATTTACAGTATTTGGCGAAAGTGTTTACACAAGTGGATTAAAGAGAAGTTACAGGGTGCGGCCTGCTGTCATTAGCTCGCTAGCACTCTCTGCTAATAGTATGATATGTAGCGCTTATCTTAATAACTACTGCACTACATAACCTGTACGTTTCACACGAAGCAGCCTGGTAATGTGTAGAATAAGCCGATATTATCCTCATACACTAACAAATAGCATTTACTCGTGGTACTTCGAAGCCGCATTATTGTGGTGGTGAGGACATTTCTTGAGACAGGGGATTAACCAGCTGAATAATAGTGTTTCTGGTAGTGTGTTGGCATTGTATCTGTTGTTTGTTTCATTTTAGGTGACTGTTCATCGATTTACTTGTAAATAAATTGCCATTACTGTGATACTGCTATACTATAACCCTTAAATCAATCCATAACGCCACACATCATGCCCGGTGTGCCTGTCTCCCAGGCTAAACGCAGTTTGAGTAATACAAGTGTTATAATGTGTTTCAAGGTAGTTTCTGTTTTGTTGTTTGCTAATGATTGCAAAACACAGTGCATAATTCTAATAACTGCATTGCATTTTTGTTAGTATGCAATTTGCATGCTCTCATATTATAACTGAGGTTTAATATTCATGATTTTTCCATAATTATTCCATAATTCTTTTGTGAATATGTTACACCTTTAGGCTTATTTACCTTACATTTCTGCTGATACCTTAGGCTATATGTAGAGAACTTGCTTTTCAACTTTATGTGAGAATGAATCACACTTGGCAGATTATATTGCTGTTGAAGAAACATACTTGATTCTTATCAGTTTTGCTCATAATAGTTATGAAAGCAACAAACCAAGGTGAGGACCAAGAGTTGAAATAAACGGCTCACATACTTAGAGCTGTCAGAGAGCGCTCATGTTTGTGTACTGTACATGCACTCATTTTTCAAATTTTTTCTTAGTCTTAATCTGGTAGCATTTTAAGGAGATTGAAATAGGATTTCAGTTTCTGTTCATTGTTTTTTGAGCGTGACTTTAAGGTGTGGGTGGACAGCACCTGCTCCTGCTGCTTATATACAATGTAATCCCTTTATAGTGTCATATAATGTATTTTCACAAAAATCTATTTTCACATACATAACATAATTTATGTTCATATCTGTCCTTTACTATGTGATATTTGATTAAATTGCAAATTTTCAGATGTTACACTGAAAGTCCATAGCCATGGATGGGAACAACACATTTCCCAGCTTTGTGGATTTAGATAATTTTCTTACAAAACACAACTCCAACTTCATCTGGCTCCTCGTGGGTGAGTTCCCCAAAGCTTCAGTCTGATAGAACCATGTCTTGCTCATATGTGTGTGTATGTATGTATGTATGTGTGTATGTAACACTGTTTTAATTTACAGCCACTATTCTATCCTGTGGATGGATTATTTATTTAACTTATTACAACTCCCGCAACATTGGCCTCATCCTCACCCTGATCATCAACAGACTTTACAAAGATGGCTACATTCATATTGGTACGTACAGAGAGTTTTGTTGGACAGCACTGTCAAGCAGTCAAAGGCATGAAGTTGTTAATTTTTTATGTTGTGTCATTTAGTACATGGAGGAGTATAAAAAGCAGTATAAATGTGCTATTAATGTGTCTTTATGAATGTGTGGGGAAAAATGCTTTTATGTGGAATAAGATTCCTTTACACTGGCTTTACACTGCTGCGTGATACTGGACACCTTGATCTACTGGCCTTTTAACAGAAAAGGAAGTGTTAGAGTAATGGCTCCAGCAGCATTAAAGTTTAAAATGTCAGACAGAGGTATAGTTAACACTACAAAGTGAGCAGTGCCCCGAGTGCCAGTCTATTTATTTTTAAACATGTAATGCATTATGTCTATATGTTTTATAGTACAATATTACATGTTACAAAGGTAACGTTGCTTACAATTAACAATGCTTTAAAAACTTCAGCACATTATTATTTATTTAGTCCTTTGCCTGGAATATTTGTATCAATCTTTTGGCATTTAAACTGAAATTAATAAAAATGTTGGCCTTGCACAACGAGGTTGAGAGGCAAGTGAATGCAGAAGTTTGGTAGAAAAGGAGACACATTCTCAAAAATGTGTAAAACTTAATAGCTGGGTTATAAATAATGTGGTGTTTTATCTATAAATAATTTTATAAATTTCTTCTTTTTATCAATCTGCTCCCCAGGCTCCTTCTCCTTCTCTGTGCTGTCAGGGAAAGTCATGTTCAGAGATGTCTACTTCATCAACCCAGATATGTCAATCAGGTACTACAATTAAGCAAGCTACAGTTGTTTTTTTTTTGTTTTTTTTCCTAGATCAATTTTCAGCATGATTTGAATTTACCCACTTTGTTCAATAGGATACAAGATGGCTTCCTTATATTCAGATGGTGGAAAGTGTACAATCCAAAACAGAAACAACACGGTAAGTTATTTTAGGCTTTGTTGTGCTTTAAAAAAAAAAAAAGTAAAAAAAAATAAATAAATCTTACCTTACTTAAAAGGAAAGTGAAACCCATGTTAAGAATACATGTTAGGGGAAAAGATAAAAAACAAAGCCCGACTTAATGTTTTTTTTTTATAATTTGTGCATATTTTCCCAGATCCCAAAGCAGAAACCAGGCTCTATGTGACAGTAAATGGCTTTGAATTTCATGTCTACAACCGAACTGACCTTTACGCACGGCTGCAGAAGACCTTTGGCCTGGAACCGACTCTAATTCCACCCAAAAAAGATGAAGACCAGGAACAGGAAGACACCCTCGAAAGGTAAGATTCTGCTGTGTTTCTCAAACTGTGGTATGTGAACCACTGATGGCACACAGGCTGCCACTCTGCAGGGTTCTTTTGTTCTTTTTGTTTTATTCAGAAACAAATATATGAATGTTTTTGGGATAGTCATCATTTAGAATTAGACATTGTTTAGTATAAATTCAGATGTGGTGTAGTCTCGTTTTAGACCATATTTGGCCTGACAAACTTGATAGTTTTGATAAGCCAAATATTTAGTTATGTGGTACTCAGTGCAAAAAGTGTGTAGTTTGCTGTAACAGGAAGTTCTTTTATTTTTCTGTTCTATTCAAAATGCTAGAAAAGCTTTTTGGTTTTGTTTTGCTTAAAATAGTATTTGTTTATTTTTATATGGTACATATGGTGTGCATCTACCTCAAACAACCTAAATGTAGGTATGCTGTTGAAATACAGCATGTAAGACTTAAAGTTGTTGTTCTTTCATAGTGTGAACATCAAAGCGGAGACTCCAGACCCTTCGTCATCCTGGCGCTCCCTCATCCCTGTCATCAAAGTCAACATCAGCACAGTAAGGCCAAATCTAGCACCATGATATGCGCAATCACTAGTTATTATAAAAACATTAAAGCAAAATTTTAAAATATGCATTCTTTTGTTTTAGGGACATTTGGCTTTTGGGAATCACCACCTCCCCCAGACACTCTGTGTATATTTTGAAGATGCCTTTTTGACCTATGCCACTAAACCTCCCTCTAGCCACCTTGATCAGTTCATGCACATCGTTAAAGGCTCACTGGAGAATGTCCGGGTCATGTTGGTTCCTAGCCCACGCTACCTGGGCCTGCAGAATGATGAGTAAGGCCACAGCCTATCAAACTTGTTTTTATTTTTTATTTTAGTAGTTCCTTAAATTTAGTTCACTAGTATATGAAATAAATTAAATATTTAACTATTATTTATAATTTTGTAAAATGATTTCCTCATCAGACCTCCAAGACTGATGGGTGAAGGCTTTGTGGTTATGCAATCCAATGATGTTGACATCTACTATTACCAAGATGAACCAGGTACACAACACACAGACATGGTTATGTGGTTTCTCTACATTTTCTCATTGTATTGTTTATAAAGTATTGTTTAAATGTGTGTTTGTGTGTCTTTGTTTTGCAGGCCTGGTCCCAGTGGAGCAAGAGGGTGAGGAGGAAGCAGAGACATCCAGTGAGGATGACAAACTTCAGGACCTGCCCCCATGCTGGGGTCTAGACATAGTGTGTGGCAAAGGCACTGACTTTAACTATGGCCCGTGGGCTGATCGCCAGAGGTGAGAGAGAAGCTTGTATCAATACTTTAACCTGAAATTCCGTATTCTTTAAATGCAGATGAATAAAAGTAACTCTTACACACAATAAAAAGCAAACATATCAGTAGAAGATGTTTTGCATTCATTTCAGGGACTGCCTGTGGAAGTTTTTCCTGCCTGCTGACTTCCAGGCCATGCAGGTGACAGAGGTGCCACAGCCTGGCAAACCTCGGCAGATCCAGGCCTTTGAGCTCCGCATGAACATCATTGCTGATGCCACCATCGATCTGCTCTTTACCAAAAACAGGGTGAATATCTCTCTCCATCTCTGCTTTACTTTAAGACAGCTCCTTTGATCTCTCTTCTCCTCTGGTCCCTTTGTGTTTATGTCTCGCCATGTTTGGCACTGACATTAGGGCGTTTTTATGCTTCTTTTCAAATACCAATGCCTCAACAGCTGAGGAATTCCACAAATGTTATTTGCATGTTAAGAAAAAAAAAATTAAATCATGCATTAAATTGTTTGTGTTCCATAACAGGCATTTTGTGTAAATCTATGTTAAGAGTTTGTTGTGTAATGTTTTTGTCTTCTTTCGTCTTTTTGTAAATTTTACTAATATTTTTTTCTAGGAAACCAATGCCATTCATGTGAACGTGGGAGCAGGCTCTTACCTGGAGGTCAATATACCGATGACTGTAGGAGAGATGGGTAAGCAGAAAATGTAGCTCATCTATTAATTAATTGATGCATAAATACATTGTTTATAGATATTCAACATGTGACAAGCTTGCAACCTTGTCATACAAGCTTTTCATACATTTGTTTTTCTCCACCAAAAATTTGTATACATGTTCTAATTTTTTCTTTTACCAGTCATACTAAATAATACAAATACTGCCAGTTTTGTATTATTACAAATTTTGTATTTTCATTTTTCTACTTTTAGGCTATTCTCCCACCATCAAAGGACAGTTACTTCATGTGGATGCCACCAGCAGCATGCAGTACAGGACTCTTCTTGAGGCTGAGATGCTTGCAGTAAGTAATATGTTCAACAATGTCACGCAAGAGAGACTTGCATAATGTATTCTGTCTCTTTAGTTTCATGTGATCGCCAGCTATCCTCGAGTGTGGAATATGCCTCAGACGTGGCAATGTGAGATTGAGGTTTACAAAGCCACATACCACTTCATTTATGCTCAGAAAAACTTCTTCACTGGTATTGATCCCATGGCACAAAATATGCTATACTATACTGACTATAATAAAAAGTGAATATAATTTCTAAAATAGATTTTCTATTTGTTTTTCACTGTTTTTAGACCTAATTAAGGACTGGGCCAGTGACAGTGCACCTGATATCTATTCCTTTGTGCCCTATTCTTGGACATTTAAAATTATATTTCACCAATTTGAGATGCTCTGGGCTGCAAATCAGCACAACTGGATTGATTGTTCAACCAAACAGCAAGAGAATGGTAAGGCACACCTGTTCTAATGTGGATTAAACATATGAAAGATATATGAGAAGTGTTGCTGGCGATTTATTATAATTACATATAAATCCTGTAAAATTAAACATTTTGCCCTGGATTTTTTTGTATAATGTTGATTTGAAGTATATTATGTGTGTTTTTCCACAGTGTACCTGGCTGCATGTGGAGAAACGCTCATTATTGATTTCACTCTGCCCTTCAATGAATTTGTTCCCACGACCTGCAATACTCGCTTCAGTTTGAAGGTTAGTCATAGCAAGTAAACAGATTTTGATGTGTTTTTGAACAATACACAAATGTGCAAATCCGCCTACAGAGGTGTCTAACTACGGTGTGTGGGTGCATTGTGATTTGTGTTTCTCAGGCGGAGGATACAGATATGCGCCTTTCTCTGCCAGAGTGTCACCCAAGTCGATATCCCCTCCTCACTTTGGCCAAAGATTACCAAAATGTGAAGTTGCCTACGGACATGTTTATGACAGGGGAGAGCCATGTACCGCCCCCTCCCAAACCCAGCAAGCCCCGCTGGAGGAACATCACCCACACCGAGTGAGTGTAGCATGTATTTCCATAGAAAAGCACATTCAGTTCATTCATTCAGTTCACTGCTTGGACTTGTGGACCAAAACTCTGATAAAAGATATCAGTGTTTCATGATTGTAAGCTAGCTGACTGGACAGCAAAAGAATGCTGGGGAAGTATCTTAACTGTAGAAATTGAAGAGATTTAGTGAAACCTCTTGGATTGTGCATGTAAATGTACTAACTATTACTAGCTATTGTTCCATTATTCAAATTAGTCTTAATATGACACAAGGTTTATTTTTCATTTGAAAAGTTTGTATTTATTTTGATAGAAATTTCAGTTTTGCAGAATGTTACCATTCTCGGAAGAGATGTTTGAAAGTCAGAGTTGGTGAGAAAGCACTCTCTGTACACACTGTACATGGCATCTCCACATCAAGTTCATCTATTATGAATAGCTCTGTGCTGAAACATGTACACTACTTATGTAGGATAGAAGAGTCCCTGTACCCCTGGGAGGTTACGATCAAATTCTGTCTGGGCTAGTGCACACTGGCACTGAGGTGAAATCAGGCGCAACCCATTTGCAGTCTTTTATCTCCACTCAATGTCCTTGTATTGAATGGTCCATAAAGCAAATGATGAAGTGGAAAATTCACTTAAAACCTCAGCAGACGGCCCTCTCACTGAACTGTTTTTTCTCCTTACAGAGCTGGCTGGGTGGACTGTTGGAGCGTACCCAACTTCTTACTCATCATTGACTATACCTGGCACCCTATTTATCCCCAGAAGGCTGATGAGCAACTCAAACAATCCTGTAAGCTCCTTTGCAACAGTATTGTGCTGTTTGTATCAGTGTAATGTTGAAACACACTAATCTGTTACAGTTTCTGAGATGGAGGAGTCCATGCTGTCAGCACTGAGACCCCCAGAGCACTCCTCTGGACCCAATACGTCACAGCCCCGCAACACCTCTGCCACTGCTTCAAACGCCTACAGCCGCATGCCCACAGACCCCTCAGAGCTGCCCCCTGATAGGCTACATGTGGAGATGGAAATGTCTCCTGACTCCCAAATCATTCTCTATGGCCCTCTACTCCGAGCACTGCTCGCCATTAAGGTACCATTATATTATATTACTTACTGTAGCAGTCACAAGAGTCCAGTGATTATTTAGTTCGTTTTTTAACACTCCTCCCCCACTGTTTTCACAGGAGAACTATTTTGGAGAGGATGACATGTACACAGACTTTGAGGAGGCAGTAACCAGCCCCGTGTTGTCCACAGCCACCTCCTCAGGCCTGGGCTGGTCCCCTCTGGGAATGGTGGATAGTGAGCAGAAAGACACAACCGACATCCATCCTCTGGACCTGCGGCCCTGGGACATCACAGTGCTCATTAACCTCTACAAAGTGCACGGTCGACTGCCAATAGTAAGACTGATGGGCCAAGAGGAAAATGCTATTTAATACCAAAAATATTTAACACTGATTGAAATTACATTTCAAAGTTCAAAGTCACATTGCCCTCCCTCTTTCAGCATTGCAGCAGCGAGGGCCCTGAAGGCCCATCAGGCTTCTTGGAACGGCTTTGTTTTGAGATGAAGAAGGGCTATAAGGAGACCATGCTACAGCTACTTCTGTCTCCCATTCACATCTTTGTCAGTGATAACTACCAGGTAATAAGCATTATGTTTCACATTTTTATCTTGACAATAACAAGTGAGCAAAATGTACTTACTTAATGTAAGTGATTTTGTACAACCATGGCCTTTAGCAAGTGACCATAATACAGCAGCAGTTATTCTGGGCCGGTTGCACTGTGAGAAAAGCCAGCGGTCAGGGTTGCATAATAGAAAACATGTAACCATATAGAATGTCTGTGTTCTAAGAATTCTGCCACTCTTTTATATTGTTTTGCTGAAAAATGTCTCCCAAAGCATACTCTTCGCTTCTCCAGAGTCACCTTCAATATGAACAAATGTATGGTGTTATGATTGTTTTAAATGTGTACCACTCTTTAATCCACAGAGGCCAACGGCAGATGGGGTGCTCAGAGACGGACACTTGAGTCTGTCAGGGATGCAGATGCGAGCACATGCCATGTTCTCTGCTCAGGGCCTACCTTTGGGCAGTGACACACTGGAGTACGCATGGCTCATTGACATGCAGGCAGGAGGCCTCACAGGCAGGATCTCTGTTCCACAGGTTATTGCTGCTTCAAACACTACATTTCAGGATCAGGATTTCTGTTGTTAAATCATCTTAACATGTTGATTTGCATAATAACTTTGTCACTAGCTGGCCAGTGTGGTAGAGTGGGGAGAAACTTTTATTTTCCATGTGATGTCTCGAGAATTCCAACTAGAGCAACCCAAACCCACAGTCATCTGCCAACATGGTGTAGACCGACGCATCTGTGACGCTAAGGTATAAACAGTCATGCACAATGTGCAAGACTGTCATTACTTAAGCTTAGAGTTTTTGCACTGTTTCATGTTTGCTACTGCTAATATGAGAAATGTTTCTGATGTGAAGCTAACTGTGCGTTTGAACCTGGCTTTAGAAGTTGCTCATTATAGCCAAAGGCATTTTTCACTTGGCTCAGTGTTGGTCCAACAGCAGATAATGAATGAAGACCCATGCAGACTCTCTCTAATGATCTGTTATGTTCAGATACAAAATAATTTCTATTCAGTTATTGACTTTTGTTTTATATAACATCAAACTTTTTAAACTATTTGACAGTTTAAACAATTCAAATTCTGTATTTGCTGGTGACTCTGTATAACTCCATGAGTCTATAATGTTATTCATGAAATACACTGCCTTATGCTGGTTTAGTTGACCTGTATGCCTGGGCACTGCCGCACATCAGAGGAGCTCAAGTACACCATGACCCGACTTGCAATGGATGGAATTGACCTCTTCATTGTTGAGCATGGATGTGCTGCCAACATTAAGGTATAGAGCAAAAACTAATGGGAATTTTATCTGCTTTTCAATTTGATATACCCAATATATATTTTTTATGGTTTGTTTTGTCTAGACTGGCATTGTTAGGGTGGCAAATTGCAACCTGCATAACCAGGCGGTTGGAGAGGGTATCAGTGCAGTGGTGCAGGATGTTAATATCCGGCTGTACATTGAACAGCAGCAGCAGTACTCTGAAGCCTCCAGACTGCAGCCTGCTGGTCAGAGCCAAGGTCCACCAGGTCTGGGTCAGCCCCCTCTGCTGCGACGCTCTGTTTGGCTGGAAGCGGGTTCAGTCAACTTGAACCTCATTACAGCAGACATCGCTCTGGCCGCTGACCACCCAGCCAAATGTGAAGTCCAGAGGCACTTTTTGGAACTACACGATACACAGACCAAAAGGTGGACATACATACTGTCATCAGTTATCTGCATCTCAGTGCGCTAAGTTGTCACATTGTGAGTGCATGTGAGGCTATAATGCCTCCATGCAACAGATTATGGCCTGTGCTCAGAGAGGCATGTTAACTCGCTTACTGAACTGACTGACAGCATGACATCGCATGGCTTTTTATCTCACATTGCCTCAGAGGCATGAAGTATTGCAGACTTTATTCAAATGTCCATTAAAAAAAATGATGTCAGTTAATTCTTCCTTTGGTTTTACTTTCCAGACTCTGGTTTCTGTGGCCAGAAGATGCTAGCGTTCGTAATAAGCGTGGCAGAAATCGCTGTGGCTGTCTTGGTGGCTGCCGGTTCTTTGGGGGGACCAACATGGGTCTGGACTTTTTCAGGCTTGAGGAGCTCACTCCCTCCTCCTCTTCTGCATTCTCCTCCTCCAGCACTGAGACAGACATGTCCTATGGACAGTCCCTCCTGCAACCTGCAGAGTGGATTATTACCAAGGAAACTCCCAAAGTGGATGGTATACTTTTTTTGAACAGATGTTCTTTCTTGTTATTTCAAGAATATAGCCCTAATATAATTTGTTTCTTAGGGAGGGTTGTAGGACTAAAGACAGAGACACACTCTCCTTGCATCCCTCCTGAAGTGCCAGAGAGAAGATGTCAACAACACCTGAATCTGCAGGTGCCTCAGCGCTCCCACAGCTCTGCATCCTCTTCAGAAGAGAACAGCTCCTCTAGTGCTGCACTGCCCCTTTTGGCTGGAGAAAGAGACACCCCCTCTCCCAGCATAGAGGAACGCATGTTTACCATTAACAACAAAAGCCCGGCTGAGTGAGTTGTACAGCTTTGTCAAATGGTCTTTTAAAGACATTATTATGTAATATACATTAAACTAAACGTCATTATTCTGCACAGGACTCTTGGAGAAGTACCAGAGGTCTCACCCGTGTCTCCCAGTAACTCTCAGGACCGCTCCTCTGTGCGCTCTCCTCTGTGTTCCCCTCAAGCGACAGTCGTCGGTGCATTCAGGGCGCCTGGGCAGCACAAAGAGCCTCTCAGCTGCTGTCTTCACAGACAAACCTCCTGTGGTTCTGGCTGGAGGTGTCCAGTTCAACAGTGAAGTGTCCCGCAGTGATGAGAATGTTCTGGATTCGCCTCGTCAGCGGAGGAGTTATGGCTCCTTTCCTTTCACACCATCAGCTGACTCTAACACCTTCCATCAGTATCGTTCTGCAGACTCCAGCATGTCTGTGGCTGACAGTGAAGCGTACTTCTCCGCTGCAGAGGACTTTGAACCAATCAGCAGCGCAGACGAGGGTCCGGGCACTTACCCCGGACGTAAGAAGAAGAGGAGGCAGCCTCAACCCCCACCACCATACTACATGGAGAGCTACAGGTCAGCAGCACAGCTCTAAGTTTTGTGGCATATTTTTTTGTTAGTGAAATCGTAAAAACATGCCAGTGCAAATTGTATAGCTTTATTGGTTTCTACATGTTGCTAATATGATGATACCAATATGTCCTCAGTCACAAACATTTTTCATCCTCTTTACCCTTACATTTTTTAACCTTAACCTAACCATTTGAGTACTATCTTTTAGATATATATATATATATATATATTTTATAACAACTTGAGAAACAGAAACACACAAGATTCAGAAATATCCACTGCTGACTGCAGCTCTGTGGGGGTTATGTTGTGAATTTTTTTCATAAAACAAAGCAGAATCAATGAGGAGAAATGGATTGGTGTGATGATTTCATATAACACATTTTGCAATTCATTGTACAAACCATCTTGGCCCTGAGCCAGACACGTTGAGGCTTTCATTTATTAGATTGATTCAATCATGGAGGCTGGCTATGATGTAAATGGCTTGTACCAAATGAGATGTTTGATCCATGAGAAGGCACTTGCTGAAGTGTTGTGCAAATTGGATTTTGGTGTTGCTCTGTAACTACCTTGTCATTTTTCTATTACTTTAAATGTTGTTATTGATCTCTCCATATTTTTTGATTGATATGGCCTTCAAATGAATGGAAATAATATGCTCAGGCTCACGTAGGAAGCAAAATTCATTCAAAACTATTGCAGTAGTAACAGTAGTAAATTCTAAAATCATAATTTTAAAATGATAAAATAACTATAACTGGTAAAGCTTTTAACCATAGTGACTGGACTGTAATTTCTCTTTTTTGCAGTCGAACGTCCATATACCACAGTGTGGAAGGGCCCCTCACCTATGTTCTCAATGGGGAGCTGATCACTGAGCCACGCCCTCTGCCCTTACCTCCAACACTGCCTCCCCTGCCCCCTCATCCCCTCCCGAGTCACATGTCCCAGGCCTCTTTTGTCTCTGCTTTGGCCATGGAGGAGGAGAGCTCTGTGGAAGCTGAGAAGACCGCTGAGACTGGCCCTGTCACTCGCCAACCCCATGTCATGGCATGTTACCAAAGCTACCTCGCCCAGTACCAGGTAAAACTCTATCTTCCACTGAAGAAGACACGCACTTCAACAAGTCTATTACTGTATTTGAGCTGTGCTTTTGTGCCTGTTTGTGCAGGTGTCTAATTGGTCTGTCAAGCAGCCGACAAACAAGAGAACATCTAAATCTTCACTCCATCGTCCCCTAGACCTGGATACACCCACCAGTGAAGAAAGTTCTGGATCTTTTGACCAGCTCTCGGTCCCTTGTTTTAAGGTATACTGCACATGTTAATTCATTTATAATGTGGAAGTCAATTATATCTATATATCTGTATAGATATAGATATAGATATAGATAGAAGAATACACTTTTTGAGTAATAAGGTTTTAATTTGAATGATTTCAGATCATTAAGCAGGGTCTTTCCGCCAGCTCACTGTTAGACAGAGGAGTTCAACTGATGGGAGATAACAACAGGTATTTAATCAATCTGTTCTTTCTATGTATTTCTATGCATGCTTTTTTGTGCTACTTTTATAGAATTTATTTTTTTGTAGTACACCATATACTCCTCTGGATAAGCGGGCCATGGAGAATACAGATGAGGACACAATGACTGATGACTGGACTCTGGAACAGCCTCTGGCCCAGACCAGGACCACTGCCATCGTGGAGGTGAAAGGAGCCATCAATGTGGTGCTCACACCTCTTGTGGCAGAGTCTCTGGACAGGTAGCACTCATTTTATATGTTCAAGTTAATTTTGAATTGTATTCTGACATTTTTAAACATATGTACTTAGAATATGATTGTACTGTTGCCTTTTAGGTACATTGAGGCCATGGTTCATTTTGCCAGTATCCGACACCCTGCAGCGATACTAGATGACCTGCATGGCAAAGTTTTAAATGAGGCCTATCAAATAAGCAAGTCCACTGTCACAGAATCTGTAAGTACACTTTAGTCAACAATCATACTGCTATAAATGCTTCTTGTAACTCTATATGAAACAGACATCAAATATAAGATGAAGTTATTATACTCAAACTTCAGTTAGCTTTCACTAATCAAGTAAATTAAAAGTGAAGTTGAATGAAACTCACTGTTTTCCAATCTGTTTCACCTCTCAGAGCCAAACTGGGAAGCAGGAGCATAAGCTGTCCAAGAGCGAGGCCGTGAACCCTAGCTCCCTGAGCGTTCCCCAAGGCCAGACAGACCTGTCAGTCAAACCAGATAATGTGAAAATCAAGGGCCTTCAGGCCAATGTCTCCATCCCCAAGGTATGACCTTTGACCCAGACTAATGAAAGACTATAAAGGTTGCACAAAATGTGATCTGAAGCAGAATGCTTCAAGTGGAATCATTTTTATGCTTTAAATATGCTTTTTAACAGTCTTTTACTATGTACATTCTTGAAGCATCATATTAAAAAAAAATATATACATGTTAATTTGAATTTAGATTTTAGATTTTTTTTCACAAGTATTTATCCTTTGTCTAGGTAAACCTTTGCCTTCTTCAAGCTTCAGTAGAAGAGGGATCTCCTTCGAGTTCTAGCAAAACTGTCACACATGTATCACTTGTGGCACTGTGTTTTGATCGGATCGCCACCCAGTTCAGAATGAACAGGTACATCTTTTGTGTTTTTTATTTCTTAATATTAAAATGAAAATTACTTTTGAATCATTACAAAATGTTAGATTCTTTAACATGTTTACCTACTACCAAAATTCTCTGGCTTCAGAGGGATTGTGGAAGAGACCCCAAACACAACAGAACATGGCCGACCCTCAGTCATGCTAGAGAAGTACGCCTCAGCCACCAAAATGCAGCCCCAGTCTTCGGGCTCACTGCGATCAAATGCAGGCATTGAGAAAGGCAAAGAGATTGCTGCTCGACTCAACATCCACCGCATTCACAGTCAGCTCCGAGGCCTCGACTCGACAGGTCAGGACGAACTCTTGCTATTTCACTGAGTCCCCATTTGAAACTTATTTTACGCGTATTTTTTTCTTTCTCTCTGTAGACATTGGCACCTGTGCCATTACTGCAATTCCTTTTGAGAAATCCAAAGTGCTCTTTGGCCTGGAGGAAATGGAGGAGTTTTCAGTGGTGGATGAGACTGATGCTCAAGTCACAGGAGGTGATCTGGGTCGCTCCATGTCTTCACTGGAGAAATGGGGATGGATTATGTTTGAATGTGGCATTGAGAATCTTACAGTCAAAGGTAATACATCAATTTTCATGTGCTATGAAATATGGGAGTGGAAAATAATTCTATATGTACATTTTTGTCTTTTTTAGGTGGTCGACAATCGGGTGCCATTCTTTACAATGCATTTGGTGTGATGGGTCGCACAGACACAGGAGGAAAAACAGGAACGTCAAAGTCTAATGGATCCACAGGTTCACAGACAGGCAGCGGCTACAGCACAGATGTTTCTGATGACAACCTGCCACACGACCCCCTCAGCCCACCCTCTGATGCCAACGAGAACTCTGACTCTGATGACCAGGTGAGTTACAAAAACACACACACACACACAAAAGACTGTTAATAGACATTTTTACTGATTTGTGCTTACAGGACGAAGGTGTTGAATCAGATGACCTCAAGAAAGACCTACCCCTCATGCCCCCGCCTCCTGACTCCAGCAGCATGAAACTGACCATCCGAGAAATCTGGTTCAGTTTCGCTGCTCCAACAAATGTGCGCTCACCTTCGCAAGCTATTTCAAGGTACACAATCATTACAGAGCCATGCTTAACTTGAAAGTAGTACACCTCTGTCTAATTAGTTTGTTTACTACTTTTCAGGCAGCTCAATCTACTTAGCACAGCCACACCTGCTATTGGCGCCTGGTTGGTTCCCATTGACCAGCTCAAGTCCTCCCTACGCAAACTGGACATGGAAGGCACACTACGAATCTGTGCAGTTATGGGCTGCATAATGACAGAAGCTTTAGAGGTTAGAACATTCACTAATAAGCCAAGATATTTTATGTGTTTTTATATTTTGTTATAATCGTATGTAATATTTATAACAGAAAAAGACTATTCACATTCCATTCCGGAGCAAATACAACCGAGTTACCAAGAGAGCTCGGTATCTGCATGAGAATCCCTCATGTATGCTGTGTAACATCTTGCATCGCTATCTGCAACAAGCAGATTATTCCATAATTGAGGAGGCTACCATGGTAAGTGCAATATAAACTGAATATAAATTGAATTAATTTTTAAAATAATAGTACTCAAGAAAAAGTCTGAATTCTAGAAGCAAAAATGTATGATAAAATAAATATACATTTTCTCACATTGTTAAACACTGATAATATTTTATCTTTGCACTACAAATAAGTTTAAGTAGGTTACATTTAACTGAGTAAATCCATAACACCTGACTTTTAACCTATTCAATCTATTTCCATTTTATTTCAGAATGATGGCGTGCCAGCACTAGTAACTCTAAAGAAGGGTCTTGTGGCATTGGCAAGGCAATGGATGAAATTTATTGTAGTGACTCAGGGTTTCAAAGCCATTGGTCTGATGAGGCCTAACCAGCTTGCCAAGCCAAAAGAACCTCAGCCAACCCTGGTGGAAACGGTGATGGGCCTGGACAATGGCGCCGCCCTACAGAGTGACACCAGCGCTGATGGAGCCGAGTTTGAATTTGATGCAGGTGGGAGTATAAAGCTTTCAAAGGGATGGGGATTGTTTGGTGTACCCCACCTCTGCTTGTCAGTGTTTACACAGACATAAAAGAACAATGTTTGTTGTTTGTCAGCAGATAGTATATTGAGGAAAGAATATTTGACTTGAAGGAGTTTTGGCATTCTTCTCAGAGTTTGATTTAATATTCTTTTGTGAAGCCACAGTGAGTGAACACACCATGTTGCTGGATGGATTGTGCAGCCGCCCGCCGCCTAAGGAAGCAAACACTGGCCCTGTCAGTGGAGTGGAAATCATGAGGAAGCTCTCCAAGTCCCACACACACAATGACTCTGGTCTCAGAATAAAGGTATATGAATTATAGTGCAACCTATAGCTTTTTGTAGTATTGATTTTCAAAAGAAACTCAGAAATATATTGTACAATTTTTGGCTGTGAATGGGAAGTATGAGATCCACAATGAAAATATAAGAGGGACTTTTGTTAGTGAGATAATGTCTGACTGACCAACCATTGCTGCAGATTGGCTGCAATAGTTATAGTAGGTATACGTATAGGTATAGTAGCTGTAGTTGTGGCTTATCTGGTGTGTGGAATGAATGAATAATGCCGTATAAAGCTGGAGGTTGTAAGGTGTGATTAATTATAAGATGACACTGCATTAAGTGGCCATATTCAAGTTTTTTGGAGTGTTAAGTCTTGTCATTTATCACACTTAGGGTTCACATCCATACCAGTCGCTCAGTTACACCAGCGGCGACACAGCAGCAGACTCCCCAGCCCATGTGAGTCGAGGGGGCTTACCGGCCAAGGACAGCCCCAGGAAGGAGAGTCTCTTGAGCAATCTGACAGGCAGTTTTCGAAGTCTGCACAACTTACTGGAGGGCACACCGCAGAGGAATGAACCGTCTACTGCAGCAGCTGCCAAGACCAGCTCCCTGACTCGCACAGGTATTCACATGGCAAAGAGCCCAAGCATTTAAGGCCACTTGTAAGGATGACATTCTAAATAGTCTTTATGTTACGCTTTTGTGCCATTTCAGGGAACAGCCTTGGGACAGACATGCTGACGGAACATCCTCTGCTATCGGCACCCTCTTCTGTAAGTTTTTATAACTGGATGTCCAACGCCGTGGGTGGCAGGACTGGAGGTATCACCCAGGACTCACCAGCCACCCGCTCCCAGCACAACAGTTTACAAACAGGTCAGAAACTATGCAGTTTGATTTACTGAAATGTTTACTCAACTGTAATATATTTTACTTTCAAATGTTGTTCCACAAGACTCCCCGGAATATCTATCCTTGGATAGCTATTACCAATATGAACTACTACCGGTTAACAGCCCAGAAGGAGGTCAGGGATTGTTGTGTTGTGCTTGTGAAGTAATCAGAAAGTCTAGTCTTTTTAGTTTCCCATAGTAAAATAGCTACACCATGTTTATACTTGTAGGCATATAGTTTTGCATTGAAATCAATTCTACAATCCACTATGTAAAATAGATGATAGTTAACTGTTGTCATGTGTTAGTAATTATAAGTGAATTTGTAATGTGACTTGTAATGTGACAATCCAATGCAAAATACTTCTTAAGTTTGACTGTAAGAGTAAGAATAAATGCAGAGGCACAAAACATTCAAGAACATAACGTGACTGCATTGCAATGTGTAACTTGTTATTGATTACTATGTACTATATTGTAAAAATGAAAAAAAATATTATTATGCTGCCTAAGCCTTTTGTTATACTCTGTGTAAAAAGTATAGCACAGTTAATTTATAATATTATTTACCTTACAAATCTCATTGACATTTTTAGGTGGAACCTGTAATCTACCCACAATCCCTTCTGCGTCAGACTTCAACACTGTTTTGTCCAGTGACCAGAACACTTTGGATGGTACACAGTCACAGCATTCCCAGCACAGCACCAGCCAGGATGACATCGATGACATTGAGGAGGGCAACCTGTGCCCAGCAGCTGTACAACTGGCTGATGCCCAGGTATTTAAAAGTCAATTAAAGTCAAATGGTGATCAGACTACTATAACTATATATATAAATACAACAACTACTACTACTGTGTTTATTTTTCTTAGGTTGTTTTCAAGCCCCTGCTAAACTACACTGGCATACAGGCCCAGGATGCTACCCCTTTAAGTTATAAAATGTATTTTGGAGAGCACCTGTCTTTCTCTGGGAACCTTGAATGTCTCCGTGCAGATATTGTTGATTCTGACCCATCTAAAGAGCGGAAGAGCAAAAGATCCAGAAGGTACAAAATCATTCTTAATTTATTTTCTGATTCATTGCTATAATCTTCCTCTTGGCACTGTCAAATATTATCTTCTATTCTAAAGACAAGGCATGGTGAACCTCCCACCACTGGAGTTCAAACCAGCTCTGCTGATCGAGACGTTTAGCCTGAACGCGGTTGTCATGGAGAAGTCCACCAGCGCTCCTCAGGGTCCCACTGCTGCCCCTCTGTCCTTCCACGACCTGAACCGACGTCACTACAACACATTCCACTGTGACTTTACCACTGCCTGCCAGGCCATCAGCCAGAGAGTAGACATGGCCCTAGTGCGCCTCATCCACCAGTTCAGCACCATGATCGACGACATCAAAGCCACACAGACTGATATAAAGCTGAGTCGGTACACTGCAGGCTCAGCTTCTCCAACACCCACCTTCAAGGCCCGCCCCTATCGCCACTTCAGGTCATCTGACTTCAGCCGCAGCTCGAGGGGCAGCATCAATGGAGGCGTCCGAAGTGCCACACAGACGTTAAAGAAAAGGGGAGCGGCTGGAGCTGGGGCAGGAGGAGCAGGCATGAGCGGAGGTCTGCCCCCGAATGGTCCTCCATCAGGAATGGACACACTAGGCAGAAGAGAGCCAAGAGGTCGGACTTCTCTGGGGCGTTCAGAGAGACGCACGTCTAAGGTAATTAACATTGATCTCTTTAGAAATTAAGATGTATACTAATTTGTTTAAGTGTAAAAAATGGAATCATCTCTGTAAACTATAAAACTTTTTTTTTTGTATATTGGGTTATCCTGTCACTCTTTTTTAAAAATAATCTGCATAATATTAATTCATGAAAAGAGAAAAGTATTATCATATTTTTAACAGTTGACAAAACCTCAAAACGTTGCTTAAATTTTAGACTTCTGTCCTATTGAGTTAGCATAAGTATTGCTACCAGTAGGTGGTGCCAGCAGATAACAACAATTACATGGTGGTCATTTCCTTCAAATATGTTTGAATATAGTAATGAATATAGTAATGATATAAAAAAATCTCGATCCTGTGTTATGATTGCAGGTGTCTCGAAAGGGTTCTCGTGATGTGGCGGACCACATGGCGATCCAGATGGATGACTCTGACTCCATCACGGTGTCGGAGCAGAGTGAGCCATCAGCCGAATGTTGGCAGAACATGTACAAGCTGTTAAACTTCTATTCTCTCATCTCTGATCCAACTGGCATCTTAGAGAAAAACTCTCCAGAGAACTGCCTTACAGGTTTGGCACTGGAGCAGTACATTATCTCCCCTCTTTAGTTTTAGGGAAATGGTGATGAGAATTTTATGTGTTTTTACAGAAAATGGCCACAGAACTTCAGAGTCATTCTGTAAAGTGATTTTTGAAAATGAGCAGCAGGAGCCCACCACGCCTAATAAGCCGTCAGGGAGGAGGAGAAGTCTGGTGAGCTCAGAGCCGCAGCACGTCACCCTCATCGTGTTCGGGATAGGCATGGTCAACAGGACCCACCTAGAGGCTGATATAGGAGGACTGACCATGGAGGCGGAGCTCAAGAAGATCCATGGAAGTTTTACACTAAAGGAAAAGATGAAAGGTAGGTGGTAGTGGTAATGGTTCATTCATGTTTTTTCATAAATAACAGGTACCCTTCTCTTTGGTAAATGTGTACTGATTACCTGTCTTTTTTCATCCTAGATATCCTGCATCAGAAAATGACAGAGACATGTGCATCAGCTCACATAGGAGGAGTCAACATAGTTCTCTTGGAGGGCATTACACCAGACATTCAGTATGTGATGTCTAATTTCTTATTGATCAACACATTTCAGTTTTAACAGTGTTTAACTGTATGTATTTTATGCTTATTTTGGACTAAATTTACTTTCTAACCAATTGTAGAATGTAGTTTCTTTTTTACACTGTGCCGCTGCAGTGTATAGCACTCCTCCACTAATGTAAAAGGAATCCTCAGAATATTGCCTTCACCTTGTATATTCTGCAAAGGCAAAATAAGAAAAGGGTGAAGTGTTCATCTCAAGTGTTTTTACTCTGCTAGACACAATTACAAAGCCTGTTCCAGCTTGGCAAGCAATTTCCCTAAAACACAACAACCCTAATCAAGTTACTAGCCCGGCAGTCATGCATCCTGGAAAGGCTATGAATCTGTGTTCTCACTAAGCGTCAAAGTAAGATGTTCAAAAATACTTCAGGTTATTTCGGGACTCCCTAGCAATATGACTTCTTATGCTGATGTCTGGAGCCCCCCTTTGGTCATATGTGAATTGGGGGAAAGCGACTAAGCTACAGCTTCTCTTATTGGCTTTTAGCACTGTCTCACACTTCCCTCTTCTCTTCTCTTTTACTTTTTTGCTTTCTCTGCCTACTATGCGTAGACTGGAGGATTTTCCAACATCTCCCACCAGCACAGCTAAACAGGAGTTTCTGTATGTTGTTGTTAAACATAAAGATTAGGCTTTGTGAATCTACTCCTGGTTGTACATCATCATGTGTCACCTCATCTCATCTGGAATCAGTGTGTTGGTGTTTTTTGTTGTTGTTTTATTACAACAGTTAAAGCTGAACATTCAATGTGCCAAAATATCACTACTGATGATGAATATATTTAGCCCAATAATTAAAAATCTCAAGTGCTTATTTCTTAAAACTAATTACAAGAAGATAAAGTATAATACTTGTCTTGCTGGTCATATTTTCAACGTCATACAGAAATCACTCTCAATCCATTGCCATTGTCTTTCCTGGTCATATGAATGCTCTCCTGAAGGTGCATGACATTTGAATGATAAATGTTTACTTAGGCATTGTCAAAAAAGTGTAAAATGGAGGAATTTATTTACTATATTTTGTTGTGCCTTTTTCAGAACGGTGGTAAAATGCAACATTGCCAAGTCTCAAGCCCTGTATAGTGCGCAGCGGGGACTGAAGACCAATAATGCTGCTGTTTTCAAAGTGGGGGCAATCATGATCAATATCCCTCAGCATCCAGCTACTTTGCACAGCATGATGGTCCGCAGCTCCCACCAGCTCTCCAAACAAATCTCAGACCTCATTCGCCAGCCCTCCAATGCGTATGCGCAAATGTTTTTGTAAATTTTACATCTCTTGATAAATAACCTTTGTGAATCTCCTCCTAATACTCTTGTATTGTTTTTGTATACAGTCAGCCTCCAAACCGGGAGGACACACCCACTCCACAGCCCCCAGACAAAGCATCCAGCATTAATCAAACGCCTGTAGAAGCCAATGAGTTCCCCCAACTTCCTGAGGGTTTGGAGAAGAAGCCAATTGTGCTTAAGTTTAGTGCCATGATGGATGGTATTACAATAGGAGCTGCCCTGCTGCCATCACTGAAGGCAGAGTACAAAATGGGACGTATGAAAAGCCATGGAATGACAGGTGGGTGTGTCTGCCACAGATTAAAATGTAGCATTACTCTTAGATCCTCAGTATTTGTTGTCATTATAACACATTCTTTTTATATACAACCAAGGGGCTCAAACCAGCTTCACTTTTGAATTGCCAAACCACAAGCTCTGTTTCCAGTCCAAAGTGTCCCCCGTGGACTTATCCACCATGCCCCCATCAGCCAGTCTCACTCTGCCCCCTGTCACTATGTCTGGGGAGTACATAATGGAAGACCATGATACTCACTCAGACCATGGGTGGGCACCTGATGACTTTCCTACCAAGCAAGGAAATTATTTGCAAGGAAACTACTTGCGCTGTGTGGCTGAGGTATTAACACCACACGTCGCATTGTTAACTAAAAGGTTTTTGAATCAATATGAAGATGATAAACACACATTTTCTCATATACAGATTGGTTCTTTTGAGCATAACCTGACCACAGACCTGCTCAACCACCTGGTTTTCCTCCAGAAGGTTTTCATGAAGGAAGTCAATGAGGTCATTCAGAAAGTTTCAGGTATGTCACAGTAAAGACACTGTATTTCATTTGTTTTGGTTTATTTAATAATACTTTTGTGCTGTTTTAGTTCTGTACTTTTCCTGTGTAGTTGATCATATTTAATCATTGCATGTTCTCATACACAGGAGGAGAACAGCCTATTCCTTTGTGGAATGAGCATGACACTTCGACAGACGCCGATAAGCCAAAGATTCTACTTTATTCAGTTAGCCTCATGTTTAAGGTATCTCTTCAAAGTGGATGATGTTTTCTAAATTATTACCTATAATGTTGCTGTAATTAGAGATTTGTCTTTTTTTATAGGGAATTCAAATGACAGCCACTACTCCATCCATGCGAGCTGTGCGCTTTGAGACTGGGCTCATTGAACTAGAACTGTCCAACAGAATCCAGTGCAAAGCCCAACCTGGTGGCAGCAGCAGTTATCTGAAACTCTTTGGCAAATGTCAAGTTGACTTGAACCTAGCTCTGGGACAGATTGTCAGGCACCAGGTACAGTAAAGCAAAAGGATGATATTATTTGACCTTTTGTAGTTTAAGAGTTTCAACACTTCCTTTATTCTTGTCCAGGTGTATGAAGAAGCAGGGTCAGACTTCCATCAGGTGGCATACTTCAAAACCCGTATTGGCCTGAGAAATGCTCTGCAGGAGGAAATCAGTGGCTCCTCGGACAAAGAGGCTGTCCTCATCACACTCAACAGACCAATAGTTTTTGCTCAGCCTGTGGCTTTTGACAGAGGTTTTGACTCTTATCTCTATATCTTTTTACGCTCATCTCTTATTTTATATAATTTTGCTGCATTCTGTATTACAGCTGTGCTGTTCTGGTTGAATTACAAGGCTGCGTATGACAACTGGAATGAGCAGCGCTTGGCTTTGAACAAGGACATCCACGTGGCCACCAAAGAGGTGGTGGACAAACTGCCTGGCATTCAGCAGACCTCAGCCCAGGCCTTTAGTACCCTTTTCCTGCAACTGACTGTCAACGATCTAGGTATCTGCCTGCCCATCACCAGCTCCTCTCAGGTGAGCAGTGTTGTTTTTACCGTTTTAGCATTTGTCTGACTTAATTTATTCATGATGCATTTGGGTTTTGGGGGGACAACTTTCATTACAAACATTCTGTAGGAGTTTCTATATGTGATGTGTACAAATAAGACCAGTTGTGTTGTGACATGTATTCCATAGAGAGGTCAAGTGCCAGTTACGGAGGCCAACAGCTCTGAACATGGGACAAGCGCATCAGTAGGCCGCCAAAAATATGCACGAAAAGTAACCAGTGGCTTATTACATCTTCTGTGGCTTGATGTGGGGAAATGGTTAGCTTTGATCATTTCATACAAGTGGCAGTATCACTTGTGCAATTTGTGTACCCATAACAACCTTCTATCTTTCTGGCATAACAAGGAAGTTTAATGTGGTGTATGTGCTTGGGCTGTCTAAATAAATGCCAGTTTCTGGGTCTAATGTATAATTATAATAATAATTCAATTTTAATACTAATGTGCAAACTGTGGTATAAGGGACTGCTGTGACTGCTGTGGTTTGATTATATTCAGCTCTAATGACTCAATGGTGAATGATGTAATTAGAATTAGAATGATCAATATTTCTCTGAATATCCAGAATGACCAGTTAATGACTTGATTTGATGCCTTCTCAGAGTAATAATTTATTTAATCAGTTGTTTCCCTCATGTGGAACTTGACAAAAGAATTCCAGCTTTAAATATTCCCATTCAGTCATTATGAGCCAGTGAACAAGTTTCCCCCATGTCAAAATATTCATGATTTCTTTCCCAGGCCAACCATAGCATAGACTTTGACACCGGCTCTGCCCTGGTCCTGACCATTGAAAGCACACTGATCACTGCCTGCTCCTCTGAGTCTCTGGTGAGCAAAGGGCACTTCAAAAACTTCTGCATTCGCTTTGCTGAGGGCTTTGAGACCTCCTGGGATGACTGGAAGCCTGAAGTGCGAGGAGACTTGGTCATGAATGCATGTGAGTAAAGTATGCACAAATATATAATGGTCATCCCTTGGTAACTTTTGAGGGGCATGAGAGTTGGGATAGAGCTGACGTTGTCTGTACACATTGCTTCTAATTCTTATTTTGTCTGTAGGTGTTGTCCCTGATGGCACATATGAAGTCTGCTCCAGAACTACGGGACAAGCTTCTGCAGGCAAGTTCTTTTTTGCTAGACTATAAATTATTGATCACACCTTAAAGCTGCACAATAAGCACAAAACTCTTTCCAGTAATTCTCTTCTGCTGCTTCTCCCCTTTTATTTTTGTTCCTCTGAATAGAGAGCAGCAGTGCGGGGACGTGGACATTGAATGTCTTGTGGAAAATGTGTGGCATTGACGTTCACATGGACCCCAACATTGGCAAGAGGCTCAATGCTCTTGGCAACACTCTCACCTCGCTGACTGGAGAGGAAGATATCGATGACATCGGGGACCTTAATTCAGTCAATATGGCCGACCTTTCTGATGAGGATGAAGCAGACTCCATGTCGCCCACCATTCATATGGTACGCCCAATTATAGTTTTTAATAGCACATTTTAGTAAATGTGTTTAAACACAAACCATACAAAACCACACATGAGCATATACAGTTACATTCAATACATTGTATGATCCCACCTGGCTCTCAAGGATGTAATGGAAAAGTTGTTGAACTATTGCTCCTGCCCCTCCATGTTCCTGTTATTGCAGAGCTCTGAGACCCCGTTCAGCCCTCGGCTGACCCTAAGGAAGCGTCTGGTAAACCACATTCTGGGCCTGAGCCCCAGACCTCAGAGTGTGTCTGTCCCAGCTGACTACTTAAACTGTGCCTCGCCTCGCCCAGGAGCGGGCGCGGCAAGGTCCCAAAGACCTCTCTCCTGGGCCTGTGTATGTAGCCCCACAGTGACACTCTTCTCTGGGCTGACCAAATCATCTGTTTCATTGGAGGCAGTGCTGTCCTCTAAAATGCTGAGCAATGCTGTTCCAAATCATAGGACGCTAAATCATATGCATGGTACTTGGTAACTTTGCTGAGCATTTGCTGCCCTCATTGAACTTAATGGCAGGTCAAATAGAGTAGAGTGGTGGTGCACAGTCCACACTGAAAAGGTTGCCTTATTCTTTTATCTTCGATTGAAGTGGTGGTGGTTTTACTATTTTGAAATCTATTCTTTCTGGTGTGTGAATTCTTCACAAAAAATTTGGGAAAAAACTATTTAAAAGCCAATAAATGCAGATGTGGGATGCCTGGCTAAAATAAGGTTTTGATCCTTCAGTATCTTTGGGCTTAACAGAGGGACATTAAGCCTTATGGTTGTGAGTCTGACTTGTGTCTGACCTGCAGGAGAGCGTCGACCCCAGACGGCAGATGGTTATGGGGAACCAGGTGACTGATGCCAGAGGGAGGAAGATTACCAAGAGGGTGGTGGACATCCGAGAACTGAATGAGCAAGCCAAAGTTATCGATGACCTCAAGTAACACTTCATAAGATTTATTTTTTCTCCCATTGATAAATGCAATTGTATTGTTCTCTTTAACCCTTTCACTCCATTTCAGAAAACTGGGTGCCAGTGAAGGTACAATCAACCAGGAAATTCAGCGCTATCAGCAGCTGGAGTCCGTTGCTGTTAATGACATCAGGAGAGATGTTAGAAAGAAACTGCGTCGCTCAAGCATGAGGGTACAATGTCTTGTATTTGCTATTTTCACTACATTATTCTCATTTGCTTTAGTTGTTTGTGACTTTGTTTTGTTCCTGTGCCAGGCTGCTTCCCTGAAGGATAAGTGGGGTCTCGGCTACAAACCCAGCTACAACAGGTCCAAAAGCATCTCTGCGGCAGCAGGCAGACCGCCCCTGAAGAGGATGGACAGACAAAGGTCTGTTGTATTTTACTGCTGTGATGGCTCCTTACAGTTCATGTAGTTCATGCCATGTATCACTGTGACTGCAGCTCCAGAATAGGAGATATGGAGGACTTTCCTGACGTGAGGATTGATGTGGCTTCCCCTGGACCTCGGGTCACCTTCAACATCCAAGATCCGGTAAAAACAAAAACAAAGAAAAACTTTTTGGAAACAACCATGACATTTATTAAAAATACATTTCTTTTCTATATACTACTGACAAATCAAATATATTATATTGTCATTTTGTGACAGTTTTGTACACCCTCAATGAGGTTTATGAATGTGGGTAAAATGAACAAACTTACTTGCCGTTTTGTTCTGTAAGTAATAGTAAATTGACACCTTAATCACATAATTTGTGTTTAATTTAAGTCTAAAAATCAGGCCTCGGATTCTGCACTTGCACCTGTCAGTCCAGGAGAAATATTTAAGGTATTTGGTACAAAAATCAAACTTACAAAATCAGACATTTAACCAACCCCAACAAATTTGTGTTTCCTATTTTTAATAAGATATATGCATACTCAAATCAGGATGAGGAATGCTACCAACAAGAACATTCAGAGAACAATATTCACTATCAAATTTGTATTGTAATCTGTCACCATTTCATTCTTCTAACTATATACAACTGAATAGCTTTGATTAGATTGCCCCAGACTACATTATATTCAGACATATCTACCCTACTTTAATACACAGTTGCTACTTATTTCATTACAAACATTCTCATCCTGACTTGAAATGTATCTGAATAAAAATCTTTCCTTCAGCTGCAGATTTTTTAAAGCTTTTTGCTGTGCCTTTAAACTGATCAGATATTAAACGTGGTGTATCTAAATCTATATTTACTAACTTTAATGATAATTATTAAAAATGTTGGTCTGCTGTCCTGCTTGCTTGGTTTTGGGCTTTTTGGAGTTTGGGGATTTTCAGTCTTAAATTTGCCCTACATCAATTATAACCAGATGGATTTATAGAACAGTTTCCTATAGTAGGTCTGTTAAATTGTTCATACATTACGGAAAGCCACCTTCTACTTTGCCATGCTCTGTTTTGGGAATATGTTGATACTACTTCTGCTGGACTGTGCGTCATCTTGTTATATTTTGGGTAATGTACATTCTCATCTTGTTGCATCATATCTTTCATTACCAGAAAATGCATGAATTTGTGTTGGTGGACTACATAAATCAACCATTGCAATTCATTTCTTTTTACTGCACATTTTTCTGGCCCTGACTCTGTGTTCCTCTGTGAAGTTCCCTGAGGAGGCAGAGCTGGACCTGTTGTCAGTCACCATCGATGACCCATCCCATTCATCTCATCTCCATCCTCCATCTCCATCCACTGAGACACAGCGCTCGGCGTTCAGCGCTCCAGGCACTCCTGCTGTCTTCTCACCCACAATTCCCTTCCAGCACGATGACTCCCGACGCGATGACCTCTCCACTTCTTCCTCTGAGGACTCTGAAAAAGAGGATGACTTTGATAGATTACCCAGCTATCGACGGCCTTTGTAAGTCCAGTGTTTACTTCATTTACTATTACAGACTCCAGCATCAATAAATCTTTTTCCTCTTTTTGTCTACAGCCCACCATCCCACAGAAAGTCCACGGGTTTCACCAGTGTTAGTCAGCTGTTCTCCGATCGCTGGCCGGGAACACCGACCAATCGCAGCTTCAGTGGCACGGCGACAGAGCGCAACATAGACTTTGAGCTGGACGTGCGCGTGGAGATTGACAGCGGGAAGTGTGTTCTCCACCCCACCACTCCGCAGCCAGAGCATGAGGATGTCTCCTTGAAGAGGTGGGATGAAAAGAGCTTTCACACTCTGAGAAATAACTCAGCCATATTTGAAGTCTGACTGACATCTCCCGCTGATTCCCATGGGGATAGAAACGCCTCTGAAATGGCCAAATTATTCTTCAAATAATGAGATCCTCTTGAATGATTTGTCAGATGAAAACCGTCTTTAAAATTTGTATTAACCTTGTGTAACTAGTGACATTTCATTACAGTGTGTTGACCGTGCTCTGAAATTTGCCATTGGTGGTGTTATAGAAGCTGCGAGCGTAGTCTTAAGAGTTTGGACCAAGACTCTCCTCCTAAGAAGAAGAAACTACAGCCAACCTACACCTCCACCACTCATCTCTTAGCTGGAAAGAAGAACCCCTCAACCCTACAGACCAAATCAAATGACTTGGAGACCACTGTTTTTTACATTCCAGGAGTAGACGTTAAGGTTAGTCCCTAATTATACAGAATAACCTTCAGATATATGTTGTGTTGATATGTTGTATTTAAATTATTTTTTTATTTATAATATCACAGTTGCACTACAACTCCAAGACGCTGAAGACAGAGTCGCCCAATGCCTCACGCGGATCCTCTCTCCCTCGCACTCTCTCCAAAGAATCCAAGTTATTTGGTATGAAAGATAATGGCCCTTCCAACCCTCCCAATGCTGTCCAAAGCAAGACTAACTCGCTCCAACCTCCCCTGCCCCCACCTATTCCATCAGGTATTATGCTCTCCTCATAAGTTATTGCATGCCCTAATCCTGGACAGTCACATGCACAAGATGTGAAATGATCAAAATCACAACCCCACTAAACGCATGTTACAACTACCGGGCATTTTGATCAATGGGTTCATGCATTTTGATGTGTATCAAAGATGGAGAAAAAACACAAAATTAAAATAATCCATTGAAACATTCATCTAACTGTATATAAACCTAGACTATATAATTGTAACTTTTTTTTGTCTTTACAGCCAAAGGTAAGGGGAGTGGAGGGGTGAAGACAGCCAAGTTGTATGCATGGGTGGCACTCCAAACTCTACCAGAGGAAATGGTCATTAGCCCATGTCTGCTTGATTTCCTGGAGAAGGCCTTAGAGACTATTCCTATCACTCCTGTGGATAGGAACTATGCAGGTTTGTCACGCCTCATATGGACATGTCTAAGAGACAGCTCACACATATACTGTTGATGTAGTGTGCTTTTGAAATATTAATGACTATATTGTGTTTGTTTACTTTCAGCAGTAGCCTCTCAGGAGGATGACGTGGGTCAGTTTGATGCTGTGGATCCATTGGAAGAATCCACCACTTCTCTTGTTTCCTCATCTACATCGGCCTACTCCTCCTTCCCTGTCGATGTGGTTGTTTATGTTAGAGTTCAGGTAACACACTGGCCACTGTCTTGAAAACTTGCGATCATTGTTATGCCTAATGCTATTAAAAAGCTTGTTTTTTTTTCCCCAGCCCTCACAAATTCGGTTTAGTTGCCTGCCCATGTCCAGAGTGGAGTGCATGCTCAAACTGCCTTCCTTAGACCTGGTTTTTTCATCAAACCGTGGAGAGCTAGAGCTTCCATCAGGAGCCCACCCCACAGAGGGACCCAACCCTCCCTCCTCTACCCCTCCTGGGCAGCATGTACCAAAGATACCCCCCAGTAAAGGTGGGCATTCTAGTGTAGCAGCATCTGAACTACAAACTGCTAATGTTTCTTCAGCCCTTTTATTGTCTTTGCTTCATCACTTAGCATACATCCACCATATGTTGTTACATACTGGAGTGAACTTTTCTAACTAGTTCATCCCTTTCTTCTCCCTCCTTATGGGCAGCGTCTCCTCTGCTGGGGAGCCCTCTGGGCAGGAGCCGCCACAGCAGCAGTCAGTCAGACCTGAGTGGCCCCCCCAGTAACTCCTCCGGCCTCAGCTTTACTGCCTGCATGTCGGACTTCTCCCTGTACGTCTTCCACCCCTACGGCGCTGGAAAACAGAAATCTGCAGTCACAGGGCTGCCTCCAGGCCCAGGACCCCTAGGTATGGAAAAGAAAAAGTCATTTTGTAATACACTGGTACTTGCTTTAAGTATTTGATAAGGCTGTCATTTGTGGTTTCAGGCACAGTGGATGAGGAGCCCTCTTCAGTCACAGGAAGAAAAGACTCCCTGAGCATCAATCTGGAGTTTGTCAAAGTCAGCTTATCCAGGATGAGGCGCACCGGGGGCCCCGTGCTGATTGAGAGCTTCATCCCAGCCAAGGGGGGCAAGATAGACACCACTCTCATCAATATTTCAGGTACATTCTGGCTCCAATTCTGACGCTGACATTTGTTACAACAGGGGTTCTCTTTGACATGATCCTCTTAAAAAGCTCATTAAATGTTGAAAAGGTGAACCTGACATCATGTTACACCCTTCTATATTCCAGCTGTGTGTGACATCGGCTCTGCTTCCTTCAAATACGACATGCGGCGGCTGGGTGAGATTCTGGCCTTTCCGAAAGCCTGGTATCGTCGGAGTATTGCCAGACGTCTGTTTTTGGGAGACCAGACCATAAACCTGCCAGGTGACCTGTTTTTGGATAAGCATTGATTTGTTTTATATTATATAAATATCACACAAAACACCCGCTCTGGTCTCTTTCCACTGGGTGCAGCTGCAGTCTCAGTGGATCTGTCCTGTGTTCATTTTTAATATCCCATCCTGTTGGCCTTCTTGAGCCAACATGATCCTTCTCTGTTCTGTGTTGACATTTGCGAGGCTGTCCTTTTACTTACATCTCTATTCTCCACAGCCTCTGGCCCTGCGACCCCTGACTCTGCTGAAACACAGCACCTGTCGCCTGAGTCCAGTCGGAAGGCTTACTGGAGGACGTGGGACGGCAGCAGCGGGGCTCAGCACGCCCCTCAGTCTCCAAATGTGTTTTCGGAGCATTCCACCGGAAGTAACATGTCTCCTGCCCTCAGCCACCTCAAGTCACCTGGGCCAGGGCGCACGAGGAGCGTGTCAGACTCCTCTGCACCGAGGAGAGGTAAGCACAGAAATGAGCCCTCAAAGAAAAGCTGTAGTCAGGAAAAATTGTACTAAGTTGATATGTATATATTTTTTATGTTTGTTATGTTTATTTTTTGCTTAATTTAGATAATCAATAAACCAAAAAAGTTATTTAAGCTTTCACCTCCCTTGTAAAAAGTAAAACATGTAACTGGCTGTTTTAAAAACCCATAATTTTTAAAAGTCACAGCAGGATATACTCATGTAAACATCTTTAATAATTGTACAAATAAAGTGCTGTATCTTCATTTGTAAAGTTAAATGCCGTACTCAGATTAAAATTTTTACCTTTTTTTTTTTTTTTTTTTTCCAGATTCTGTGTCAAAAACCTCAACTCCAGCCTTTGGCAAAAATGGAAAAGCTACCGGGCAGCAGGGGGCGCCATGGGAGACTCTTGTAGTGTTTGCCATCAACTTGAAACAGCTCACCGTGCAAATGAACATGAGCAATGTCATGGGAAACAACACGTAAGGACACATCAAAATAGTTCAAACTCAAATACGTCGTAGTTTAATTTAAGCCGTTCCCCTGATAGACTATGATAGTGTCTTTATAGTTAGCTGGACTTAATCACTCTTTGTTTACATTCATCACAGTAAGAAGTGATTGCAGATTTTCCCTCTAGAGCAGTTTTTTGCTTATCCTTATTATTTTACCATCAGTTCAAAACCGATTTTCTACCCTCTCCGGCCTCTTTTCGCCCACCACTTTCCGTTCCTTTCATCTGTTCTAATGACTGCGTATGCCGGTGACTTCAAAAAATACAGCGATGTACAACTTTTATCTCTCTGGTTAAGGTGGCTTTGCAAAAAAATCTGCTGAATCATTGACAAACAGGGAGCCTTCATAACTTAGACACTACAGTTTTATGAGCTCTGAGTCCAAGAAAGTCAGAAAGGAATTGTGTGGGCGCATCTTTTAGTCACAAAAGCCACACCCCGCTGTTGTTTACAGCAAGTATCTACACTGCTGGCTGGTGTTTCAATAATACAAGGCGCTAGAATATTTAGAGAAAAAAAATACATTTTTCTTGGTATTTTTTCTATATTTTTTACATCCATACATCATAGTAGCTCTAACATTATTCTTTAATCTTACATTGGATAATAAATTATAAATGATGAAAAATACTCAGGTGAAGTATTTTGTTAAATACTTTTGAGTAAAGTTTAGGACATATTTTAAAGATGTACTATGCAACTTTTCTGGAGGACAATAAACCACCTGCTTGTCTTTATGGAGAGGTTGTTTCTTCGCCTTGAAGGATCCACAGTACAGTATTAAACTTATTTGCTTGTCTCTATGGAGATAGATAACACTATCAGACCAAGTTACAGATCAGATCTGTGGACAGGTGACCCTGCTCTCAGTAAGATTGCATGTTTATAAGGTAATTGAATAAATGCAAGATAACGCCATATTGTGGAACATTATACACAAAGCAATCTCATTTTATCTCTGTTGACTGCCAAGAAAAATTACACAGAGCACCTTTTAATCTGATTACTACTTTTCCACTTAAGTTGCCCATTTTACCTAGTAATGATGTATTGTATGTAGTATATTAGTCCCTCCCCAGGGCAGTTGAGGTTACAATAGTAGTTTACCACCACCGAGTGTGAACTGAATGGATAATGCTCTATAAAGAGCTTTGGGTGATGATTAAATTAAATTTATTAGTAATGAAGCTACCTTGGTATTCAGATTATATAACAATTTATTTTTGGTTTATAATACATGTTTTTTTTTTTTATTATTATTACAAATACAGCACACTAACAGGTGCCATTCTGTTTTTGTAGCAAAGCCAAAAGTCGAGCTGTCAATCACTTCTTTAGCCAAGTTTTATTTTTGTGTGTTAGATGTGTTTACACCTGGCCAAGTCCTCACAATGAGAGTCATTTATGTTTGATAGAGAGTGCTGCTCCATTATTCAGCGCCCTTTCACTGTGTGTTTTGGCCCCTGCAGCTGGACGACCAGTGGACTGAAGAGCCAGGGTCGCCTGTCCGTGGGCAGTAACCGAGACCGCGAGATCAGCATGAGTGTCGGCCTGGGACGCTCCAAACTGGACTCTAAGGGCGGAGTGGTGGGTGGCAACATAGATGTCAATACCCTGGAGATGGTCTGTAAGTAAACACTACAATATTTGCTGTTTTTCCCCATCTTGTTAGCTGCTTGTTCTTCTACTCACATGAGCCACGATTCTCACTCACCGTGGAGAGCTGGGCAGACTCAATATATTTTGGTCATATTTTGGTGAAAGTTTGAGTAAACTTTAGAGATTAGAAAAAATAAAAAAGATCATGATTTGATAAAGCATGTTTTCTGTGTTATTTTATTTAAATTAACCTTCATTTTACCTGGCTGAACATACCCTTCAATCACCACCAGTCACTCACACATACACACCACACACTAGGCAAGATGGGTGAAGTGTCTCGCCTAAGGACACAACAACAGTTTACACAAGGACAATTTATGTATAGGACTACTAATTCAACATAATGGCAAATGTTCAAGCATTTTAGTTGATCTTATTTATTTGCCTGTTTTGGAGTTATGTGCCAGTATTTGCCAGTTATTTCCAATTGGTTTGTATTTTTATGGCTGCAGTAAAACTGAAAAATATGTTTTTTTGTAGCTCACATCTCTGAACACCCAAACCAGCAGCCAAGCCATAAAATCCAGATCACCATGGGGTCAACTGAGGCGCGAGTGGATTATATGGGCTCCAGCATTCTAATGGGTGTTTTCAGTAATGCCGATTTACAACTGCAGGACGAATGGAAGGTCAACCTATGCACTGTGGACACCAGCATGTCAGAAAAAAGGTGTGAAATGTCAAATTTGAATATAGATATATACTTACTTACTTACTGTTGCATTCTATCTTTCTGCCTCCTGCCCCCACACTCATATTTTCATCCTTTGCTTCTTCCAGTGAGATCTTCATCCATGGAGACTTGCACTGGGACATTTTCCAGGTGATCATTTCGCGCTCCACCACTCCGGACCTCATCAAGATTGGCATGAAGCTGCAGGAGTTTTTCACTCAGCAGTTTGACACCAGCAAACGGGCTCTTTCCACCTGGGGCCCCGGACCGTACCTGCCTCCAAAAACCCCCGTCATCAACAATGAGAAAGGCACCACTGAGCTCTGTAAGCACGCTTTACCTGCTAATGCTTTGACAGGGCTGTAGCATCAGCTGCCTCAGCAAGTGTGCCGCAGAGACAGTAGCTTAAATGAGCGGGCACAAGTTACATTTTTGTCTAGTAAGTGAAAATTCCTTTAGAGTACAATAGGATAAATAAGACAAATCAAAAACCTGATACAGTCTATTATTTACTAGTTTAAAGTCAAGTGCACAGTGATTATACACAGTGTGAGAAAGTTGTCACACTAGAACAGTTATTGTCAGTAAATCTATAGTTAGATAAATAGACATATCTGTTTTTATGTGTTTTTTGTGTTTGACTTTTAACCTCATGTTGCATTGCTTCTCAGATCTAGATGCAGCTCACCACCGGCACTGGCCCGGGGTGCTGAAGGTGATCGCGGGCTGCCACATCTCGCTATTCCAGATGCCCCTGCCTGAGGATGCTGTGCAGCTCGGTGGGTCTATGAGTCTCCACGGCAACCATATGACCCTGGCCTGTTTCCACGGACCTAACTTCCGCTCCAAGTCCTGGGCTTTGTTCCACCTGGAGGAGCCCAACATCACCTTCTGTACTGAGGCACAGAAGATCTGGGAGGATGGTGAGTGGAGGAACAACTATAAATATTCAGAACACAAGCTTACTTTCTGTGTTTTGTTATAGAATCTTCCATGAGTGATTTATTGAGAAAGTCATCATGTAAAATCTTCAGAACATGTTGTCATATAGTGATCTGAAAAAGTATTGTTTATTCTAGTTATGTTGTGGAAAATGTGTATGTATTGTATTTTCAACTCGCCTTGCTATCTTTTATCACCAGGTTCTAAAGATCATTCGACTTACGTAGTTCAAAGACTGGATTTCCACCTTGGTCACAACACCATGGTAACCAAACCCTGTGGAGCACTTGAAAGCCCAATGGCTACAATCACCAAAATCACCAGACGACGCCACGAAAACCCACCACACGGTGTCGCCACTGTTAAAGAATGGTTCAACTACGTCACTGCCATGAGGAATGAAGGTAAAATAACCCACTGTGGGAACTTAACATTGTAGCTTTTTATTTGTGTGTACTACTTTAAATGTACTTTGGGGACAGTGCATAGTATTAAGTATAAACTCCTCTTCTAGAGTTAAACCTGCTCAGGAACGTGGAGGCCAACAATCAAGAAAATGGAGCCACTGCCAAAAGTTCCAGTCTTCTGAGCAGCTTCCGTGGCTCCTCCAGCTACAACCACGAGACAGAGACCATCTTCGCTCTTCCCAGAATGCAACTGGACTTCAAATCGACACATGTGCAGGACCCGGAGGAGCCTACTTTATCAGGTACAAAAGCACAAACGTTTAACAAAGAAAAGTGCATCATAATATTCAAAATATACATAGACAAATAGCAGTTAACCAGATCAATCGAGAATAAACTTAAACTGTAAATACTACTTCAAACATGTGAAGTACTACCAAAATCCCAACAATGTTCCTTCTTTTTCCCAGATGCCAACAGCAAGCCCAAAGTGGAGTGCAGCGTGGTGACGGAATTCACTGACCACATCTGCGTTACCATGGACGCCGAGCTCATCATGTTCCTCCATGACCTTGTGTCCGCTTACCTCAAGGAGAAGGAGAAAGGTTACAAAAGTCTACTGTCAACCGGCTCAGTCCTAGTACTTTAGCACAGCAGCAGGTTCACTAATATAACATCATCTATGAGGGACTTGCAGTGGGAGTTGTGAAGTGGAGCTATTGTTTTAAATAGCATTGTACTTGGCAGCAAACTCAAGCACATATGTACCTCTGTGCCATTAAAGTTGTTTATTAGCTGTTTCACTCGTCTATTAATGGCACCACCATTTCAGTGACTTTGTGCAATGTTTCAAAAAGACAAGTCTTTATGCCTGCGCCAATTGTTTTATAAGAATAAACCCCTGCCTCTATTGATTGTGCTGAAATGAATTGAAAGATGCAGATCTGTTGAGATTTTCATTAGTGTTTATATTATTTCTGATTAATTAAGATGGAAATTAATTTATGGTTTCAAGGTAACAGCTCTCAAGGCAAACGCCCGTTGTACCTCTGTTGAGAATTACTTCTTTATATTGAAGACTTGCGTTGTGTTAACAAGAAAACATCCATTCACCGAAGCTTGGAAAAAAACAAAAGCTCATTGTTTGTGTTTTGGGTGTTATTTGTTTAGCGCTGTTTGCCCCGCGGATGTTTGCAGCGAGGCCAGGACAGAAGAGCCCCACTGCCCTCCACGACGAGAGCTCTTCAGATAAAGACAAGGACGACAGCTCCAACTACACCACCGTGGACTGGAGAGAGTTCATGTGCAACACGTGGCACCTGGAGCCCACGCTCAGGTCAGCCCCGCTCCACTCACGCACCACTGTTTATATGACAGGGCTGTTCTTTAGTTAGCTCGGGCAAAACAACACTTCAAAGGCTGGGACTGGAGAGTTTGACAAGTACATCAAGTTTGCTCTAACAATATTTCACAGGCAAATTTGACTGTCTTATTTTAAAGCCATGCGTTCCGTAGTTATTTTCCATCTTTGTTAGGCTAGATGCAACTTTAGTTTTTACAGAAAATAAACATACCGGTACACAAAATGTACTTTTTTATTATTTTTCTGTACAATTGTGGCCAGAAGTTCACTGGAAAAAAACATTCTGAACATTCTGATTCTGGTTTAACAATATGAAATCAGAGCTAAAAGTACTGACAGAATATCCCGGTGGCCCTGCTCTCACACACATCTCTCCTCTTCCAGACTCATTTCCTGGACCGGGCGTAAAATCGACCCTGTTGGTGTGGACTACATCCTGCAGAAGCTGGGCTTTCATCATGCAAGGACTACAATTCCCAAGTGGCTGCAGAGAGGTGTGATGGACCCTCTGGACAAGGTCCTGTCTGTGCTCATCAAGAAGTTAGGCACAGCTCTGCAGGACGAGAAGGAGAAGAAAGGTCAGCGAGACAAGGAAGAACACTAGCAGGACAAGAAGGAGGACAAAGGTCAGCGAGACAAAGAACATTAGAATAATCACTGCAATGGAAAGTTCTCAAACAGTCACACACTGGAACTACGGGAGCCACTAAAGGACAATATTAATCATGTGAATTTCAGCTTAGTTCACTGTGGGGCATACCACTCAAGCTCTGACTGAACCTTTTGCACCTACTGTATGTTTTGTGTATATTTGGAACAAAGTAGCAGATAGTAGTATTATTTGACTGCTTTAATGGTGAGACCCACCTCTTGTAAATGACCTTAATGAATTGATCAAGGCTTGCGACTATTTCATCCGAGATGATTTTCAAACCATTGCCTTTTCTTTGTTTCCCATGGAACACATGCTTCAATATGTGTTATGTTCTGTATAGTGTAGGTTAGACTATTTAAGAACACTTTGATGATTTTGTTACATTGAACAAAGATGTCCTGGAAGCACATCATGCACATGAGGATGCCATGACGACCTGTAATCATTATTTAAATCTGGTTCTTTATTTAAGAGTAGGTAAGTGCAATGTTAACATGTATGTATGTATAAGCTTGGTGTGACAAGCTAATGTTTGTCTTTTTTAATCTCAATAGTAGAACCACTGTACATATTGTAATTTCCTAACTCAATAAAATGCCATTTGATTTTACAAGCTTTTGAAGTATATCTTTGAAACAATTACCATAAGCCTCTGTTTAGTCACATCTTGTTTGAAAAAACTCTTCAAAACATTCTTGAAGCATCGATTTGTTTCTGTTCTGCTTTTTAGGTCCTTAATGAGCTCGAGGATAAGCCTGCACAGAGCATTTAGTAATTCATAAGAGCTTCCAGTAGCCTCCTCTCATGTATGTCGACACACATCCTCCCATCCCATAATAATCCTGCTGCGTTCACCATGGGGTACGGTATATAATGTATTCAGTGAAGCCAACCACTCTGTTTCCTCTGCACAGTTTTTTTGCATTTTTGATGGGGGCGTTGGCGACCGGAGTGCGAGGAGAACTGGAGCTTTGGTTAACTCGCTGATGCCTGCTGACAGATTACAGCACTTCCAACCTCAGGAAACCCACCACCGCCTGAGAACAAAGTCTGAGCTCCTGTGTGGCTCGTCTGGACATTCTTTTTTATCTAAGTATTCTGTAAGACTACTCTCTTTGAACTGGATTTGGATATTGTTACGCTTCTTTTTTTTATGTCTTTACAGTTGAATAGCCAGTAGGGGGAGTCACAAGCACAACCCTTCTGCCTCCCTGATGTATACTGTCCAATACTAAATTATGAACTGCATACATGAAGAACAAATGAGGTGAGAATGTACACCATGTTGAGCACATATAGCCTGGATAAGCCCACTGAAGATTTGTGGGGAATTGTGTAACTTTGCACAGTTAAGAGGGAAAAAATATTGTAGAGTTGTAGAGGAAAGTTGACTATTTTATCTGGCATTTTCAGATGTTTTAACATTAACAGCACACGCTTTGAAGTGGGCAAAATAGCTCATGCTTTTGACAGGTACCTATAGACTTTTTTTTCTTAGCTTTAGAGTTGTACAGAAGTGAACTGGCAGAACAGATAACAATATAAATATATTTTCTATTGCTACACTGATAGTTTTCAAGGCTTTAAATCACTACAAATGTGTTGGTGAACTTTGTTCTCTCAAAGTTCTCTGCGCATTTCTTTCTATTTTTTTCCTCAAGACACTTGTTCAGATGGGAAAAGCAGTTGGCATCCAGTTCATAAGTTCATTTCCCACTCTCCCCTGGTCACACTGTCATTGTGCTTTTGGACAAGACAGTCCATCAAACTTCTGTGACAAGGTTTTCAAATGTTCCTGTCTTCAAATTCTAACTAAACTAGCTTTATTTGGTTTATGTGGACATTCTCACTACTTTTTACAACTACTGCAACTTCAGTAGTTCAGTAGTACAATGGGCATTACTCTAAGTTACTACCACATGATTCAGTGGTTTCCAGGGGTATGGTTTCAGATTTTAAAAAAGATGAAATTGAATTGTTGCAGCATAAAAAAATGTAATGTAATAACGAGGGGTGTGAAAAAATATTGAAATATCGATATATCTTATTGTTTTTATTGGTATCAGTATCATGTGCTGCTGTATCGATATATCGCCAAAGAGCTACAGTTGTTTTCCTCGTTTGGAGAAAGTTCACTTGTTTATGCTTTACACTTGGCATTTTCACTGTTTTGAGTAAAATTGTTGTTTTTCATATGAACTTTTAGCATCACAGCCATGATTTAAGCTTTGTTTTTTTACTGAACCGTATTGAATCGTTTTGAAATATATCGTATCGAATCATATTGAATCGAAAATGCACTGTATCGAAAAACCATATCGTATCATGGCCTATGTATCAAGGTATCGTATAAACTTCTTAATGATAACCAGGCCTAGTAATAATTGACAAAATACTATAGAAACAGATGAACACAAACTACTGTGAGACAAAGTTTCGATGATACTTTATGACTGTAACTTTATGACTTGTAACAAAACCATATAATTTAGTTTTGCCTTTGATTTGCGTATCAGAAAAATAGACCTTGTTATCAAATGATTCATTAGCAGCAACCAGAGAAGCTGTAATACCTTTTTCAAAAGCTCTTCAAAGCTGACATCAAAGCTCTGCCCTACAGTTTGAATGTGCCAAAGTGGGCCAATAAAGACTGGGGTGCTGTGAATAGGAGAGCACTGTGCATTGTTATGATGTACAGCAATTAAACTGCCTTAACAGTAATGAGCAAATGAAGGTTTGAGCTCCTTTCTGATTGAGTCTCTAATTGCTTGTTCCACTTCATCGGCTTTACTTCGATTTAATAATTTGCCGTTACAATATGGTGCCGCATGGAGTTATGTCGTTAGCATAAATCAAATGTTGTGTGCTTCAGAGGCGGTTCGCTCGCGCCCCTCCAGCCTCACAGAGAAACACGGAGTCCACAGTTGGCAGTGGCCTTGGTGGTTACATCTGCTGCTCTCTTATGTCTGAAGCGTGGATGTGCTGTTTGTAGTGAGGCCAGTGTGGCAGGTTCAGTCCTTGTGCTGTGAAAGCTGTTTTGACCCAAGGGGCAAAACTGAAGTGAATGCCAGGCGATTTCAAACATCACTTCACTTAGAAACAACATTCACTAATATTATTTTTTTCTAATATGTTTAAAGAGCACATATTAAGCTGTTTTCTGGTATATGTCATAATGTTTTTTCCTCATCATAAATATCTGCAAAATATTTAGTTTTAGTTTTATTTATTCATTTATTAAATATGGACAGTGCATATTAATGAACATCTACAGCATTGCAGTGTAAATATGACAGATTATAGCAAAAATGTTCATATCTATCTGTAGTCCCTCAGCAGGTAACACCACAAATTTAACAGAAAAAAAACAACAACAACAATAACAAGTGACAGTTCTAAACTAAAAGTGTCCACAAGTCTGGTTTTCCTTTAGCATGTTTCAAGTGGGATTTGAAAGTGTCCAGTGTTGGAGTCTCTCTTATTGATAATGGGAGATTGTTTCAGAACTTAGTGCCTCTGACTGAGACACACTTTGTCCAAATGTGGCGCGTCTGTGTGGAGCTCACAGTTCCTCCGGACTGTGGCCCTGATTTCCATCCCACTGACGGTCTTTATTTTAATAAAATCCTGTCACGGAGGTGGGGCAAGTCCATACAATACTTAATATATAAAACATCCAATATTTAAAATGAACAAAATTATAAAAATTAAGCAGGTTGTACTTATCTAAAATAGTGCAGTGGTGAAATGAGAGTGGTTTCTTTTTAAGTATTTTTACAGTTTAAAAAAAAAAAGCGATTCAACTGGTTTGAGTGTTGTGCCAGCAGCAAGTGGCCATGTGGTTCTTCTATATGAGACAGTATCATGGAGTGTAAAAACATTAATGCCGCATATAGAGTCATAAAAGATCTTATCTGTCTAAAATTCACTACATTAAAATTAACAGTGTACAGTACACCTGGAGTTTCATTCACACACGTTTAACATACAAACCCTGCATATTTAGGTGGGAGTTCTCTTAGGAGAGTTCTTTCCTCAAAAAAAAAAAAAGAAAACTCTGTTCCACCTTGTGATATCATGTAGTAATACAGGAAGTGCTCCATTGTGTTTTCAAACTCCATACACCTTCATGAGAATCGTTTGGATTATTCCAGCCTTAGAATTGCTGTTAACTTGAAAACTACTTCTTCACAACATCACAAGATCATGTTGAGCTTTGGAGATGTGGACAAACTAATAATAAAAGGTTTATTCAAACATGTTTTTAGGAGGTAACAACATTCTAACAAAAGCTCACAAGAGTCAATTTTAAATAAAATAGAACCTTTAAGAAAGCTAATGAAACAGTACAGTAACAGTATCATAATGATTTATAGGACGAAAATACAGTCAAGTATGTCAAAGTTTGGATAATGTTTGCAAACAAAATCTGCTCACAATCTGATTTCTGGAATAATCAGATTACTGAAATGTCATGTAAACAGTTTCATCTGATGTGTGTAGCAGACTTCTCTCTAACTGCTTACACCTGGATTGACAAGAGGAAATATGCGAAAAGGGAGAAAACTAATGTGGCATAAACAATAGCATGTTGATGAGACTGAAAGAGTTATTTTAAAATAGATTGTACTTTGTTTTTCAAATGTAACAAAATCCTGAAAATTTTACTAATGATGTAATTGTATGTTTCAGATAACTGAGAAGATCTTCCAGGATATTCCAGCTGTATGTATGTTTCTTGTTAAATTACTAAACATTTTGTAAATTAAAAAACAAGTTTCCAAGCTTGTATTAAGTGCATCATCAGAAATAGAAGTAGCTGCAATGTGCTTTGTAGAAATACTAGGAGCAATACGTACTTTTTGAGAGCAAGTGAAGTTTGAGAGCCTTTTTTAATATTTTCATGTATAAACCAAAAATCTGCTGAGAAACTGTGCACATTTAACTACTTGTATAAACATTAAGACAACTTGTCAAAACAGTGTTGTGCAGTTTGCCATATTTTGGTTCTAATAACTCATCATACGTTGCCTTTTCTAACCCTTTTGATCTGAGCGTGTACCCGGCCTAGTCATATCTGCCCTCCTCATCTCTCTCCAGCTCCTCCGTCCATTATGTGTCCAGTCCCAGCCCACTGAACATCCGCCATATTGTCAGGACCAGAAGGCACGTTACACCAATGACTGCACTCACATGTTTCTGATTTATCTGAGCATGTGCAAGATAAACTCTGAGCTTCAGCCAAACACATCAACGCAGAGGTGGGCACTTACATTTCACTTAGCAACTTCTTAAAGGCCCTGTATTATGCGAAATTGACTCTCTGGCGCTTTAAGGCATGTTAGAATGTTGATTTTTATAGGTCTGTCTACATCTCCAAAGCTCAAAATGCTCTACTGAAGCGGTAGTTTTCAAGTTAACAGCTCCTTTTTTTAAACTTTCACTCAGTATAGACTGGCAATTCCAGGGCTTAAATCATCTAAATGATTCTAGTGAAGGTGTGTGGAGTTTAAAATCGCAGTTTCTTCTATTACAACATGACATCACAAGGTGGAATAGAGTGTTTTCTGTCTGAGAGAAGTGCAGGATTTGTGTGTTAAACATGCGTGACTTAAACTAAACACAACTCCAGGTATGTTTGTGATGAGGAAACAGCATTATAACTAGAGCCCGACCGATATATCGGCTGGCCGATATTATCGGCCAATATGAGCACCTGGAGACATATCGGCTATCGGCCGATATGCTTGCTGATATGGGCCGATATTTCACGTGGGCATGTGATACCTCGTTATAAAGCTTAGACTCTCTACATTATGTTAATTTAATCCAATTTACAGACAGATAAATGTCCTAATATGTGGCTCCGCATCAGTATTTATCTGCGGTGTAATTTGTCTGTGTCCGTACTGTCCCTGAACACACCACCAGAGTGACGTCACTTCACTCACGTGTGTTTGTTTACACCCGCAGCAGTGCGCAACACTGATATATTCTTTTTCGGACAATCGGTTTGAGTCTGGATTAAAAGGACATTTATTAGTGCAGACTTGTGATGCGAGGAGGAGCCTGTGTGAGCGGTGAGTGTTGGAAATACATCGACTTTGAAGCTAGTTTAGGTTTTGTTAGCGGTTAGCTGCTGTAGCTCCAGCACATAAACAGGTGGTTTAGTTTTGGTTTAGTCCTGCTTGCAACAAAACAATCTCAAGAGTCGCTTGGGAGCCGAAAGAGCCAACTGCTTTAGTGAGCCGAGCCAAAAGAGCCGGTTCTCCAAAAAAAAAAAAAAAAAATGGAATACCCATCACTAGTAGCTAGAATGTGATGCAAAAATGCCATTAGGCCAATCTACTGTATGTAAATATGATGTAAAGAGTCAGAATAACAATAAATGTTGCCTAAATAAACCCAATTTAGAATCCACTAGAGCCAAACCTAAGTTTTTTAATCAATTCAAGATTTACAGTGAATTTTTACATCACTAAATATATCGGTGATTATATCGGCTATCGGCAGCTCCTACTCCCATTATATCAGTTTCATATCGGCCACAACAAAATCCATATCGGTCGGGCTCTAATTATAACAAACATTAGATCACAATATAGCGTGATATCGGCCCTTTAAAGAAATAGTACTTTACTCTAGTCCAACTTGAATAATATATGTGTATTTTTTGGTGTACTAGGGATGTAACGATATCCAAATCTCTTGGTACGATATTTTCACGATATGCATATTTTGAAGAGGCTGATATAATTGTAGACAGGACACTTTTTTTTTTCTTTTAAAATACCTTGACAAGATTTTGGTGTGAATAATTACTGTCATAATCGTAAGAATTCAAGTAAAAAACATATAACTTCATGTTGTCTGCGCTGAAATGAATCATGGGATATGTAGTTCCAAATGTTTATTAGCTATTGCTGCTATAAAACCATACATTTAAGCAAAGGAACTTGTAATTCGATATATTGTGACAATCCACAATATTATTGTGAGACTTTTGACGATAGGATATGATGATATTTCGGTTATTGTTACATCCCTTGTGGTTACTCTTCCTACTGTAAGTAATTCTACAAGTGACAAAAGCTTTATGTTGATTTGACCATTTGTGTTTCTTGCATCGCTCCTGCAGATATGAAACTGTCCTTTGACAATACCTGATTTTGTGCATTATTTCAGATTTTATCCTTACATTAACTTTAAATTATAAATCAGATGTTACAGTCACGGCAGTAAATACTAACTTTTTCCATAAATGACTTCATTTATAATCAATCCCCACTACACTAATTTAACATTTCAAATATTAGCCACGGATGTTACTGCCGTGAGCTGTTGTTACCGCTGTTTTTGTTGTGGTGGTTCTGATTAATTTATCCAGACTTGTGTAGCTGTAGGCATCTTGTGAACTTTGTGTGTGTTACCTCACAACTTGTCCAGATTATTCAGATGTATGTAAACAAGCCACAGCACATCTCAGAAGGAGCTGGGATATTGCAATTTCTCATTTAAAACTTTTGGAATGTAGCTAGAAATGGTAAAAAATTACATAGCTTTTTTACTTTTTATTTGTGCTTTTTCATAATTTTAATAAATGTACATAAAATAACAAACAATCTGGGGTTCTAAAAGAAAATACCTCATACATTAGAGTGAGCTTTTAAATAGACCATTTTGACCATTACTTCTCAAATTTACCAACTTTCAGTCTCAAATAATAAGTTATTTTTTCCATCCCATAAATTTCCTCCATTATATATGTCCATTCCTGTAATTTTAAAGGGTCATCCTTCAGCCAATTCCTTGTTATAACTTTCTTACGAGCCAAAAGCATCACTTTAAACTATAAAAATTTTAACTTTAGAAATAGAAGTCCTCAATTCGAATAATATTTTCATGCAACAAGCCCAAAAACAAGCCCAAAAACATAACCTGTGTGTCAATGGGTATTTTATGGTTAAATACCTCTTCCATTACAACTGCAATATTTTCCCAAAAGGATTTCATTTTAAATTTCCCAAACACACGAGAATGATTGGCACGCCTGTCACCACACTGTACATAGTGTAGTTTTAAAGCACTGAGGTACATGGTAATGAGAGCAGCGGTATTGGTAAGAACATAAGTGCTCTTTGTTCTAGCAGCCAGGGGTATCTTTTTCACCTCGGACAAATATTGTACTCTGAGATCTTACACTTCTTACTGTCTTTCAAACTTTGTGTTTTGGACTTGAACATAAAAATGAAATGTCTTGCCTTTATTGAGTCAATAAAGGCGAGCTGTGCCCTTGTTACTGCCTTCCATTGTACCACTAAAGTAACTTTCAACAGTGTTACTGAAGTCAAGGGAGTCCCACAGGGCTCTGTTTTGGGGGCTCTATTTTTGTGATGCATTAAAGCTCCTATATTATGCAAAATGGACTTTGGGGAGCTTTAAGACATGTTAGAATGTTGTTACCTCAAAAATATACGCAGAGTTGTCGAGTTTTGTTTCATTCACACATGTTTGAGTAATACCAGAAGGCACGTTACACCAATGACTGCACTCACATATGTCTTCATGTGTCACATCTGAGTTATCTGAGCATGTGCGAGATAAACTCTGAGCTTCAACCGAACACATCAACGCAGAAATGGATAGTACTCAGTTACATTTAATTTAGCAACTTCTTAAAGGTTCTATATTATGCAAAATTGACTCTTGTGAGGTTTAAGACATGTTAGAATGTTGATATTATTACTCTTTCTACTTCTCCAAAACTCAAAATACTCTATTCCACCTTGTGATGTCATGAAGCGGTAGTTTTCAAGTTAACCTTTTACCTTTAGTTCAGTAGAAAGTGAAAATTCCAATGCTAAAAATATCCAACTGATTGTAGTGAAGGTGTATGGAGTTTAAAAAACACAATGGAGCACTTCCTGTATTACCACATGATATCACAAGGTGGATCAAGTCTTTTCTGAGAGAAGAACTCAGCCTAAATATGCAGGGTTTGTGTGTTAGCTAAAACAAAACACAACCTTAATGTTTTTGATGAGGAAACAACATTATAATAGATCAGAAAATTGTGTAATATGTGTCCTCTAACCTGCATTTTACACACTTCCCTAATCATATCATTTATTAAGCTGTATTTTTGTATATAACCTTTGTAGTTTTGACAGTTGATCTTGAGTTATCCGTTTGTGCGCGTGATGGAAACACAGTGACATTGTTGCATGAGCCAGAGTCCTCACAGTGCAGTCCATATGTGCTGCCAAACTCCCATCAATAATGGAGCTGATTGGAGATGATTGCACCCTGTCCCATCAGCTGAGACTCTGGGAACTGCCAAATGTTTTTTCCCCCCACAAATAATTCCTCTGAAAAGTTGAGTGAGTGGTAAAAGGACAGGCTCAGTCTTCTGATTCTGTTAAACGTCTATTTTCTGATCTATGTTATAATGCTGTTCTTCATCACAAACAGACATTGAGTTGTATTTTATTTTATTTATACATGTTTAACACACAAACTCTGCATGTTTAAAGAGGAAAACACTCTGTTCCACCTTGTGATGTCATGTGGTAATACAGGAAGGGCTCCACTGTGTTTTTAAACTCCTCACACCTTCACTAGAATCATTTGGATGATTTCAACCTTGGAATTGTCAATCTCTGATCTAAAGGTAAAAGGTAGATGTTAACTTGAAAACTACCACTACATGACATCACAAGGTGGAACGGAGCATTTTTAGCTTTGGAAGTGTAGACAGAATAATAATAATAAAGGGTTGCTTATAGGTGTTTTTGATGAGGTAACAACATTCTAACATGACTTAAAGCTCACAAGTGTCAGTTTTGTGTAATATAGGAGCTTTAATTCAGCAGCAATTTTCAGTAGTTCTGGCAAGACATTTGTCCCTAATATTTCTTGTACCCCACTTTTAACAAATTAAAATTTTCCATTTTTGTGTAATTAATGTAATTTGGAGAAAACTCTGGCCCGTTTCCATTTTTTGAGAACCCGTGATTAACAGAACATCAGATTTAGTCTTGCTATTTTTTACCTTATGTATTTTAATGTGCTTCTGTTTTAAGGTCACGTATTGTATCTCTTTAAGACTAACCTTGATTTTAGTCAGAGACTATAAAATTACCATAGAAATGAATCTCACTGTTACCACTTCCTTTCCTCTATCCAAAATATGATTAAAGTTTATATGGTCATTCATAATATGGAGCACTTTTAATGGATAATATACTGTACAGTATGTTCTGTTTAGCCCAGTTTGTGTGGCCCACTTCAATCTTTTATTGCATGTTTGAATACATTAATTTCCTCCTTTTTCTTTATATGCAGCATGTAACTTTTCTGGTAGGAACCACTATCTTTGCCTGGAATGTTCGAGAGTTGTAACATTTTAAGAAATGCACCTCAAAAGCAGTAAAGCACCTGCAATATATATTTTTGAGTTTAAAGTCTAATGCCATAATGTGCAACATTACAAGCAAAGCAACATCTCCATGAGACAAGCAGGTCAGTTGGTGGACTGTCCACAACAAAAGTTACACAGTGCATCTTTAACAGTAGCCTGATTCATCAGATGGTTTCACTTCGTGGAAATCGTCTGACCTCGCAGCATTAGGATTCGTTCGCTCGACAGTAGGAAGGTACTTTTTTAAATTTAACCAGTCACTGCTATTTGGTCGTGATGTATGTAATGCACCACTAACAGGGCTAACTGATACATTAAGATTTTCCCAAATCCTGTTGGAAGAAGGGCAATAACGTCTTTCCCCTTGATGAAACTCACCAAACATTCTCTTTGTTTTGGCTTTAAATCCTTGATCTTGGGAATCGTTGCCAACACAGAATGTATGGCTTTTCTCTGACTGGCTGGTGCCCAAACTTGCACCTCTGGGATTCTTGCAAACCGTCTAGTGCATTCTGATTCTTGACCTAGTCGCTGGAGAGAAATGAAATTGAGCGGAGGCAGCCTGGTGCCAGGTCCCAGCCTGACTACTTTAACAGTAAATATGTGGAGAATTAGTTTATCGTCCATGTTTAAGATTGATCAGAGTATCCTAAGGAAACCCCACAAAACACACAGAGAACATGCCAACTCCTTACAAAAAGATCTCCAACAGTCTGGGATTCAAACCACAGACCTAGTTGCTGTGAGGCAAGGATGCTAACCACTGCACCACCACTCACCTTGCCACGAGCCGGTTTAGAATCTGTCCACAAATTGAAAAATACTGTACAAAAATGTTGTGGCTTTGATGTGAACTTGGCTGAACCTTGACCCACTTATTGTCTTCCTAAAATGACTTTCTGATGAGTTTTTAGTCTGGAGGAAAGGATTTTGGGTGAGAACAAGATATGAGCGCAACCAATTTCCTGATGATTTTCTTGAAGCTAAGCAAGATTTATAGGGCACGGAGGCTGTGCTTAGATAGAGACAGGTTCCTGAGGACGGTTGACCTTAAATCACCTTTTTTTTTACAGCATCATTATCATTTATTATTTAATTCAGTATGTGCCTTCATTCTGGGCTCAAGTAAGCAAATCCTGAACCAGCCCCCAGTTTTAACTTATCTAGTCAGGAGTTAAAGGTGCACTGCCTTTTTTTTAATGCCTCCATAGAAATGCTATTGCTTTGCTGGCTCGGAAAGTTCCATGTAGTTTTATGTAGTTTCACAGATATAATGCATGTTTTTTGAAGGTATTTGTGAGCTATAAAATCACCTAATTATAAAGATTCCCAACTGGAAAAGTCCGGTAGTGCACCTTTAATGTAATGGTGAGTCACTGTAAACCCAAGATGCTGCAATATGTAAAACATCATCTTAAAATGGGCAGATTTTAGATTCGAATCAAAGAAGAGAAGTGACTTTGAAGCTTTGACATAAGTTTTTCAAAGCCCCCTTAGAACTGGAGCTAATGGGCCCTCCAGAGCCCGATAAACAAGCATTTAAAGCACATCTAAAATTCCTCCCTGAAATGTAGAGCTCGAACACATTCAGATCACTACTCTATGTTTTAAATAGTGTTTAAATATTGAACAAAATACAATGGTTGTAGGGATTTTTAAACACTGACATTGTTAATAATTTGGTAACTCACTTAAATAGCCTTAATTAAGAATGAAGATTAAATTCGTAATTAAACAGACCTGGAGTTGTCTTTTGTTTCATTCACACAAATCTTGCATATTTAGTTCCTCTCTCAAACAGAAAACACTCTGATCCACCTTGTGATGTCATGTGGAAATACAAGAAGTGCTCCACTCTGTTTTTAAACTCCATACACCTTCACTAGAATCATTTGCATATTTTCAGCCTTGGAATACCCAATCTCTACTGAACTAAAGATAAAAAAAACGCTGTTAACTTGATAACTACCACTTCCTGACATCACAAGGTGGAACAGAGCATTTTGAGCTTTGGAGATGTAGACAGACTAATAATGCAGGATTACTCAAACATGTGTGACTGAAACAAAACACAACTCCAGGTCTGTTTTTGAAAAGGAAACAACATTATAACATGTGTTAAAGCTCATAAGAAAATACTCCATTTTGTGTAATATAGGAGCTAGGGATGGGCATTCGATTACATTTTCTTAATCGATCGTCGGGAGAATTAACGATCAATTTTCAGTTAATCATTAAAGTTTTTATATTGAAATGATCATCATTATTATTACTATTACTAATCTGCATAAATAAAATCAACTTTACAACATATAAATCCTAACCACTATAGAGCCACATCAGCCAGTTTGACATTATAATGTGTTTAATGCAGCTTTGACGACACATTTGTTTACATTTTACAGAATCAAAACTTAAAACCATATGGCTCATTTGCATAAACTATAAGCGCTGAAAAAAATCAGCTTGCTCCTTGTGCACTGATGCGGTTCAGCTTCTGTCGGACTAAAGGACATGACTCAGTGGTCTCAGTGGTCTCAGAGTGTTCTCTCTGTGCCAGAGGGATACTGCATATACATGCACCATGACGAAACCGGGATACTCAAAAAACCCAGTCATACCTGGGACCCTGATGTGCATGTAAACACACTCACTGAGTGGTACAGTGTCTCCAAGGAGGAGTCAGAGCCCAAAACGTGGGACTCAACTCCAGTGTTTGTGTCAGACGCAGCCTCGTCTCCTTATGCTACGCTATGTACAGCAACCTACATTTAGATTGTCGATTAAAAATGAACGTGATAGATGAAATTCTTAATGATCAATTATCAATTAGTTGACTAATCATGCCCATCCTTAATAAGAGCTTTAAAACCCTAGCCTACCTACCTTACTCTAACTACAAACCCTAACCCCTTAAGTCTGAAATAATTGGTTATGTTGAGCCTGAATCATTCTTAATAAATAAATCATTTGTTAGCACCAGTAATACTACTGTTCTTTTTTCAGGCTTTGTTAAAGTCAATTAAGGTCAAGTTATTCAGTTTGTCAGAGTTTGTTTTGAAGTTAAAAGTGTATGAGATGATTAGATTGGTGCTGTAAATTACAATGGTTTAGAAAGTGTTGACCTCATACAAGGCCCTAAACTTACCTCGCAATTCTAATCATCATTGATGGATTTTACCATATGCCAGTTCAGGGTAAAACCTTCAAAACTATTTTATTTGCAAAACTAAACTATTTATGCACTCTACTGATCAGAACTGTACTTTTTGTGTCTTGCAGAGAAAATATGAACTGGACAATAAGACCGCATTCTGCAGTTCAAAAGTTCAGCCTAGTTGCACTCATATTAACTTTTCTTAATTTATGCAAAGAGAAGTGTCCTCTGACTGATTAAACTTTTATAACATCTGAACCCACTTGAGCAGCTGAGACCTGTGTTTGTGTCTCAAGGTGAGCCACTTTCAAAGTAAAGTTTACAGTTAAATATTTTATCAGGCATACAGCTTATTAAAATAGTCCCACTGAATACTGAAATGCCCAAGTCCCTTCATAATATACACACCCTCAGATCATATTTTTAACATTCTGGTCATTGTGCTCGTCAATATTAGCCTAAATCAGCGCACTAATAGAAACACACCTATTGACTTCCAATTCAAATCACTGCACTTTTTTTTTTTAAATAATTGCAGGCAAGTAGTCAGCAGAGATGGGGGCAGATGAAAACCAATCCTCAAAAGCAGAACAATGTCAGACATGGATGAATCAATCACACCAACTCGAAGTAAATGTATGATGAGGGAACAACATTAGAACATGCTTAAAGGACATTTTCTCATCTCTCTTATAATGTTGATCAAAAACAAACCCCAAGTTGTGTTTTATTTCATACACACATGAGGAACATATTATATAGGTTCTTATCTCAAAACACTCTGTTCCACCTTGCAGGTCGTGTCTTGGACTCGAGTCAGACTTGAGTCACTATGATTAGGACTTGAGATTTGACTTGATAAAATAGACTGAGGCTTGGGACATGACTTAGACTTGAAGGTCAGTGACTTGGGACTTGATTTGGTACTTTGGATGTAACTAAAGTACTGTGATGTGGTATCCTCAAATATACTACAATAATATACAGTACAATATAGTAATATACAGGACAATACAGTAAATACAGTATAACCGAGGGAACTACATAGAACATGATCTTCCATTTCAGTGCAGACTACAAAATAACTGCATTTTTAAATCTGTATTCTTGATAAAAGTAGCTAAAACCAAACCTATATTTGGTACTTTGATTTAAAGACTTGAAATGACTTGAAGCTCAAAGCAGACGACTTGGACTTGACTTGGACTTATGGGCCAGTGACTCGAGACTCGACTTGGACTTGCCTGTCTTTGACTTGGGACTTGACTTGGACTTGAGTCTTACTTGAGACTCGCAAAACAATGGCTTGGCCCCACCTCTGTCATGTGGTAATACAGGAAGTGCTCCACTGCATGCTCCATACAGTGTTAAAGTCAAGTATTTAGCAGCTGGAGAAAGTGCATGTTTTCCCACTTAAAAAGATGAGAGAGGTCTGTCATTTTCATCATTGATACACTTATACAACTGTGAGACAGAATGTGAAAAAAAATCCAGGAAATCAAATGCTGTGATTGTTTTATTTGTATAATTTGGAGAAATTCCACTTGATTGAAGTGAGTAATCTGGCCCCTTTTATAACTGCTAAATACTTTTTTGCCCCATTGTACATTTTGAATAGAGATAGGCAATTCCAGGAATGAAATTATTCAAATGATTCTAGTGAACTGACCTGGTGAAGCAGAGCAGACAGACAAATAATAAAGCATTACTCAAACATGTGAATGAAACAAAACACAACTCCAGGTCTGTTTTTGAGGAGGTAACAACATTATAACATTAAAGTTTGCAAGAGTCAATTTTGTGTAATAAAACCTCATAAAAGTTATTTTAACTTAAGAAATCTCCTTTAATAAATGTCTTGGATAGCATATGCCTCTGCCAGAGTAATGACCTTGTTGCGTCACTGTGAAACAAGACACAACTCTGGGTAAGTTTTTGATCAGGTAAAAGAATTCTAACATCGCTTAACGCTCACAAGAGCCAAGTTTGCGTAAAATAGAACCTTTAAGACTACAAAAAAAAACCAACAACAACTAAAACAAAAAATCTTGATACACCATCTGGCTTTCTCTGCTCCTTTCAGCTCAACAATAATTGCCAAATATTATGTATGCATGTAATAACCCATTTTGTTCATTAAAACTTTTCCAGCACAACAAGTATCTATTTATCTTTGCGATTGCCTCTAGAAATATCTCCATGACTAAACTTGCACTGCTTAATGACTCCCCTCAGCCTCTCTGTATTTCAAATGGTGACAATAACAACTTTGTGTATTTTGCTGTGAAACCCCCATACCTCCTTATTTCAGAGTGCACCTGAGCGTGGCGTAATATTGCAGTGTGCTTGATGAGCGCTTGTAGTCTATATGTGCAGTAGAATCTGAGACGGTTCGCTACAAATCGGTCTTTTCAAATGCTCTGATGGTACCTTTTCACAGCTCGTGGAGACAGAGCAGATCTGGCACCGCCTCGTATAGCACCGCGAGCGTTCAAGTATACCGCAACTGTGTATAATGCTGTAATCCTAAAACTCTTAACGCGATCTCTACGGCTAATAATAGACGCGTAATCAGGTTGCTTTTCCTGTGATTCTGCGGTCTGATTGTATGATGCAGAAAATAATGAATAAATAAAATATGCTATGTTCCGCTGCTCTGTTTACGCTGAAATGCTAATACAGAGTTGGAATTAGACATTAAAGGGCCCATATTATGCTGCAGTGTTTGCTCCACTGTGTTTTTAAACTCTGTACACCTTCAACAGAATCATTTGGATGATTTCAGCTCTGGTATTGTCAAACTACTGAACTAAAGGTAAAATGTACACTACCGGTAAAGGTCTTAGAACACACTTTTTCCAGTTTTTGAACAAATAAGCAACAGAAAACAAAAAAAACAATATGAGTTCAAAAAGAAATCATGGAATAAATGTATAGACCAAAATGTATTCTAAACTTTTGATTCATGAAAGTGTCCACCTTTGGCAGATATGACAGCTGAACACACTCATGGTTTATTCTTTTTTACAATAGAAATCAAATATTCTTCAGAAAGTTCTTTCCAAGTCTGTACGTTGCTTCACTCTTCTGTCCAGTTCATCCCAAACCAGCTCGATGGGGTTTAAGTCTGGAGACTGTGCTGGACACTCCATGTTTTCATGCTTTACCATCTTGTTCTTTTTTTCCCTGAGGTAGTTTTGGCAGAGCTTAGACTTGTGTTTTGTTATTTTTTATAATTTAAAAAAAAAAACTTTGTCTGTTCAGTTATTTCTTTTGTACCATTTCAAGCTCTTCATTGAAGTTGCACGACTTGAATTGCCATAAATAACTGGAAAAATTAGGGTTTTCTAAAACTTTTGACCGGCTGTTAACTTGAAAACTACCACTACATATACAACCACAGCATAGTGAAGTGAAAGTCTGGTCTTGCAGCTTTAGTATTTGTTCACGCAACGGTAAGCGTGTACTTTTTTATTTAACCAGTCGCTGTTATTTGGTCGTGATGTATGTAATGTGCTGCTAACGGAGCTAACTGGTATATTAAGCTTTTCCCAAATCCCGTAGGAAGAAGAGCAATAACGTCTTTCCCCTTGATAAAATTCACCAAACATTCTCTTTGTTCCGGCTTTAAATCCTCGATCTCGGGAACCATTGTCAACACAGAATGTATGGCTCTTCGCTGATTGGCTGGTGCCCGAATTTGCACTTTTGGGGTTTTTGGAAATCGTCTAGTGTATTCTGATTCCTGACCTAGTCACTGGAGAGAAATGAAATTGAGCGGAGGCACTAGGTGGTGCCAGCCTGGGTATTTAAAGTCATTCTCCTCTTAGAATCCCTGTCATGTTGTTTTATTGATAAAGAAACATTGCCAAAAATGTGTCCTAAGAAAGAGTTATTGCTTGAAAGTTAAATAAAAGTCTTATTTGACATTGAACACGTTGTCTGAGTAATAATAGCAGAAAAACACACAAACAACTATTTAGAAATACAGAAAAACATAAAAATGTGTTCACAAAGTACATGCGTTGAAGCCAATACCTTTGACAGAGTGCCAAATGCTGCAAGTGAAGTGTTGTTACTGAATAATACAGTACTCAAGTGGAAGTCAAACTGTTGTGAAAGAAGGTCTGTTAGTCTTTTCCCACCACTGTCTATTCAAACCACACAGGGTCATAAAAATCTTTGTGTAATAAGTGGAAGTGTTGCAGAGGTTGTAGTGAGTATAGGCGCTGTTAGCACCAGCTCCCTGAGGCCAGAGAGGAGCCTGGACAGGACTGCCCCCATCCCCCAGTGAGGGAACCAAGATAGCCCTCCAGCACGCTTCAATAATTCAGGGGTTTGTAATAATTTTATGGTTTGTAGGCTCAATACAGCTCCAGTGTATTCTCAGAGTAGACACACATTAATTATTCTTGCAGAGACAACCTCGAGAAGTAACGCTGGTAAGGGAGAGTATGGGATGGAACGGTACTTCTACTGTCTCATTTGGTCATGTTTTGTTTTATTGTTCAAAGTTGAGGCAACGGGAGTGTGCCTACCTTCCCACAGCGCTATGTTCCCACAGTTCTACGTTCCCATAGCTCTATGTTCCCACAGTTCTACGTTCCCATAGCTCTATGTTCCCACAGCTCTATGTTCCCTCAGCCTTATGTTCCCACAGTTCTATGTTCCCACAGTTCTACATTCCCACAACTCTACGTTCCCACAACTTTATGTTCCCACAGCTCTGTGTTCCCTTATTTTATTTTTATTTTTTTTTTTTGTTTGTTTTTTTTCAAAATTAGGCTCTACATTCCCACATTTCATCAGATATAACCCCCATTTCTCCCAATTTGGTTGTCAGCAGCAGTTGACCTGAGGCTGAGTGGACCTGAGGTTGAAATGACTCTGAATCGTCCCTTTAAATGTGGTAGAAAAGCAAAAATGACTTGAATTAGAGAGTTTCATTTTGAGAAAAAAATCCAAGAAACAAGAAAAATCTTCGAAATGAGGGAACATAGAGCTGACCGTGAAGCAACAATATTCGGTTCATTGTACTTGGCATAACAGTAAGCCTTCCCCTTGCAAGATTTTGGTAATAGGCCTAAAACGTACCAATACCTTCTTGCCAGTGGATTTAGACCTTTGGATGTCATGTGGAAATACAAAATGATGGGTGCTACTTGTATTGGCCTATAAGCTTAACTATGCGCATGTGGAAAGACGCGTTTTGCATGCTACAGTTTTCATAATTAAAACGCATAAATCTAAGTCCAGTAGCGCAATAAGACTCCAATAAGTGCTTCATTAGCTTATAGAATTGGCCAAACTCCATACAAATGTTTGGTCAGCTCATGTGCTCAACACAGCCTTCACTAGTGATTATGCCAACTCATAATGTCACCAAAAACAAGGAGCCTTGATTGGCCACCTTACGCGCGTCCTCAACGGGTTAACGTGCCTCTTCTCTGACGCAGGAATGGTTAACGCGCGGACAGCGGCGGCAGCAGCAGGTGGAGATCCACACAGACTGAAGAGCGGCAAAGAGCAGCGCACTTTCCCGGCTCCAGCCTCGTCCTCCGCGGAGTGAGACCTGCACGAATCCCGACAGCAGCGCGCACAGCTCCGCCATGCCTCCATCCTCCTCTTCTCCGTCCGCCACTGTCACACCGCGGGACGCCGGAGAATAACCGCCTTGCCTCGGATCAATGACTTGAAAAACTCCCGCCGAAGTCACTGGACAGAAAAAAAGCGGTTTTATGGGAGATGAACGTGGCGGGGAGACAGCCTGAGCTGATAGAGCGACCCGCCAGCCTCCTGGTTCCAACTTCGGTAAGAAAATACAGAAAGAAATGTTCGATGTTGTTACGCTTCTCAGTCAGTCTTTACTAACGTCACAACATTTTTTTTTTTAGCAATTAATACTCTGTTTCAACTGTGACTTGTTGGGTTAAAGAGAATAGGAAAGTAATCTACCACAGCACTGTAGTTTTCCATTCATAATTTTGTTATTGCACAGATTTTTTAAGACTTAAAGGAGGCTCACTAAATATGCAGCTTGACAGATGCAGGTTCATGACTGCTGAAGTAAAAGGCTTTTCAGCAGTCACTCACTTTGATTGTAATTCTGTCCTGTCCTATTCATTCCCTCAAGTGTTGCCCAAACAGTGGAGCTGAGCCCAAAATCTTGTGCAAAGAAGATAATTAGAAATGACTGAATCTGTTTGCACTTGCATCTAATCACTGTGTGTTATTTCTGTTGTTTTAATTGGAATACAGTACCATCAGGTTGTTTGTGCACCACTTCAGTAATTTCACCCTATACCAACACTGTATTTGACCTCAATACTTCAGCTTTACACCCCTGCCCCTCCTTCATACCTCCACTCTGCTGCTGCTGTTTTCTTTCATTACTCGCACAGACACATAGCACCTTTAATTCCGCTGCTCCCTTGGGTCCTTCTCACACTTTCCGGTCATAGCGTTTTCCTTTTAGCCCTGATCCTCTGGGGCTTTTCAGAGTGTGGGGCGGCTTAAACCCTCTCAGCATGTGCTCATATGTCACACTCCCATTTAGCACTGACTTATAGCTGGAATTATACGGTAGGTCTTTGAAGGCGGGCTCTGCATTCTCTGTGGTCACCTGGTGCGAGCTGGCGGCTTTCTCTGTAATTAAAGCCTGGATTCGGCAGGTCCTTAGCTGTATTAAATGGGTTTCATTAGTTAAAGGGTGAAGGTGAGTGATTGTACCCAGTAAATGTGTAATCAAATGAGTGCGTAATGGATGTTAATGGGAATGCTGGGAGGTTTTTATGCCACGGGAAAGCATTCAAATTTGGTGTTTTTGCAGCATTCACTAATGGCATGAGTGTTGGACAAAGCTGTCAGACTGTGATCTATGTTGTATTCTGGAGGCTTATCAGGAGAAGCAGCATGAAACCCCACGGGAAAGCCTTTTCACATGTAGCACCTGTGCCAGCTCACTTCTGTTCTTTTCTGGACCACTGATGGATACTGACCACTGCAGAGTCCAGCCATAACATGACTCACTGAAAGAGTTTCTCATAATGCCTGCTTCATTAAGGGAGTGCAATATTGATTGAATATTTTAGGCCCTGTGTTGTTTATTCTGTGGGTGGGTCAACATATGTAGCGTAATCAGTAAAGCAACACACACGGTCGTAGAAATAAGGTGGTATTTTAATTATTAGTTAAGCAATGAATCTCTGCATAAATAACTTAATGTTTATCGTTTAAACAGATTCGAGGCAGAACAAACTCGCAGTAGCTCCAGGCACTCTCTGATTGTTTTGAATAAAGGACCTTGACTTGAAGCTTTTCTGAACGTGATGCTTCAGACAGACCAAGTGTCAGTGCAGATAAGCATGATCGAAGCAGAAAATGAACCAGTGTGGATGGCTGAGCCCACATGACAAGCTAAATTTGGCATCAATATTGTTTCACCCATTTTACCCACTGGTGGTTAGAATGTCGTGGCTTACTGATGTTTTTCAACTGACCTCAGTCTTAGTCTCTAAAATCACCCGATCTCACACATCGGCATCAGTAAAATAGTCAACCTCAAGATACACCTCCTGTCTGTGGAGCTGTAGCCTGATTTCTTACACCTTTAAGTGTCCTACAGTGGGTTGCCACAGCCTGAATAAAGAAGACATTTTCAGTATATGGACAGGCCATGTCCCATGTGAAAACTCACATGGGACACACACACACACACACACATACACAAATTAAACCAACTGATATGTTACTTGATTAACAGATTAATTAATATATTTATAACAGCACATCTTCATAAGAAAGTGTCAAATGGGAGAAGAAGTTGTGTATATGTTTTATGAATTCTTTCCAAAAACACACAGAATCTGGGCAAGTCCAAAATAAGTGAGAGGTTTCATTTTTCAGTTTGTTTCCATTGTTCTTCTAGGATGATTGTTTAATGGATAACAGTGATGTAGAAGTTTGTAGCAGATTTCCCTTTGCTTGTTGGTGATGAGATATTTGTGAGGTCATGTCCGTACATTTTTCCATGGAGTATTGTCAGTAGAGTCGGGCTGCTAACAGTGCACGAGTAGGGCTCTGTTTGGGAGGTGCACTTTTGGTGATAGTCGCTCTTTTTCCGTGACAACTCATTATAAGGCAAGTTTAATTGAAGATGAAGCCGAGTAAAAGTTTTTCAAAGTTTGGTGCAGCGTCTTCACTCACACCTGCTCAAGCTGCCATCTTCAGGTGCTGCGCTGTCCTGTCGTTTCCCCAGTTTAGGCTCCTGGCTCCACTAATGACATCACTCTGTTGCAGCCAATGAAATAGTGGCAGGTGTAAGAACATCTCAGAACATCTAATAAACAAAATGTGAACTCAAACGTGTTCAATTACTACTATTGAGTTTGGAAAAATATTGGAATAAATGTAATTAAATTAAATGGCAAATATTGGTAAGGACTAGGGATGGGCATGATTAGTCAATCGATAATTGATAATTAAGAATTTCAGCAATTATGTTAATTTTAATAGACAAACCGAATGTAGGTTGATGTGCGTAGCGTGACCAAACAGGAGTCCGTACATGTAGCTCTCTGCACTCAGAAGGAGCGAGCAGACAGTCGGTCAGTCTGCAACGTGACGAAGTGCAAATGTGTATTTAATGATGACTTGAACAAAAAATTCTACGTTTTCCGTTCCGGCCGGGACAAGTGTGAGGCCAAGTGCACAGTGTACAAAGCAGGCACCTCAAAGCACCAGGACACTGAAAACATGAAAAAGCTTTGCCAGGTGAGAGTAGCGCAATGTCGATGACGAGTCCCCACCTCCCACCCCCCGTACTGTGTCCTGGTTTTGACAAACGCAAATGTGGTCACACTAACCTGTATTCCATTGAGTCGTGCCGCATCAGGGCACAAGAGCTGTTTTTTTTTTCTTTGCTTAGTTTATGCAAATTAGCCATACGGTTTTAAGTTTTGTTTCTGTGAGACTTGCGCAAAGCTGCTTTAAACACATTATAATGTCAAACGGGCTGATGTGGCTCTAGAGAGGTTACGGTTTATATGTCGTAAAGTTGAATTTATTAATGCAGATTAGTAGTGCAGATAGTAATAATAATGATGATAATTTGAATATAAAAACGTTAATGATTAATCAATAATCAATTGTTAATTCTCTCGACAATCAATTAAGAAAATTTAATCGAATGCCCATCCAAGGTAGGGACTATTTGTTCTTCCCCAAATATTGATTGTGACATGTTCCTACCGTCCCTATACAAACCCACGCCCTTGCCCTTCAGAATTCACTCACTGAGCTGTAGAGGCTGCACTAGCACTGATTAGTTTTATTTTAGTCTTTATTTGAAGGGACAAAGTACAGAGACATTCAGTTCATAAAAAGATTATAGGTAAATAGTTAGTTTCCATCTGCAGTCCCTGATTTCATGATTGATGATCGTCTGCGGGTGCTGGGGTTTAGGTAGTGATTACTCCGATCACAGAGAGTCCTTTTAGGTTTAAACCAGCTGGATTTCAGCACTGAAACTGACAACCCAAATGATGAAGCACATTCTGCTTCCTGATGGATAATTGTCTTGATTCAATGTTGTTGTCATTTAGAATAAATCAACATTATGACTATGTTTGATTTGTTTACTTTGTATCAGGAGGCACAATTATATATTCCTTTAATTCATGCCGCTGTTTTGGAGTGATACATTGATGGCAGTCTTATAACATGGTAGCCTCACCACTATCTTGTTTGCACCTTTCTACATTTACGTCATGTCCTACAAAGTCAACCTGAAATTTGCACATTTGATCTATTTCCCTTCACAGCACTTTGAATCTAGCTTTTAATCAGAATGAGTGATCTCCATTTGGCATGTGGAGTTAGAAGTGGCAATCACCGCAGTGCCGGAGAGACCTACCTTTTATCTCACGTCAAAGATGATAATGTGCTCCTAATGATCGCCATGGTGATTATCGGCAAATGGCTGTAAATCAGGTCACAGGAGACGTGGGGAGGTGGTTGGGGCGTGCGGGGAGAGTGACTACGCATGTGTTCAAAATATGGAAACTGCTGCACAACTCAACATATTGTTCATCCTCGTGGGTCACGTTTGCACGGGTCATTGGGCGTGCATTGTCAATGAGGTGGCCATATGGTGCGACTTTGATAGTGCAATTCCTTTTGGTTACAATTGTGAAATATGGAGCTGCAAATATAGCTCCAGTCTGTGAATTCTGACTTTGGTAGAAACACATTTTGGCACTGTTCTTGTTTAATCAAAGCTTGTGCAATAGTTTCCAAGTTTGGACAGAGTTAGGGTTTTACTTTTCTTTCGTGCATATTGCATAAAGTGAGGTGGTTGCGCTTGGTAAAATGAGATTCTCCAGTTCACCTAGCTATTGACCACTGGCATAAACTGCACTGCACTCCTCTCAGAAATCACACATCATCAACTTTTTTTGCTCTGAAAGGTGTTAAGTTAACCAATCTGCCACTACCCACCTCTTCTTAATGGTAGCAAAAGTCTTTGTCTTTGTTATGAATAGGGATGGGCATTTGATAAAATTTTCATAACTGATCGTCAGGAGAATTACTTATCTGCATAAATAGAGTCAACTTTACAACATGTAAACCATAACCACTCTAGAGCCACATCAGCCTGTTTGACATTATAATGTGTTTAATGCAGCTTTGACACATTTGTTTATGTTTTACAGAAACAAAACTTAAAACAACATGGCTCATTTGCATAAACTATAAAGTGCTGATAAAAACTGCTCTTTCCTTATGCCCTGATGTGGTTCAGCTTCTGTCAGACTAAAGGACATGACTCAGTGGAATATGAGTGTTCTCTCTGTGACACAGGGATGTTGATGATGATGATGGTGAGTCTGTTCTGTGTGTGTCACATTGGAAATGGTTAATGTTTTCAGAGATCAGATGTGTGCAGGTTTAGCCTAGATCTTTATGTTACAGTAACTGGGATACTGTGTATACATGCACTATGACGAAACCGGGACACTGATGTGCATGTAAACACACACACTGAGTGGTACAATGAACTCCAAGGAGCCAGAGCCCAAATGTGGGACTGTGAGGATGCAACTTCAGTATTTGTGCTCCTACACTACACTACACACAGCAACCTACATTCAGGGTTTCAATTAAAAATGAATGTAATCGACGAAATTCTTAATGATCAATTATCAATTAGTTGACTAATCATGCCCATCCCTAGTTATGACACATACTCAGGTTTGCTTTTTACCATGTTATAGTTGCTTTCTCTCACATTTACTCATTCAAAGTTGTATCTGAAGTGATTCATGCATGTTTGAACAATCTTTAACACCAATCAACCTCCGCTTTTCACTGCCACTGGCGTCTGCTCACTGCTCTGTACCTACCTTGTTCTCCAATTTTATTTTCTTAATCAGTGATACTTGGAGGATTTGGCAGTGTCGTATAATCATTTTGGCACACATGAAAAAAAAAAGGCTTACTAGTGTGAGGTGCTGCTATTCATCGGAGGTGCCAAGAAACTTCATGGCTCTCTTGAGATGACTTAATAACATAATGATCCACTTGTGTCATAGATTATAACTATATAGCAGACACAAGCACAAAGACTCATGAGACAATAGAGTGTAACTTTCAACACAAAATAATACATTTCTTTAATATTAGCACTAAGTCTTCTATTAGTTTTATTCAAGACTATTACAAAGCTATTCAGGAAAGGTCCATTTCTGGGCTATTTATTATTTAATTTTTATTGTCTTATCGATACCTCAAATGAGTATCTATTTTCAGTACTATATTTATAATTCATGTCTGTATTGATTTTTTATTTTTACAAACCCACTTTACTATTAAAACAATGAATTTGACTTACAGAAGCATCAGTTTTGTAGCACTTGAATTCTGTCACTTTCGTACAGCACATAATAAAAAGTTTCAATCACTTAAAAGCCCCAATATCATCAGATGCCAAATTCTGATACTCCAATTCTTAAACTCTGGCAAGAGTTACACTTGCCAGTAGATTCAAACAATTCAATTAGTGCTTTAAAAACGACTGATTAAAGGTCTTGTATTACAAAAAAAATCGACTTTTATGCTCTTTAAGCCATGTTATAATGTTGTTACCTCATCAAAAACAGACCTGGAGTTGTGTTTTGTTTCATTCATACATGACTGAGTAATCCTTTGTATTTAGTCTGTTTACATCTCCAAAGCCAAAATGCTCTACTCCACCTTGTGATGTCATGACGTGTCAGTTTTCAAGTTAACAACTATTTTTTACCTTTTGTTCAGTAGAAATAGGCAATTGTAGGGCTCAAATTATCCAAATAATTATAGTGAAGGGGAGGGATTTTCTAAACAGTGAAACACTTCCTGCGTTCAGTTTGTGTTTTCAGTTTGAGAGAAAAACTCAGCCTAAATATGCAGGATTTATGTGTTAAGCATGTGTGAATGAAACAAAACACAACTGTGATGAGGAAACAGCATTATAACAGAAAATAGCATAATGTGGGTCCTTTAAACTAACTACAGTGCAAGAACAGACGGTCCCCGCTGGTCTGCTCTGGTGTGGGGTCAGACGAAAAGATGTTGGCTGTCAGATGCCAAAGTTCTTTGACACAAGCCCCTCAGTTATAATTATTCTGCAAATGGAAGTCTGCGTCATGTATTTTGTGAGAGCTTGTTTGAAAAGAGACAAATTGATTTTTACCTAATTGAATTTTGATATTTCTGTCTCTCAGTGTTAGAACACGATTTAGTTTTATTGCCAAGCTGTATTGTTCTAGCTTTACTGTACTTGAACTTCTTGTACTTGAGGTGGGTGTAATTTGCCAGTTTTATCCTCAGTATAAGTAAGCGGCTATTATTAAAAGTGTATTTGTTATATGAAGACTTTAGCTTGTATTAATCCTGCCTTATAATGTTAGTGGACCATTTCATTTAGATGTTTAGTCTAAATGAAAACTAAAAACTTATTATGACAGGAGTTGGAAATGTGCTCATGGGCACAACAGCATGTGGTCAAATGTGACAAATTTAAACCACCAAACTGAGGCAGTCCCAATTTTTCTAAGCTATTGTCACTTAATTATTAAAGCTACAGGACCTGATATAAATCTAATCCAGTTCCAAGCTCTCACAAACTCTTGGGCACATTACTAGTATTCACATGCATGCATTTTTGCACATGCACATATTTTGTCACAAGTTGTTGCTCTTACAATTACAGTGTACTCTGTGGAAAAAATAAATGAATAAAAATAAACAATGAATTTACAAGATTAAAGTTTTTAGGGTTGCCAAAAGAATTGCTATCCAGATACTTATTCATCTAGCCAGGCTGGTGCCAACTAGTGCCTGCACTCAATTTCATTTCTCTCCAGTGACTAGGTCAGGAATCAAAATACACTTGATGGTTTGCAAGAACCCTGGAAGTTGTAGACCGCACACCGGCCAATCAGCGAAGAGTTGTGAAGCCATGACGTCAAACTCAAGTGCCTGTCTGGGTCCCTTTTGTGGTACAGCACAACAGTAAACAAAGCGGTCGAGATGGACGTAGATGAAGACAGACATTCTGTTTTGGCAACGATTCCCGAGATTGAGGATTTAAAGCCGGAACAAAGAGAAACAAACAAGAACAAATTTTTGGTGAATTTTATCAAGGGGAAAGATGTTATTGCCGTTCTCCCTACGGGATTTGGCGCATTACATACGTCACGACCAAATAGCAGTGATCGGTTAATTAAAAAAGTACCCGCCTACTGTCAAGCAAAGGAATTCTAATGCTGCGAGATCAGACAGTTTCCATGAAGTGAAACTGTCTGTTGAATCAGGCTATAATTAATCTAAAACAAGTATTAAAACTGGATATCCATTTGAACATGTATGAATACTTACAATCTACAGTCTATTATATAAACATTGTTTATTGAATTAACATTGTGGTAATATTCTGTAGCATCAAAATCCAGAGATTCTAGTATAATGTCAACATTACCACTTTTAAGCAATAAAAATAATACATTCATTACAATCTACTAATAAAACCTTAAAGCAGACCTATTATGCAAAATTGACTTTTCAGAGCTTTTAACCATGTTAGAATTGTTTCCCTCACCATTTGCTCACCCAGTTGTATTTGGAGTGATTCATGCATATTTGAGCAATCTTTAATCGCTTATTTACAAGGCACCATATTGCCGATCAATCCCCATTTTCTCTGCCACAGGCGTACACCCACTGCTCTGTATACTTCACTCTTTCAGTTTTATGTTCTTAAAGAGTCATACACATAGGATTCAGCAGCGTCGCATAGTCTTTTTGGTACATTGTTTTTTTTTTAGTTGCGGATGACGTTTATCGTGGCGTCTGCTCCCACTGGGCACCACAGTTTTCCAATGCAGAAATGCAGAAGACTTGTTTTTTTATCAAGTCATTTTGGGTGAATGTTACAATTTAAAACATGCAAAATATAACATAATAATTGACTGGTGTGATAGATTATAACTATATAGCAGACACAAGCACAATATGTCTTCTTTAATCCAATCTTGATTTCCCTCTCTAACTAATGAGTCTAACATGTCCCTCAAACAAACTAAATAACGCACTTGTGCATTAAACACATTCTTTCAGATGACTGCTCTATTTCACTGAGGCCTGCTGCAGAGGGGAGCCTGTGCTAGAGCCCATGGGACGTGCTCACTGGACCAAAGGGCACACTTTGGAGTTACACCACAAATGAGCTGTGAATCCCTATAGGAAGAGCGCACACACACACGCACACACACACACACACACACGCACCATCTCTCTTCTTACATTATTCAAAACCAAGTCCAAATTAGCCGTCGTTTTAATTTTTCAAATGTCAAGAGGGATGGTGCCGTGTCATAAATCCAAATGCATCAAAACAAGTAGCGCTGTCACCGTGTAAAGAGTCTCTTCTTCAAATGTTTCCTTAGCAAATAAAAGGGAAATTGTGTCCCCCTGCATTATTAATACCCACGGCGTGCCATTAGCATTTTTATTTAGATTCAAGGCAGGGAACTTATGCATTTTAATGTCGCCCCATTCATATCCAAGGGAGATGGAAAGAAATGTACCTTGTCTCATTTTTAAACATCCAAATTGCAGCGGACAGTTTGTAAATATCTTGTAAAAGACTCGGTGTATCCTTATCTGCTTGCAATAGGCGTCACAAAATAGTTAGCAAATTTGCATTCACCCAGAGTTAGCCACCCCATTGAGTAACAAAAGTTTGAGAGCAGAAAAAAGTTTGCTGTTGTTTCCTCTGAGATCAGAAGAGAGATTTTGAATGGTCTAATATGACAAAAGGGAGTTTTATATGGGCTTTTTACCAAGGCAATCTCATTTACTGGTCGGTGGAGATTTTCCTTTATTATTATTTTATACTTTGTTGTACTGGAGATATGCTTAATTAGAATATAGAGTACACCATCCATAATTAAAACTATTAAAAAAGACAGCAAAAATAAAAATGAAGAGACTTGTCTAGTGTAGTCGTGCTAACAAAGTGATATTTCTGCACTTTGGTGATTGTTTTTATTACCTGAAACCTATCGTTATCAAGGAATAATATCAAGGTATTCATTTTTATCAGTATCACTAACCACCTGTATGAATGTTGTGTGATAAATCGAATTGAAAGAATTGATTATTTCTATAGAACTCTCAAGAATCATTTTGAGCTTTGTAGATGCAGACAAACTAATAATGCAAGGCAGAGGTTGGACATAGGACTTGACTTGATAAAATGGACTAAAACTTGGGACTTGACTTGGACTTGAAGGTCAGTGACTTGAGAAGACTTGAGAAGCATTTTTAAATCTGAATTTTTTCTGTTCTGAAAAAGAAAAAAATAACATTTCTACAACTCTTATATACTCTATAAATAGTCATATATAAATATACTTAGTTTTTTTTTTAAAGTACAGTTTAGTTTAAATTCATATAAATTGCATAAATCTAAGCTATATATGTTACTTTGGTTTAAAGACTTGAAATGACTTGAAGCTCAAAGCAGATGACTTGGACTTGGCTTTGATTTACGGGCCAGTGACTCGAGACTCGACTTGGGACTTGACTCAGACTTGAGGTCAAAGACTTGAGACTTACTTGAGACTTGCAAAACAACAACTTGGTCCCACGTCTGATGCAAGGTACTCAAATATGTGTGAATGAAACACACACTTGTTATGTTTTTGATGAGGTAACATCATTATAACATGGCTTAAAGGTCACAAGAATTCTTATACAATATAGAACCTTTAAAAATGGATCTCTGCCTCCTCAATGGAAAAAAACATATTTATCATGTCTATTTCTAAAAGTAAAAGAGATGAACTTGAATAACTACAGCCATAGCTCGCTCAGGCTAAAATTAAAGGGACAGTCCGGAATTTTGGACATAGGACCTCATTTCCTAGTGAGCCAGAGTGTTGGAGACATGTGGAGACACTTTGTAAAATATTCCATCCAGTCCTTGTTTTTGCAGAGGTCGCTGGTGCTAGGCTAGTGCATGTCAATGGCCATAGTTATCCTGCCACTAAAAACAGTCTTACCCACTCCACAAAACACCCGAAGCAAATATATTATTACCCAAGACTGTCAATGTAAATGTCTGTGTTGATAGAATAATGTTTGACATAAAACTAACCTTGCCTCGCATGAATCGTCACATGTTGAGGGACTATTTTCTCATATATCAGTCCGCCACTGCCAAGCTTTCTATCAGGAAGTACAACTCACTGCTGCTCAGACATAAATCCTTCAAATGCAAGGTTGATTTTACTTCTAAAATTATTCTATCGACACAGACAACAGTCTGGTGTAATAATAGATTTGCTTCGGGTGTTTTGTGGAGTGGGTAAGACTGTTTTTAGTGACAGGATAACTATGGCCATTGACATGCACTAGACTAGCACCAGTGACCTCTGTAAAAACAAGGACTGGATGGAATATTTTTAATAAGTGTCTCCACACGTCTCCAACACTCTGGCTCACTAGGAAATGAGGCCCTATGTCCAAAAACCCGCACTGTCCCTTTAATATGTAAAGCAGTATAGTTCATTTTTGCATCTTTAAACTTAGACAAAGTGAGAAGTTCCACAGAGAAGCCTTTAGTGAGCCCCAAGCCTATCAAGCCAGTATTCTAGCTCCTCCTGCTCTTAACACACGGGAGGAAGTGTATCTCTCACGTCGTCAGCACTGCTCATATTTGAACAGCTCCCACAGACCATAGAGTGGAGCACAGTGCATACAGACTACAGAGAGGAGCTACATGAGGAGGGACTGTCTCTGATAGAATGTCATGTTTGAGCTCCGAACAGTCTCACACCAGCTCCAGCCCTCTGACCTTTAGGCTATTGAAATTCATAAGAGATTTTCTGATTATTACAGTTGAGAGAGACATGTATTCCTTCCATAGTGAGACAAGTTATAGAAATACAGAAGAGGAAACAAAGGCAGTTTTAGTAGTTTATAGCGCAGGTTTCCAAATTTGATAGAGGGGAGGTAAGTTCTAAATATGAGAGCAGCATCTAACAGTTATTTTAAAAGTCTTTTTTTCTTTTTGACCTGTCCACTGTGGCCAAGATAGTTTTATTATTTTTAGTTATTTTTATTTTTTCAACTAGCTTTTATCCCAGGAGTCTCCAACCTGTAGCTCAGGAGCTTCCAGTAGCTCTCCACCTCTCCGTTCCAAGAAGTCTGCCAAGCAATTTCTGAATTATATGTATTGTGCTGAATAACTCGAATTTGATGAATGAAATGTCATTGCAAATCTATCATTTTGATGCCTCACTTTCTCTAATAACTGGATAATGGTTTGTTTTATAGGCATCTATCTGGACCCCATCTAAGCCTTGCCATTGCTATGTACTAAATTATGCTAAAATGAGTAGCTCTCTGGCATTTTGTTTGGAAAGGTAGCTCACTGGAGGAAAAAGGTTGGAGACCAGTGTTTTATACCAGGAGAAAGCATTTTAAAAGATAATTTTTGCAAATTAAGTATATTTTACATTAATTACATAAATTACATAAAAACCACAAAGAATTATTGGTGAACGATATCCAAGTCTCACGATACGATATCGTCACGGTATGAACCTCAGTACAATATTTATTGTGATATCATGGGAAAGCTCAGGATATGGTGCGGAGGCTCACGATTAGGGATGTAACAATATCCAAATCTCTCGTAAATTTATTGCGATATTTTGTGTAGTCTAAAAAAACTGTTAATATGATACTTTTTCCTCTTAAAATGCCTTGACAAGACTTAAAGACTTAAGAGCTAAGACGGTGTTTAGAACTGTTATTTCTTCATGTAGTTTACACTGAAATGGAGCAAAGGATCATGGTCTATGTAGTTCTGTAGCTCTGTCCCTCTTCATTTAAGCAAAGAGACTTGTAATTCGATATATTGTGATGGTCCACGATATTATTGTGAGAACTCTGACAATATTATATCACAATATTTCGGTTATTGTTACATCCTTACAAAAGATAGTTCTTCATTTTATTAAAAAGAAGTGCAGTCTTTGTGATCAACCTGTTTGTCTAATAAAAGGCACACATTAGAGGCTGTTTATAGTCCAGATAAAAGTTTATGGTTATTAACACAGTCAGCAGTGAATTCACTTGTTGTTGCTGCCCAAAGTGAATATCAAAGTGCATTGAAATAGTTTTCTCTCCACAAACTGCAAAAGAACTCGAGGATAGACAGACTGTGTGAAATAATACATTGGTACAGTTAAACTTGTCCAAGACCTCCTCACCTCCCAGACAAAAGTTTGATATGCGGGGCTCTAACTTTCAACTTTTGTCTTTCAACTTTAACTTTCCAAATCCATAGTGATAAAGTATATAGACACCAAGTCATTCATCTGGTGAAGAAACAGCCCTGGACCACCCAAGCGGATTCAGTTCTAAAACACAGAAGATTTCCCATATGACTGACGACTTACTTAATCAATATTGTTTTCATCCGCACTAAAGATCTAGTATCCTAAAAATAATATTGGTGGATTTCAGATTTAGAGTCTGTCACAATAACAAGTATGATATATTACGAAAGAAAATATAGATAATAAACAATAATATTAAAAGTCCCTAACACTTACAGAATATCCCTAAAGCAAAAAATCTATATGTACAATATTGTTAATGAAAACAAGCAGCAATCAATGCATGACAACACTTAACGAATCATAGAAGTTATTTATTCAACCCTCTATACCTCAAATGTCATTGTGGCACTAAAAATATCACAGCAAGTTCCCCTCTACTACAAAGAAAAAGTACCCATGATAAATATTGACTCACAAAAATAATTGTTCTATCTGCCATTAGGGATGTAACAATAACTGAAATATTTTGATACTGTATCGTCAAAGTTCTCACAATAATATCGTGGACCATCACAATATATCAAATTACAAGTCTCTTTGCTTAAATGAAGAGTTATAGTGCAGCAATAGTAAAAAAAAAAAAAAAAAAAGACAGAGAGAACTACATAGACCATGAACTTTTGCTCCATTTCAGTGTAAATAACAGTTCTAAGCACATTTAAGTCTTAGTTCTTTGGATTAAGTCTTGTTAAGGCACTTTAAGAGAAAAAAGTGTCATATTAACTGAACAAAATATTGCAATAAATATCATACTGTGAGGTGTATATCATGAAAATATCGTACAAAGAACTTTGGATATCATTACATTTTTAATCGTGATCTTCCCACCATATCGTGAGCTTTACCAGGATATTGCAATAAATATCATACCGTGAGGTTCATACCGTGATGATATCATATCGTGAGACTTCGATATTGTTACACCTCTTTCTGTCATGTATTGAGTGATAACTGTAGTAGTAGTAAGTAATTATTATGACAGGGCTTGTGTTGACACGACTCTCCCAGATGGGGGCAAGAGCCTGTTTTCCTTAATGATTACATTGTACATTGCCATGAAATATCTGAAAAGCAACTTTACAAATGTTGAGTATCAATGAGTAGACCCTAGAACTTGCTATATTAAAAATAAAATAAAAAAATAAATAATTATTTTAATTTTATTTGCCCCCATCTGTATTAAAGTTTTTTGGGTTTTTTTCACTTTTCCACCACATTTATAAATATCCATCTCATTTTTAAAAGGAGTGCACTGTGAACAGCCGTGCCGTGATATCTAAGCACAAATGTCTCCAGTCCCGTCACTCCCTGCACCATCAGAGGCAGCTCCTGTATTTACTGTACCAGAGGCTTAAGCTCCTGCTGCTCCACTAAAAGTACAAAGAAGCAGCGTGTGGAGACATGGGGACACACTCATGAATATAATCCATCACGTTCAATGACTTTTACTGGTACAGACGTATGAACAGATCAGGTGGAATCGTCAGTTGTGCAAGATCTGATTTCAATAACAATACAATACAATACAATTAGTTGTTTGTAGAAATTAAACAAACATTAAAAAACATTAAACTTAACATTTCAACATTTCTAAAGAGATAGGTGGCCTGTCTGTGTTTTTGTAGTGTGTTCAGTCCGGGTGCAGGAGGAGAGTGCAACAGTAGATCAGGCGTATATCAGGCGACCCCCCAAAAAAAAAAAAAAAATAAAAAAAAAAAAAATCTGTGGACTAGTATACGCCGTTGGACCACAAATATAAAGTCACATGGTAAAATCTGCAGCCTTTTACCATCTAAAAAACATAGCAAAAATCAAAGGTTTACTGTTTAAAGCAGACTTGGAGAAACTTATCCATGCGTTTGTCTCCAGGAGGTTAGACTACTGCAGGGGTGTCCAAACTTTTTTCATCAAGGGCCACATATCTAAAGACAGACGAAGCAGAGGGCCGATCTAGGGCCGTAGACTGGTGCTCAATACAGTGAATAATTAAAATATGTGCACATTTAACATGTTAGAATGAATAAAGATTGATGGCTCATTCTAAGAGCCGTAAAACCACACACTAAATATTAAATATGAGCTTTCTCAAGGTAGATTTTAAAAAAACTTGCAGTAAAAAGTTCATTTTTAATTGATGCAAGGTGATTTGGGCCAATTCACCTGGAAGCCTGAGGGCCAAGAAAAATTTGTCTGAGGGCCGCATTTGGCCCCCGGGCCATAGTTTGGACATGCCTGGACTACTGTAATGGTCTGCTCACTGGTCTCTCCAAACGAGCTGTGAGACGCTGCAGAACATCCAGAACGCTGCAGCTCGGGTTCTTACTCGAACTAGGAAGTACGAGCACATAAGTCCTGTGCTCAGGTCTCTGCACTGGCTTCCTGTGCCTCAGAGAATAGACTTTAAAGCAGCTCTGCTTGTGTACAAGTCTCTCCATGGCCGAGCACCAAAGTACATCTGTGACATGTTAGTGTCATATGAACCATCTCGCACTCTGAGGACCTCAGGGACCGGCCTCCTGCTGGTGCCCAGAGTCAGAACTAAACAAGGGGAGTCAGCGTTTCAGGTTCATGCAGCTAAAACCTGGAACAGTCTTCCTGAACATGTGAGACAGACTCTTCTGTGACACTGTTTAAATCCAGGCTCAAAACATTTCTGTTTAACTGTGCATATAACTAAAAGGTTTTCATTCCGCACTCTTCTCTCCAATTTATGTCTCTCTTTTTTAATTTTAATCTTCATGATTATTTATGTTTTGATTTGTTTTTATCATGATTTTAATGCATTTCTTATTCTGTAAAGCACTTTGAATTACTTTGGGTACGAATTGTGCTATACAAATAAACTTGCCTTGCCTTGCCTTCCCTAATATAAAAGAAAATACTAAGATTTAAAGTTGAAAATCACATCCTACTGTCTAATGAAACATGTTGTCCTAATGGTATCGTAATCGGTATTGAGTATCGAATCTATCCCTTAATACTTAGTTAAATTTTAGTATTGTGTCTGTGTCCACAAAAATAAAACCTTATGCAAGCATTGACTGGTGTTGGTGTTGGACACATGCTCCAATTTTTATAAACACTGTTGCTTCAGCAGAGATTCCAGTGTTGGACTTTAATATTTCTTTTCCCATTGTACAGCGTGCTTTGTGCTGTGGACACCTCTATGCAGTTTAGTGCCATGAGCAAAGAGTTCATGTGTGCTAATTAGACTCCCATAGCTCAAGGGCACCGATGAAAAGTTAAACTATTATACTTTAATTATTATCCTTTCCGCAGGAGCGCATTCTTTTAAAACAATGGTGAAGCAACAGTTGAAATGACTTGTATTGTGTGCTACAGAACAGAACTGAACAGAATCTATAGGCCAGATGTTTTTTTTTTTGCCCTTGACATTGTTTCATTCTATAATACTGTTATTATCTATACATGAATAGACTCATGGTGTTATGATAATGTTGTAGCTCTCATGTGATAATAAAATCCTCACTTCTGCATAATAAAGTAATGAGCAGTGAAGCAAAGGAGCCATACGTCTGAGTTTGGCTGTAATGGCCTTATACATATACTCCACAAACTAGCCATAAATCTATCCTCCGCCGCTGTAAGTACATTTGTTTTCTCACACTTCACTCCCCCATGATGAAAACACGCCAAACGGCATCTCACTTCATCAGGTTATGAATGGCCATGCTGGAGGAAATCCCAGGCAAGAGGCACATAATAAATAAGATGAAAAATTTCTCCATAATTTTCAAACTGTGCATTAATTTGTGAAACTGACACAGCCACTTCTGCTGATCTCACCATGATAAGTGCTGGAGACATGTCACGCATACATTACCAACACCGCTCCTGCCCGGTCATATAATGTAGCAGCATGTTGTAAACAAATTAAATGGGAAACGGCGTTGAAAATATTGGGAATTCAGCCAAAATATATCGTATTATAAGATAGTTCAAAAAGGTCTATTTCTTATACCATGTCTGTACACTGTAATCTATGAAGCACGTCTGTTTTTGTAAAATGTTAGTCTCCCCTGTTCAGCATGTTTCTGCTACAAATATTTTCACTTTTCAGTGTGCCAGCAAATGCAGAATTAGTGCCATCTGCTGGTGTACGTAAAAAACACAACTAAGTCTTTGTTTTTAAGACAATTTACGCTTTATACATGGAAATACATCTCTTTATTTGCTTAATGCAGACAGTTGGATTATAACTGACTTCTAAAATGCATTGTTATGACCAAAAAAACTACAGAAAGCAGGAACAGTGTGCATCTAGATGTATGTATTTGTACCATAACAAGGTACGATACATACAGAGAAATATCATGATAAACGATAATATTGAAACCGCTTTATGACACCATAAGAATAAAGCAAGACAATCCCAGTAAACCAATTTTAAACAGACAGTCTCATTAAAAGACCTGAGCTGCAACAAATATGTAACAGAATGAACCAGTAATTACCCATAAAATATATTTATTCAACCTTTTACAGCTCAAATCTTATTGTAATAAAACTCTCCACTTTTAGAAAAAAAATCATTATCATTATCATTAATACTGAGTGCTAAAATATATTGCCACAGCTTTCATATACTGAATGATAAGTTGATATAGTAATTATCATGACAGGCATGTTAAAATATGCTAAACACTCCAAGTGAGCACATGGCTAATCTGCATAAACAAAGTAGGTTAGCTTCAAAACGTCTCCCACCTGCTGCACAAAAGCATGGGAGATTATGGCTCTTTTGTGCACATCCATTGTCTGTTTGCACTGGGACTAAACATACCCAGTAATGATGCTGAATTATATTATCCAGTCTGAAGAAGGCCAGGCTGCAGACAGACTCACCATCAAGGTCTCTTTACGCCACAGGTATTGTTATTGTTCACCCTCATTTGTATTATTTTATGTATAGTAGGGGTGTAAAAAAAATCAATTCAGTGATATATGGTGATACTTCATTGCACAGTTCTTGAATTGATTCAAAATGCATCCAAATAGATTTTTAAAATAATATTTTTCACAAAAATGCATTATTTACGTCACTGTTCTGATGATTTAAACGTTTGGTGGGTACTTCCTTATATCTGCCTGCAGGGAGGAGCTAACTCCAATGAAACTACTCTGAATCTAACACACTAAATTGTTTACAGGTTTGAGAATCCTAAATCAAAACAAACAAGAGAATAATAGTGGTAGCCAGGTCAGGTCCAGAGGTGTGAAAGTTCCATTCATGGCCATGAATGATTCTGCTAATATGACCCCACACTCAGTGCAGTTCAATAGGCCTAACTAACTAACAAAAAATGTAAACAAGTTGGTTTGTTAGTTTCAGAGTAGTTTCAGACAGATATAAGGAAGTACTCAGCAACGTCTGACCAGAGCTGAAGAAGCAGCATGGATGAGTTGCGAAACGTATTCGACCAAATAAACTTTGTCCAGTTGACACATTGAATTTCTCCTTTGCCATGGATTCTACCTGGATGACTGAGGGATTTTTCACTCATTCATTCAAATGTTTAACATGATAATCTTGTATATTTAGGCTAGATATTTAGTCCTTCTCTGAAACAAAAAAAAAAACTAAACTTGTGATGTAATGTGCTTATAGAGTACAGGGAGCGCTCCATTGTTCTTACACCTTCACTAGAATCATTTCGATAATTTTAGACCTGGAATTGCCAATGTTTACTGAATAAAAGGTCAAAAGTAGCTATTAACTTGAAAATTACCACTGCATGACATCACAAAGTGGAACAGAGCATTTTGAGCTTTGGAGATGTAAAGAGACTCATATTACAGAGTAACTCAAACACGCGTGAATGAAATAAAACACAACTCCAGGTTTTGTTTTTTTTTAGAATTTAACAACATTCTAACATGGCTTAAACTTAAAGTATGTAGATTTGCCTGACGACTGAACTTGGTTGCTCCTTTTCACTATTCAAGCGCACTGCTCTGACTGCTCCTACAGGCTCTGGTTTTATCTCCACTCTTGAGCTTCTGGCAGTGATCGGCGCTCCTGGCAGAGTCGGTATCATTTTGGCGTCTTCTGCCTCTCAAGGTTATCAACGTTTGAGCCGTTCGCCTTCACAGCAGCTAAAGTAAACTCAACTGTCAGCCTCCCTGACATTTGAAAAGACCAGATTGAGGAAACGGCCAAAGACTCAAAACAGCTCCCCGAGTCAACACAGCCCAAGTCTGTAAAATAGAGCTGCCAAGATGTCTGTTTTACCCATGTAGAATTCCAGCATGTGAGGTGTAGCCCCATATGACTCTTACACGCTGACTGCAGGATATTTTTATAGGGTTTGTTAAAAATAGATATTTAAACAGGGCTGTAATATTCACAATGATTCACAGTTGTGTTTTGGTCCTTCATCTGACAGATTTAGTCTCGTAATTATGCAAATTTTAGAGAACCAAAGTGACTAAGAAACATGAGTGAATAAATACATTGATTCATTATTTGGACCAATAAAACAAAAACATACAGTGCATAATCACATTGTTTACTTTGTCACTTTCACTTATAATTACATTTTTAATTGAATATGTTCTAATTTTACAACACAGCTCTGACAAAAATCGAGGACTTTTTCATTTCTCATTTATGAATCAAGTAGTAAAAGTAATAAAAAATTTGCAATTGAATCAAAACTTTCAATTTCCTCTGCAAACAACAAAATATTTTGCAAAATATTAACCAGCTAGCCCTGTAGTTAAGATTTGTATTTTTATTTTATTTATTTATTCAATATTTTATCAGGTAAGTAAAATATTGAGTAGATCTATACAAATTCTATACAAACTTTAGTTGAACTGTTCATATTTCAGTGTTCTCTATAAATACAAATGATGCTCAATGTCTTTAAGGGTTCACTTTGAACATAATGATGATTTTAAAACATAAACTGCATCGAATAGCAATAGCAATTCTTGTCTGAACAGTCAAAGTTAGTTAGGCTCCCATTCCAGCACTGGGCACAAACATGGTTCCTGCATTATCATACTCTGAAACATTACTCATTCAACATGTTTTTTACATTTGGTTTCTCAGTTTTGTCCCCTCCTTCTGCTTCTCCGCTGAGGATAGCACAGTGACTTTTGTTATTTTGCACTTGAGTTTTGGTAAACCAACTTAGTCACCCCAATCTTCACTCCTCCGCTCGCTCGCCTCTCACTCCAGCACCCATGGCACCCATGGCACCCTCAGCTGAGGTGCTCTGACTAGGACCTTTCTCTGCCTCTCTCTCACACAATTTACAAGTGCGATTCTTGTCAAAATATGTCAGCTTTTTCTCCTGGCCCCCACAGCTTCTTCACTTGTCTAGAAAGTGTTTTTGTATGTCCTGCAAAAACCTGTGTTATTTGAACTTTCTGTACAGTGCGCATGTGTGTAAATATTTCATGCTCTGATGACCAGTTGAGCTAATATGTTCTCCTGAGGATTAAAGTCTTCATAAACACAGAGAGTTCAGGCCTTATTCAGCACAAATGTTTCTTTTCCTTTCTAAAAAATGTCCAGGTTGCACCAGGATAGCAGCTATGTCTATACGCTGCTTTGGTGCGTCCATATGATTCTCAGATGACCCAGATTTATGAATGAGGAAGATGTTTTTTAGACTTCTTTATATACTTCTTTATACTTCTCTGGCTTGCTATCAGTATTTTTCCATTAAATACAATTCAATAGTCCTTTCAAATCCAGTGAGAGCAGAATGTATAGCTGTAGACACTAGTGTTACAGCCCGTGGTGTTGAGCATGTTCTCTGTGACAGACTTTTCTAATGGGTGAAGTCTTTGGCAGGCGCTGGCTCTGGGTGGTGTGTCTCTGCCGGCTTGTCGGAGAGAGGGCTCGTGTGGAGATTTGTCCTCCTCTGTCTCTCTGAGCTCAGACATGACTGCGTTCTGTTGTTATGAAGCTGAATCTAGGAGGGCACCCTCTGTGAAGAAGGCTTTGGAAAACTATTCTACCTCACCTCAGTGTATAATGAAATCTAATGGCACTAAGTAAATCCGTTGTCAGGGCGATAGGAGCAGTGATTTTTGGGACTGTGGTTGGGCTGTGCAAATAATGGAATTTCATTTACACTTTTGTTTATTTTTGTAGTCAATTCTAAAATACAACATGTTGTAATCAAGTAATCAAAGTTATTAACATTAACACTTAAGTTTGTTAAATGTGCATGTTTGTGTAACAGACATGTTTTATCCAAGTAAGTATATAAGCTAAACACCATTGCAACTCCCTACTCTAAGAAAAATTTAATCATAGCTGCTGAGTTGTTTTAGTCTTAGTCTTTTAGTCTTGATTCATCAGCTGGTTTCACTTCATGGAAACCGTTTGACCTCACAGTATTAGGATTCGTTTGCTTGACGGTAGGCGAGTACTTTTTTTATTTAACCAATTGCTGGTCACGACGTATGTAATGCATGAAATCCCGTAGTGAGAAGGGCAATAACGTCTTTCCCCTTGATAAAATTCACTAAACATTCTCTTTGTTCCGACTTTAAATCCTCGATCTGGGGAATCATTGCCAACACAGAATGTATGTCTTCGTTTACATCCATCTCGACCGCTTTGTTTACTGTCTGGGTCCCTTTTTGTGGTACAGCACGACAGGCGCTTGAGTTTGACATCATTCACAGCTCTTTGCTGATTGACCAGTGTGCAGTCTACAACTTCCGGGGGTCTTGCAAACTATCTGGTGTATTCTGATTCCTGCCCTAGTCGCTGGAGAGAAATGAAATTAAGCGGAGGTACTAGGTGGCACCAGCCTGGGTAGAGTTGTTGTGCTTGTATCTCAAATGTTGAAGACACTTGAATATCCTCGTAACATTTAGAAGAACATATAGAGATAAGAAAAGTGCAAATATTGACCAGTCTGATATATTGGCGCACAGATCTATCAGGCTGATATTTGCTGCCTAAGGAATCAACACAAAGCTTCACAGCACAGCCCTCTTAAAGATTTGTGTTAAAAAATGTAGTAAATTCGAATGACATAATCTACATATCGACCCAAAAATATCAGCAGACCTTATCAGGCATCAGTGTCTATAGATTCTAAACAATCGGTATTGGCATCGGCCATGAAAAAACAAAAACATGCTTTCACAGTCTATGCAGTGTTGTGCTTAGTTTGTTGTTGATTGTGTGAAAATCAGAGCTGTGCTCCGTAGTCCTCATCCTCTTTTTTATTTTATTTTATTTTTTATTTGTAAGGGTCATGTTTGTTTTGGCTCAAAATGACCATGCACTTCTCTGTTTAGTTAATGTGCCTGTCGTTTATGCCCATCAGTAGGCCTGTCATGATAATTACAATAATTACTATACTATATTTCATCGTTCAATATATGAAAGATGGAACAATATTCTTTGGGGGTCATTATGTATCTTGTGTACTTACACTAGTCGGATATTTGTGATAAGATTTAATCTGTAAAAGGTTGAATAAATAACTTAAATAACTTCAGTAACTTATTATAGATGCAAACTAAGTATTGAAAAGTTTCATTCAGCTATTTAGCTATCACAGCTCATGTTTTTTTTTTTTTAACAGTATTGTAGATTTGGTATAGATTTTGTCATTTAAATCTGCTCTTGGATGATTGTGTCAGTAGCATAAAGTAATTTCAATATTATCATTTATTGTCTTTATTTACTTCAGCAATATACCATACTGCGTTTGTTATTTGTTCTCATGACCCATCAGTATTTGTGGAGACACGATACGCTATCAGACTTTGTAAAGTTTCGTGAAAGCATTTTGAAAGCATTTTGTGTGCTAGTTTCACAGCAAGGGACACTGCTTGTCCTGCTGAAGTTTTAAAACTATTATGATATGCTTTAGTAACTTTTCTACTTCAAGTTATTACTACTGTCACTCAATTTCTCAAAAGCACCCAAATACAACCACCATAGAATTATCTGCCTTTTTTCTTATGTGAAAACAAGAAGTAATCTTCAAATAAACGGTGCTGTGGTCTAGAATACCAATCTCTTTAAAAAGTGCCTGTCATATCTCTGTCGTCTGTAACAGAACATCTTAAATGCCACCGCTCTCCTTACCAGTATACGCTCGTGTTGTCAGATGATTAAATACGAGGAAGTTGTTATCACAGAGCAGCAGTTCGGAAAGGCCTTGGTTCTGCATGGAGAGCTGGAGAATTACTATTTCATTGCGGTCCCATTGTCTGACAAGTGAAAGGGAAAATATGCAAATGAGAATAAGCTTTATAGTGAATTGGGATTTATTATTAAAACAGCATGTGTGAGCAGAGAGCAACAGCAATACCAAAGAGCAGTGGACACGATGGCACTGGACAGACACGCAGCAGGGGCCAGCGCTGTGAAGCATCTAAATGTGACACACACTCTTGTCAGAAAAGATCATTTAGAAAGCCTGTCATCGCCAAAGAACGCACAAGATCAAAGAAGTTCATGGCAAGTTCAGACTAAACTATTCTAGAGGTTTTACAATTACTTACATGATTTGGGATTAGGAGTCTGTAGTTTAAATGGATCTTGCATTGGTTAGAAGAGTAAGAGGATTTTGTAACAGCACAATTTCCCAAGTATTCAAGCGAGCTCATTAGTGGCATAGTGGAAAAGGGATTGTAATTCTCACCAATAAGCAAAAAGGTCTGGAGTTTGAGTCCCGGTACATAGGTGGAGTTTACAAAATGTTCAGGTAGGATCCATAGTGGTTCATGAGCGTATATTAGTCTATGTGGTTGATTGATACAACTCAACTATTCAAAGCTATTCAGGAAAGGTTCATTTTTATATTGTGAATGTGTGATCTTTTTGTATTGATGTCTGTTAAAATGAGTATCTAGTTTCAAGTTTTTATCTAGTTTTAGCATCGATTGCTATATGATTTTTGATACGTTTGACAATCCTACATTGAAATAGTTTTTTATATAAAGAATGTAATCTTCGACACACAGTCAAACTTTTTTTTCTACTTCTGCTAGTACATGATTATATAACTATTCAGGAAGTATTCAAATGTATCCTATTTATAACGTAATTGGTATTTTTGTATTGTATCTAGGGCCGTTTGACAATATCAAAATATCTGTATATAGTATCGTTTAATGTGATGATACAATATCAATATATCGCCAAGAGTATTATTTGGTATATTTTACTAAATTATTTAGTTACAGCACTACAGTTTTGTTGCTTCTTTAGAGGAAGGAAACTCGTTTATGCAACACATTTGACATTTTCACTGTTTCAAGGATTTAAATAGGTGTTTTTCATATTCACTTTGTCCAAAAAGTGGTTTAACAAAGACTTTATTATAACAGCCATGATTTAGCCTTTATTTTTTATTGAACCATGTCGAATCGATTTGAAATATATCGTACTGAACCAAAAACTCACTGTATCGAGATATGTATTGTATCGTAGCCTGTGTATCGAGGTATGTATCGTATTAGCAACTTCTTAATGATACCAGCCCTAATTGTATCGACCTCATGCAGAATAGATTCAGTTAGCTCCCACATAGTTTATTGGTGCTCTGTGCTCTTCACTCTTTTCTACACATTCATTTGTGGTTCAGTGGCAATGATTTTTAGCACCTTATTGCAAATGTACAGTATACAGTAAGATTACAGAAATTCTCAGATTGGGCTTAGTGTTTAGAGCCTATTATTAGGATATTGTTATTTATGGTAGTTATGGATGTAACAATAACTGAAATATTGTGACTTCGTATCGTCCAAAGTCTCACAATAATATCGTGGACCATCAAAATATATCGAATTATAAGTTCCTTTGCTTTAATGCCTTGTTTTATAGCAGCAACAGCTAAGAAACACAGGGAACTACTCATATTTACTTGAATTCTTGGGATTATGACAGTAATAATTCACATCAAGGTATTTTAAAAGCAAAAAGTGTCCTATCTACAATTATAACAGCCTCTTCAAAATATTGTAATAAATATCGTACTGTGAGATGCATAGCGTGATAATATCATACAGAGAGATTTGGATATTGTTACATCCCTAATGGTAATATTTGTGATTTTTCTGTATTAAAGGAGTACTTTAATACAGTTCTGGTAGAGAAATAGCCATTCTTCTTTGTTAATTGATTTGGGGGAGGGGCCTCGTACTATAAAAGGGTCATCTCCCACTACCACAGAGGTGGGAAGAGCAATATGCATCGCACGCACTAGCTCCAGAACTATCCCTGGACTGTTCAGCATTTTTGCTGCTGCTACACACTGCATATATCTATCTGTATATCTATTCTTTATTTTTTCACTATTGTGTGTACCAACACTATTTTTGACAACACCATATCATTTTTTTTTTTAGGATGGCTCCACTACACCACCTTTATAGTCAAGTTAGATACTAGCACAATCTAACCTAACTATAAAACAACTCCATGGCTCTAATCACGCCGAGTATTCCTCAGACGTGTTGATTTCAACGCCAGAATGAGCTCCTTGCCGTTTTTGCTGGGAGCCTCAGCACAGTTTTCATGTGAGGACAGTACAGAGGATTTAGCTGCCTGTCACTGCACCCCACACACTTCTGCCTCCTAAGCAAAAAGATGAGACTTTGGCCTTCAGTCAGGATAGTGCATAAGACTGTCACAATAGTTTATGCCACAGCTCCTATAAATATACCCGGGGCAGTGTGCATGTGAAGTCGGAATGTGATTGGAGAATTGTTGGATTTCCCTGGATTAAAATTGGATATGCAAAATAGTTTGAAGCTCAGGTGTCCCAGAAAATGACTGTGTATTGTGGTGATGAGGTTGTACACGTCTGTTGCTTGGGGTGCATCAAAAAAAAGAAATTGTATTGTGAAACTGTAAAACTGTTTGGAAAGAAACTGTATTGTGAGTCACTTCTTTTCTGTTTAAAGATCCACCTATATGACACAAAATTTTACTCTTGTGACTTTTAAACCATGTTAGAATGTAGTTATCTCATCAGAAACATACCCAGAGTTCAGTTTCATTTAATTTGTCTACATCTCCAAAGCTCAAAATGCTCCGTCCCACCTTGTGATGTCATGAAGTGGTAGTTTTCAAGTCAACAACTAACTTTTACAGCTTTTCTTCAGACAATTCCAAGTCCAAATTTGCTGGATGTGTGCCTTAAAAATGTGCGAATGAAACAAAACACAACTCCAGGTGTGTTTTTGATGAGGAAACAATACCGTCTGACCACGCAGCATTAGGATTCGTTCGCTTGATGGTAGGCGAGTACTTTTTTTATTTAACCAGTCGCTGCTATTTGGTCATGATGTATGTAATGCCCCAAATCCCGTAGGAACAAGTCCAATAACGTCTTTCCCCTTGATAAAATTCACCAAACATTCTTTTTGTTCCGGCTTTAAATCCTTGATCTCGGGAATCGTTGCCAACACAGAATGTATGTCTTCGTCTACATCCATCTCGACCACTTTGTTTACTGTTCTGCTGTACCACAAAAGGGACCCAGACAGGTGCTTGAGTTTGACGTCATGGCTTCACAGCTCTTCGCTGATTGGCTGGTGCCTGAACTCGCACTTTTGGGGTTCTTACAAACCACCTACTGTATTCGGATTTCTGACCTAGTCGTTGGAGAGAAATGAAATTGAGCGGAGGCACTAGGTGGCGCCAGCCTGGTTAACAATATAACATAGTTCAGAAAATAGTGTACTATGGCCTTTGAATGTGCTTGCCCAGCTACTCCTTCAATTGATCAACTTCAATTATGCTTGAGTGATTAACAGGTGGAGTCAACAATCATAGTGAGGCGTGAACTCTCAAAAGAAGAAGAAGACAGCTCTAGTTACGTCTTTCTGCAATGTAAAGCTATTTGGTGGACAAGAAATGATGAGAAATTTGTGCTTTTTTTAAATATATATATTTTTTTCTGTATCGCCCACTTACTGGCTGCAGCTTTTCTGTTTGCATATTTACGCATATGTAATTTTCAGCACCATGCAAAAAGAACCAGTACAAGATATCTTACATTTTGAGAGATTGCATCCTCCGAAAATGTTTTTTTTTTTTTTTTTTTTGGTGGTGGTGGTACTTTGCAAGGAAAAGGTCAGTGATAAACCAAGAAAAAAATCCCTTACTACTACAGCTCCTTCAAACAAAAATGGTTCTTCGAGATGTATTTTCTAAAACTATAAATCATCATTTCCAGAGTGGCATTCTCCAGCTTGACATTTCCAGCGGCGTATGAATCTGATGTTGAATTGATTAGTGATTTGTCGAGTCCGTAGAGGCTGTGGCATGGACAGTGATGGAGTGAAGCTCAGAGAGGTTCCTTTGTCATTATAGCCTAAGCACAGAAGTGAGATGAATGGAGGAGGTCAGGAGGGAGCATAAACCCGGACCAAACGCCAGCTGTCTTTTGACTCTCTTCTTTCTCTTACTGCCGAGAGTTCACACATTTGCATAGAGCTCATGTTAAATGTATAGCAGCAAATCAGGGAGGGAATATTGGACTTTCCATAAGCAGCAGGTGTGCCGTGACTGTTTAGTATTGCCATTTTCATAGAGCAAGAAAAATTTGATGAGAACTCTAAAAGAATTTGGCTCATAATCTCAACTATTTTGGAAGAATCTTTTTTTCTCCAGCAAAAATATGTTATGGAAATTTTTTAAAGGTTCTGTATTACGCTAGCCTGATTCTGATCTCGCAGCATTAGGATTCGTTCGCTCAATGGTAGGTAGGTACTTTTTAAAATTTAACCAGTCACTGGTATTTAGTCGTGATGTATGTAATGCACCAAATCCCCTAGGAAGAAGGGCAATAAAGTCTTTCACCTTGATAAAATTCACCAAACATTCTCTTTGTTCTGGCTTTAAATTCTCGATCTCAGGAATCGTTGCCAACACAGAATGTATGTCTTCGTCTACATCCATCTCGACCGCTTTGTTTATTGTTGTGCTGTTCCACAAAAGGGACCCAGACAGGTGCCTGAGTTTGACGTCATGGCTTCACAGCTCTTCGCTGACTGGCTGGTGTGCAGTCTACAACTTGCAGGGTTCTTGCAAACCGTCTGTTGTATTCCGATTCCTGACCTGAGAGAAATGAAATTGAGTGGAGGCATTACGTGGCGCCAGCCTGGCTAACATTTCACAAAATTTTTTTAATTTTGTTGCCTCCTTAAAAACATGATCGGAGTTGTGTTTTGTTTCATTCACTCATGTTTGAGTATTTTATTGTTAGTCTGTCTACATCTGTGAACCTCAAATGCTTCATTCCACCCTGTGATGTCATGTAGTGGTAGTTTTAAAGTTAACTCTTTTAACTTTTATTTAGATTGGAATTTCTGGGGATAAAATTATTCAAATGATTCTAGTGAAGGTGTATAGAGTTTAAAAACAATGAAACAATGAATGAAACAACATTCACAACATTATAACAGAGATCAGAAAATAGCATAATATGGGCCCTTTCAAATACAAATTGTCCATTGCAAAAAAAATTTAATAAAATAAAAAATACTATTAAAATGCTACTTAAAACTTATTTGATGTTTAAGATAAATTACCTAAATTCTTGTCAAGATTTGGTTGGTATATGATCAACTGCCATGCCGAGGTAATGGCTCAAACTCAAAATCTGGTGGTGAAATCAATGGAAGAATTTTACAAATCAGTGCATAAATCACAGTAAGAGCTTTTGTTTAGTTGTGAAATCGTGACTATAGATTACAATACATGACTTGTTCTTGGTTGGGGTCATTGTCAAGCAAGAAACTCACTGTTCTGACCTTGCTGGAACATTTTTTGTGTCGGTTTAAAATGAAAGCGCAGCCTATTGACGATTCCTGTAAACAATGCGAGAAAAAAATACCAGTTTCTTCTTTTTTTATATAATTTATGAAACACTGCACAGTTCGACATTGTTCTAAAATCTGCATCTGTACAGCAGAGAATAAAACTATTGCTTATCTTGCTGTTTTAATCCTTTTGATCATGCTGTTGCAGTGTTGTCTTCCAAGAACACAGAAAACATATAGTTCATGAATATGTATTTTTGTTACAGATGGAAAATAAAAGTATGATGCATTTTCTCCATACAAAAGCTGTAAATGACCTATGTCTAGCAAAAGCAGCAGAAAATACTGGAATGTTCTTTATGAATATATTTTGTCGTTAAGGGAATAAGAAAGACTTGGGTGTGCTGTCATTTATTTACAAGTCTGTGGGAGGATTTGAGTCAGGCACTAAATGGTAGTGGGCACAATAACAAGGAAAAGAAAAACAATAAAAACTTGAAAAATGTAATTCTGTGTAAGTTTTCTAGTTTTCTCAAGAGCAACATTTCAACATTAAAAACATATCTATCTTTCGTCTATTCAGTTGATACTTTGCAGATGATGTATTCAACGTTCCCTGGAAGTGTGACGCTAACTGTAGACTCTTCTCTGTCTGAGGTTTTATTAGACTTTAATCCATGTTTTGTTTTAACACAATTTGACCAAAAATTACTGATTTAGCTGGAACTTCAACACATGAGCTCATTTGTGCTGTCAAACAAGTCTCTCACACATGAAATAAATTACAGTCAGCAGTTATTTCAGTTACTCAAACTCATATTTGTCGAAAATCAAACACCTAAACAGGACCGTGAACACTCGCACTAATCACAGGCTCTTGAAAATGTGTCGTTTAAATCCATGTTGTGTTTTTTTCTCGAGTTTTCAGACAATATTAAACATTTTTGACAGTGTTTGCTTTGGTAGCTGCTGAACAACAGATTTTGCTGGACAATAAATTGACCAAGAAATTATTGTGATAAATGATAATATTGACATTTTGAGACCATTTTCAACTAATATAATGACAATGGGATAAAAATGCAAATACACACTTTCAAAGATCAATAAACTTTACTTTCTAAAGAACATTTAACACTGGAACTGCAAGACAACCAAAAACAATAGGCCTAAATAAAAAAGACCTGTTAACATAAGAACAGCCTAATGTAGTCTGAATAACAGCAAGGACTTGTTAACAAAAAATGCACTTGAATAAACAATTGTTGAACCAAACACAACCAAAACTATTGATAAATGGATTATTAAGTCTCTGTAACAAAATTGCCTTTAAAAGTTATTTTATTCATAATTGACTCACATTGGAATATTGTGGCTCCTCTCTCTGCTGTGAGCCTCAGCATTTTGGTGTTGAAGTGTTCGTATTAACCCGCTACATGTGATGCTGTTTCCTATTCATAATATAGAGTCTGGCTCCTCACTTAGTCCACCTTTTTATAAAGGGATTTCTGCGCATGTCTCCTGCAGAAAGAGCCGCTGTCCTGGCTGGTGTCGTGTTGGTGTCTTGTGGGATTTCAGTGGATTTTGGTCTCTCCTGGGGGCGGGGCTAGTTGTGTGGACTAGGTTTGGGTGTATGTCAGCTGCTGGGGTTTGAACCATTTCTTCTCGTCGTTTGCGCACTTGCTGCATTTGATGCATGTGGCCGTTGAGACGTATCCAACTCACTAGTGTTGATTTGCGATGAACTATTTTGGTGCTATGATGGCAGTGCTAAAGCTTCATGTTAAACCACACAAGACAGCTGCTTTCTGCACTCAGGCTGCGCGTGCATCCGCTGTGTTAATGAACAAATAATCCGTTCATACAGTCCATGGGATACAGTCATGGATCTGTTAAAATAAATAAGTCTATTCCCCCATGGTCTATGCTGACACGTTCGTTCAAACGTCAATACGCTAAGGAAACAAGAGGAGTCAAAGAGTGATAGAAGCCTTTTGACACTCAGTCTCTTTGGTAGAGAGAGAGAAAGAGACGAGGAAATCAATCAAGGATGCAAATAGAAATTATTGGGGCCAGAAAACTTATCGAGCTTGTTAAAAGTTACCGTATGATTAATTAATTTATTGATTATTACAGTCCTACTGACCAATACTTGGCTTGGTGCGATCACGTGCTTGTCACAGTTGATATGTAAAGTTTTATGCCGTTCTGTAACATTCCAGGCAAAAAACATCTCCATGGAGAAAGGAAAAACTTGGACCCCCCACCTAAAGAGGAAAATTTGGTTTCTTTTGTCTTGCGATGCTTTTTGTCCTCAGCGATCTCAACAGCAACTCTGAAACAGAAATCATCATTTTGCATTTGTCAATAAATTCGAGAACCAGCCCGAAATTGAAATTATTTGTTTGTTTTTTGTGTGGATCTGAGGCTCCATCTGGACCCAATATTATTGATACCACCCACTGAAATGTGTCAAAACTGGGCCAGGTTTTGTTGTGGCAAAGAATAATGATGGGTTTGTGGATATTATGTGAATAGTCATGTTTACACAGAAGTAGACAGAATTTGATGAACATCTATTTGCGCTGGACCTTGTATTACTAAGAGGTTTTCATGACCCTTTGTGACTTTCCTCCATCGTCTATAATGATAACGTGACAAGTCATGAAAGTAGTGAAAATGGGGAGCTATCACTTGCTCTGGTTTAAATACAGGTTAGCAAATGACGCTCTACTATTAGATTAAATTGGGCTCTTTTATCTCCAATGTGAGGCCGAGCTATTCTCATCTACTCCACTCAAACTTCCCATTTTTGTAACACATTTCTGAACTGTATTTTTATAGGGTTGTCAAAATTGATTTCCAGATACTAATCAATACTGAAACTAGCATTAAAAGTAGAGCTCATGGACTGTATACAAGTGGACATAGCTAACCCGCTTACCGCCACGTTCCAAACAGGAAGTGAGCATGGGGACCCTTCTGGCTCCATCAACTCTCCAATAGACTAGACCAATATACACTGAAAAATTCCCCCCCTCTCTCTGTAACTTCTGCAGTGAGTCTCATCATTTTTGTCTTAAATGTTTGTATTAAGATGGGTTTCCTGTTTAGAAACATTTGGAGATGTACTCGCAGCCGGGGAGCAAGAGATGCTAAGAGGCTAAGTGGTTAGCATTACAGATCTTATTGGAGCTCTGTACAGTGTATGATGTGTGGTTTGTGTACTCTTGCTAACACCTTTAGAATAACATATCATGCCGTCTTTAGACCTTAATTGTTTAATTTACTCTCATAATCACATTATATTATGTAGCCGCAGGAGGCTAACCCAGGGGCGGCCCTTTAAACCTTTTAATCCGGCCCGCCAAACTGGAATAAATTACAATAATAAACCTTGTTGATGTTTTATTTTTCATGCATTTCCGGCGTTTCCCAGTAGATGGCGCACTATATAAATATACATTGAGGTGCGGCATATGTTGGCCGCAATGCTTTATGGGAAAGTGTTCTTACAGGAGTTATTCAGACCATGAGTGAAGTAGTAGTGTTCAAGATATAACTTTGCACTGCTTCCATTTTGAGTTGATAAAAATCAATCACAAGGACTTTATAGATGTTGTGTTATAGGAGTTAATGCACAGAATGTCTTAAGAGTCTTGATAAATCGCACGTGATTTTATCGCCTGTGGGGTGCAGTGGAGCGGATCTGTTGATTTTTTGTGTGTTGCTGATCTTTCAAGGCAATGTAGTAGTACGTAGTGCGCTTCCTACATAAGCGTTAATACAAATATAATGCAGCTGAGCTCCTAACACGATATGTCCTGTGTTCTGTCCGGCCCTTCAGGCAAATTTTAGGACCCTATGTGGCCCGCGAGCCAAAAGGTTTGCCCACCCCTGGGCTAACCAGTTATATCTCAGGTTGCACCAGCACCTTATTTTACGATCACTGTTGTTTATTCACCAGGAATGCTTTGTCAAGTATAAATGTTATGATGGCAAAATTATCCACTGATAACAAAGTTTAATAAAATTATGTCAGAGTTTTTTGTCGCTTTTCATTTTCATCGTTACAGCGGCTTGACCTAATGAGCCTATGCTAGCTAGCGGTCATTCAGTTGATCCATAGAATTATCAAATGTGTGTACAGAAAAGTTTAAAACCAATGAGTTCTCTGAATTTAAAGCTTTATATGATACTGACATGTCCAACAAATTTGTGAAAATTCCAATGTAGTATGTTTTTATTGAGCTTCTTCGTCATCTTAATAACATGAACATGAACTTAAGGTGAAGTAGCTAAAATATTTACAATGACTTAATTTATGACCTGACATAATTGGCTACTGTACCTCACTGTACTGTACTGTACTCTGCTGTGTTTTGCTGTGTTGTACTGTACTCTACTGTACTAGACTAAATGTTCTATGACTATAGCCTACTGTACACAGTACAAGAGGCTTAGTTTGCTAGTTTAGGATGGCTAACATCTCAACGAATGACACAGAAACTCTGAATAGTTCTGATCGTGCCGGCGACCTGAGTACGTTGGTCTTCAGCAATGGCACCAGTTGCCTGATCCATAAACCATTCTCACTTCTGTTTGTGCAATTAACAACACAACAACTTCTCACTGTAATGTGGGGAATGCTGCTGCCTGTGTATCTGTGTGTGTATCTGTGTGTGTATCTGTGTGTGTATGTGTGTATCTGTATATGTGTGTGTATCTGTGTGTGTATCTGTGTGTGTATCTGTATCTGTGTGTGTGTGTGTGTATCTGTGTGTGTATCTGGGTATCTCTGTGTGTGTCTTTGTGTATCTTTTGGTCCTCGGCTGTGCTTGTCTGTGACGTTGCCCAGAAATCCATCTATGGGGAACTCGGCTCCAAATTCACTCCTATAATTGCGACCTCTTGAGCTTCCTTTGACTGGAGGTGAACGCTATGGGTGACGTCACACTCCCTCCAATCCAATTTTTTATACAGTCTATGGTAGAGATTGACCAATATGGGTCTTAAAAGTAGATTGAACAAGTATTGATAATGAAAATTATAACGTAAATAACAAAAATGTTGACCTTTCAGCATGGTCCTGATCTAATTCGGAACTAGTATCAGACTAAATGAAGGTGGTTGGATTGATGAGGGGTAAGAGACACTTTTTCCTACTGATTACATTGTACTTTCCCATGAAATATTCAAAAAATAAAGTCACAAAAGTTTAATCTGATCATTTCTAGACATTTGAACCCACTGCAATGCACAAATCTGGATTTCAACCATATTTTTTTTAAATTGTTGGATTTATTTATTACAGAACGTTGTGATGTCGTCTGAAACCCAGTAATTAGAGAACCTATTCAACTTTTGTGTAGAAAATGTGTTTCTTTGTTCTGTTATTATTGCATTTTCCTTAGTTTCAAAATTGAGTTTCAAATTTTTTCATGAACACCAATGTTTTCATCTCTTTCTGAATTTTAATACCCTGTTTTTCCTCCACTAGTGCTTCCTACTTTTAAATGTCACACAAACCAATTAACACCAAACTCGTACGGTAGCAGTGATGTGATGCTCAAATGACGCACTCGCTAAAGAAGATTAAACTCTCCATTGTGTTTATAATTGGCCCGCTCTGGCGAAAATGTCAATACTCCTCTCAATTCTTACAGACGAAATCGGGGATTGCCTTGCTCTACAATGAGGAGACCCACAATACCTATGATGTCTGCCTGAAATTGACCAAAGAGGCTTTAACCATTCAGAGGCTGGATGTGGTGTGCACGCAAGGCAGCGAATCCCAAGTCAATGTAAGTCGCATTGTCATTCATACTGCATTCAACTGTAAAAAAAAAAAAAAAAATCACTTCTTTTTTAAATGTTCTCGATCTCCTTTTTGCCAATAAGAAACTCTCCCCCTTTCTAAAGCACAGAACTGTTGTACTCCGAAGACAGGCGGCTGGCGGGCTGGGCTTAAGCATCAAAGTAAGTAGTTTTGATTATAAGCAGTCGGAATAAAACTGCTATGGGATGCTTAGATGCTTAGATTGTGTCTAAGAAAGCAGAGCGGGCAACTTTGTGAGTCAAGGAATTCAGCTCCTCACTACGTTTTGTTCCTGATGTTTTTGCTTTTCAGGGCGGCGCAGAACACAACGTGCCCGTGGTGATCTCCAAGATTTTTAAAGATCAAGTAGGTAAGAGACTTCGCTGTTTACATGGCGCATATTACACGTTTTTCTGATCTATGTTATAATGTTGTTTCCTAGGGATGTAACAGTAACCGAAATATCGTGATATTGTATCGTCAGAGTTCTCGCAATAATATCATGGAGCATCACAATATATCGAATTACAAGTCTCTTTGCTTAAATTAAGAGTTATGGTGTAGCAATAACTAAAAAAAGACAGAAGGAACTACTAGGGGTGTGCAAAAATATTGAAGTATTGATATATCGTATTGTTTAATATGATGATACAATATCAATATCGTGAGCTGCTGTATCGATATATTTTTTTTGAGTATTTTTAGTATATTTTACTAAATTATTTTGTTACATTGCTACAGTTTAGTTGCTTGTTAAGGTTTAGTGGAAAGAAACTTTTTAAGAGGCACTTTTGACATGTTGCATCTATTTGTTTATTTATTTGAGACATGGACAGTGCACAATTTTTACATGAACCTTAGCAGGAGAGATGCATTGTACCAGGTTGTAGCACCAGTGCTAATTTCCATCTGTTGTCCCTGGTTCACTAATTGTATTTAACTGACCTTGACCTTGACTATCAACTGTTCTTCCTGGAGACCTGTAACATGTTTGTGTTGATGGGGAAAACTGGAGCGCCTGGAGGAAACCCATCCAGACACGGTTAGAAACATGAAAACTCCACACAGAAAGGCGACCCGGGGATCGAACCCGGAACCTTCTTGCTGTGAGGCATGAGTGCTACCCGCTAAAATGTTTGGGTTTCATATTTAATTTGCACAAGAAGTGGTTTAACAAAGACTTTTTGTATCACAGCCATTATTTTTTATTGAACCGTATCGAATTGATTTGAAATATATCATAATAAATCAAAAGTGCACTGTATCGAGATATGTATTGTATCATGGCCTATGTATCATATTGGCAATTTGTTAATGATAATCAGCCCTAGGAACTACATAGACCATAATTCTTTGCTCCATTTCAGTGTAAACTACAAGAAGAAATAACAGTTCTAAGCACTTTTAAGTCTTAGTTCTTTGGATTAAGTCTTGTCAAGGCATTTTAAGAGGAAAAAGTAACATATTAACAGTTTTGTTAGTCTCCACAAAATATCGCAATAAATATCGTATCGTGAGAGTTGGATATGGGTACACTCCTATTGTTTCCTCATCACAAACATACTAGGATTTGAGTTTTGTTTCATTCACATGTTTAATACCCAAATCCAGCAGACTGTGTATATAGGCTGTGTTCTTCTCTCAGACAGAAAAGACTGTTCCAGGTTGGCAGTGCAATTCCATCTCCCACAAATGCTGTTGTTGTGTCCTTGGGTAAGACACAACCCATCTTTCCCCTAGTGTCTGCGTACACTTGTGTATGAATGTGTGTGAATGGGTGAGTGGTTCCTTGATGTAAAGCTCTTTGAGTGCCATGAAGGTGGAACAGCGCTATATAAAAATGTGACCATTGACCTTTTCAACTCCATACCCCTTTACTAGAGTCATTTAATTTCAGCACACCCAATCTCTACTCATTTAAAGGTAAAAGATAGCTGTTAACATGAGAACTACAACTACATGACATCAGAAGGTGGAACAGAGCATTTTTAGCTTTGGAGATGTAGACAAACTAAAAATGCAGGATTACTCAAACGTGTGAATGAAACAAAACACAACTCCGAGTATGTTTTTGATGAGATAACAACATTATAACATGTTTAAAATCTCACAACAGTCAAGCTGCTCAGTTTTAGGCATATTTTAGGGTAAAATATGTATATAAGTGGGACATACGGGGTCAGGATATGAAATAATCAGTATTGTTCTGAACTGAGAGATCTTTTCATCATGTTGAAACGTGCTGGTCAGTCACACAAGGGAGGTCCTGAAAGATTTAAGCAAGTATTGATTCAGTTGTCATTAAAAGTTAAATGTGAGCTGGAAGAAGTACTCCAAATTTTTACTCAAGTCATACCAGTTCAAATGAATCACACAGCGAAATTACAAGTAATTGTACTGCAAGCTGTTACACAAGTAAAAGGAGAAAATGTCAATGTATCATCTCAGTACCCAATGCAGACCTGTTTTTTAATTGCACATGTAACAGCAAACCTACCCGTCAACTTCCACAATCATTATTGCTCCTGCTATACTACTAATACTGTTACCACTATTACTACTACTTCTTATAGACTACTAATACTGCTACTACTAACTACAGAGATTGATTGATATGGATTGATATTATGTCATTAATATTGACTACTTCACCCAAGCTCTTTTTTTTTACCACAAACCTATAAGGGAGCTGTGTAGTCACGTTTTGTGCAGCTATCTCTTTGTATTAATATAAAATGTAATTATGTAAATTAATATAAAGCTGCATGTGTATTTTTTAGGCAGCAGATTGCTAGTACTGCTTGTAGCTTATACTCTGAGACTACTTGTACAGCTACTGTTGCTGTGCTGGTTACCTCTAGAGTTGAATCAGCGCTATAATCAATCATAACATGGTATTTTTCTGCAGGGTTAACCTCCTCTGCTGCTCAGACCAAGTTGGTAGTTCGTCTTTTTATTGATTTCCTCCTAACACAGGCAGGGCACATTAATGGAAGGGGATATACTGTATGTTAACTCATATCCGGATAAGATCAGGGATTTCAATATTGATGATTGGGTTTGAATGATTGGTTTAAGCTGCTTCTGTCTCGGTATGATGTGATGTATGGAGAAACATATTTTGCTGTTTGCCTTTTTTATGCAATCAGGTGAAGTGAGGACCCTTCCTATTTAGACCAACATGTGAGTGAATGAGAGCTTGTGTACTACTGGATGTACTATTGAAATACTACTAATAATAATCACTACTGGATGAAGCAATCAGAACAAATTCAGGTTAAATAAGGTGAACTAGGTGAACTGTTTAGTACTCAGATGGAACACTGCAGGGAATAGCAGGTGTCACAGTGGGGCAGCAGGGACTCTAGTGCACACTGTTGTGTCCACTTCACCCAGTTCAGTTCAGTTCAGTTTATTTGCCATTTTCAGTATAAAAAACACATTGGAAAAAGGGTGTGAGAAGTCCAGAGCGCACAGCATTCATTCACCCATTGAAACAGACAAATTATTATTATTTCTTTTTAATGTATTCATCTATTTAACCCACTTTGCTCATGTATGAATGTGGCGAGTGAGTGAGCAGTCTGGCTTCTGTCAGTCTACCACAGAGCAGCCGTGGCTACAGCAGTAGCTTACCAACATCAAGTGTGGTACTGAATGGTTCTGAATGAATAATTCAAAAAAATATGTGTCTGGAAAAACACAGTTCTAAATTAATCTGAACAAAACAAATTTCTCAGGACGATATTATCACGATATGCATCTCATGATACGATATTTATTGCAATATTATTTAAAGGCTGATATAATTGTAGATAGGAAACTTTTTTTTTTCCTTTTAAAATACCTTGGCAAGATTTTGGTGTGAATTATTTCCATCATAATCCCAAGAATTCAAGTAAAAACATATTTCTTCATGCTATTTGCACTGAAATGAATCATGGGATATGTAGTTCTCTGTGTTTATAAGCAGTTTCTATTATAAAACCATGTATTTAAGCAAAGGAACTTGATTTGATATATTGTGACACCCCACGAAATTATTATGAGACTTCTGAGGATATGATATCACAATATTTCTGTTATTGTTAAATCCCTACCAGAAATATAACTTCCTCCAAATGAACTACATGCTTTCATCACATGAGTTGTGCTTGTGCCTCCGAGTCAGAAATAATGAACTGAATGATATTAAAGCAAATCTCCTGATGACACTATCTGTGTCTTTTTCTACATTAATTATATTTTTTTTATAATTATTTCTAATTTTCATGCTTTCTAGGGTCATTTTTGACTGATTCCTGTGATTCCTCTGACAGAAACACTGATTGCACTTTCTACCATATCCCCATGTGGATCAGAAGACCTATTATCTGGCCATGTTTTCATTAACCTTTGACCTTTCACTGTCTGCAGCTGATCAGACTGGCATGCTGTTCGTTGGCGATGCAGTTCTACAGGTCAGTGCTCCAATTTTCAGCCATATCAATTTGTTACTTTTGGGCACGTTGTAATTTCATAGTGGAAATTAGATCATTACTTTTGTTGACAAGAATATTATCGTTTCATACATTCTCCGTAATATCGCTCATTTCATTTCTCCTAATTGGTTCTGTCTAATTCAGATTCAGGAAGCCACTAAAGATAACTTTTGATTGTGGAGTAGTTCTCACAAAAAAGTCTTATTTAATGATGAAACTCATTTAAAGTGAGTGTAAAAAGTTAATTTGAGTGCGTCTGGCAGGAGCCCGGCTTTATTGGATCTGCTGTTTATCCAGAATATCAAGTAGATCCATCGGACAGCTGAGCAATATTAAACATTCATATTGCACTTATTATAATCTGAATTGCATTTGCCTCCACCTTTGCTTCATTACGGTGTGGTGTTTATTTGCGATTTTTTTTCTTTAGATAGATGCATTTATTTACATATTTATGATAACTCTGCCAGAGGGGGCTGTGGTTTCAAATATTCATTGCTGTAATATTGTAAGTGACTCTCTGTTTCTCTGTCTCGCTCTCACGCTGTCTCTCTTTCTCGTTCTCGCTGTCTCTCTCTTTTCAGGTCAATGGCATTAATGTAGAGCACTGCACTCATGAGGAAGTGGTGCGTACAGTTTCATTTTTTTAAAATTGCAAAATGTGTAAACAAACATTATTGTTAAATAGGATTCACTGTGACAGAATTTAAATTTAGACAAAATAGTTCAAGTAAGTGCCTTAGTGAGAAGTGGAATGTTTGTGTTTCACATTTCTTGCCAGTGCGATTATGTGTTTGGTGGGAGCTGTAGAGACTATAGGCACAGAATGACTGCACATCACTTTCAATCAGCCTTTTTTCAAACCAAGGTTTATTTTGTTCCATACCTTTGATTATTTGAAGCTCACACACACAAAACAGTAAATTAAATAAAAGAAATTGTCAAAAGACCAGATGATTCTCATTGGACTAGTCCTGGGACGGCTACATAAGAACCCATAACTACATGAGCAGTGATAGCACATAGAGTTAATTTGACTAACTAAGATTGAGGAGCTGGACCGCGCCTCAACCTCCCCTCTGGCTATCCACAGCTTATCTCAACCATGCCTTCAATTACCCAGAATCCCTATGTATACGGCCTATCTTGACAACACCATCTACTTCAGCTCTCTCAACCCCCTCCCTCCCACCCAACCCATGTCTCTCCTCCCACCCCGTGTCTCTAGTCCATCCTTCAGCCTGAATACATCATCTTTAAGGAGGGGTGGGTCCAAATCAGCTGGGTGGCCATTTTGAATTGGAGATGGAGCCCCCACCCTGAGTCTCCCCCCAGCCATCATATCTTAGCCAAGCTGGCACCACCTAGTGCCTCCGCTCAATTTCATTTCTGTCCAGCGACTAGGTCAGGAATCAGAATACACAAGACGGTTTGCAAGAACCCTGGGAGTGTGAGTTTGGGCACCAGCCAATCAGAGAAGAGCCATACATTCTGTGTTGGAAATTATTCCTGAGATCAAGGATTTAAAGCAAAGAGGGGGAAAGACATTATTGCCCTTCTTCCTATGGGATTTGGGAAAAGCTTAATATACCAGTTAGCACCTTTAGCAGAGCATTACATACATCACAACCAAATAGCAGCGATTGGTTAAATAAAAAAGTGCTCGCCTACCGTCAAGCGAACGAATTCTAATCCTGCAAGGTCAGACGGTTTCTACAAAGTGAAACTTGCTGATGAATCAGGCTACTCATATATATCCACTGTCTTAATATCTTCGTCGTATTCCATTGTCGTGGCTTGATCCTAGCGAATTAACTGTAAAACAACTGTGGTTCAAAGAGAATAGTTCTGTTGTAGGACTATTATGTAACCACTGCTATTGTTTCAGCTCCTTTTACAGTAAAGTTAGTTCACAGTTTACATTCTGATTTGAAGATAACTTGTCCTGACTTTAGCAAAGGCCCAAAAGTTCCCATAGTTCTCAAAGTTATGGAAAAGAATGTTGGATTCTTTAGACTGAGTAGCTTTAATCAAGTTTCTTTTGCGCCTTTCAGAACGCTTACAGATCAAATGAATTTACATAAAAAGCAGACAAAACGGAGACAGTTGTATACGATGAAAACCATGTGGAAGCATTCATGTTTTTGGCAATACATCAAAGCCATGCAAAACAATGGAGCAGTCTATAATAAGAGGGTCAGCCACTGTTTACCACCTCTCTCCAACCGAACCTGTAAACAACCAGCCTAGGGCATCCACTATATAGACTGTTTAGAAGCTTATTACAATGCAGACAGTCCTATATCTAAGTCGGAGGAGGAATTAAGGCGCGTAATATTTTGATCCACTCACAAAATGTCATTCACTTCTTCGTGGCGAGTTTTCCTGTTTGAACACTTGATCACGTCTGTCAGCCTTCTCCTCCTCTCATCGCAGACAAGCTGTTCTCTATCTTCCCTGCACCTCCACTGCATCAAAACACACACAATGAGCACTTTCTCTTCACTAACGGGGCTGTGAGGCAGACCATCCCGCCCAGAGTCGACAGATGGGGGAGAAGAAGGACGGCTGAGATGGCAGAAGAGAGGATCTGGGATTCACAAACATCACCTTGAAGATTTGGGAACGTTATGTGACAGTAGATTGGGATTAGTGATTTCAATTTGCCCTCTGAATGAGACTGTGATAGATGTTGCTCTAGTTTATGAATCCTAATCGTGACTAATTGGGGTGCACCATCTCTCCCCCATAATCGCTGTAAACTAATCAGAAATAAATGAATAGTTATGTGTATAAAAATTTGCACTAAGAAACTTTTCTGGAGGAGAGACTGCCACCTGCTCAGTGGAGATGTTTTTACCTAGAATATTCTACAGTATAGCATTCAATTACATACATTTTCGTGACTAAGAATGGGTTAATCTCTCCTCTGATCCTCCTCTGCTTGTCTCCATGGAGATAGCTGGCTGAGGGGCTGCCACTCTCTCTTCACAGTAAGAATGTTCCGTGTTTGAGCCTTGGGTCACCTTGGCCTTTCTATGCAGAGTTTGCATGTTCACCAAACATTCTCTTTGTTCTGGCTTTAAATCCTCGATCTCAGGAATCGTTGCCAACACAGAATCCACTTCGACCACTTTGTTTACTGTTGTGCTGTACTACAAAATGGACCCAGACAGGCACTTGAGTTTGACGTCATGGCTTCACAGCTCTTCGCTGATTGGCCCTTGCATGATCTACAACTTCTACAATCGTCTAGTGTATTCTGATTCCTCGCCTAGGTACAGTCCTCCAGCTAAGGTTGTCCTGACCAAGCAAAAAGATCACAGAGATGAGTCCAAGGAGATGCCCCAGGGTCATTGAAGGATGGGTCAAATGCAGAGGATTTTTTTTTTTCTGTAGGTACAATAAAATGTACCTAATTAAGTTTAATGCCATACTTCTGTACATGGAAAAACAGGCAGATCCTCCACCAAAAAAGTTACGTAGTGTACCTTTAAAAATTTATTTTCCATTTATGAAAGTGAACTCATCCTCAACATTTTACTCAAATCAGTCCAGACCAGATTTTAATATATTTTAAAGATTATAAAATAGATTTTGATCAGTATTGAATTAGAAGAGGGCCAAAAACAGAGGAAGAATAATTTGTTTTCTATGTTTTAGGTAGCAGTAAATTGGATTTTACCCCTGAACTAGTTAATAGCTTTGTGACTTTTTATCTTCACCACTATGAGACATGGCCTCTCCTATCGTACAGTCCTTACCAACTTATAAGATCATAGAATTTATATCCCTGTTAAAAGTCTGTTAAAGTCCTCATCTCTTCTCTCTATCTTGTGCAGTCATTCACTTTTGCAGTTTACGGTTTGACATTAACTCTACTCCTCTATAACATTACACTTTTATCACTCCATCTCCCTGTCTGTACCCTTCTATCTCTCTCTTCCATCTGTGGCAGGTCCATCTCCTGCGAACTGCTGGAGACGAGGTCACCATCACCGTGCGCTACCTGCGAGAAGTGCCATCTTTCCTCAAACTGCCTCTAGGTACCATTCCTACACTTTTATAACCATGTGAAGCCACTCTGAAACTGCAATTTGATGTGGCACTAAAAGAATACGCCACCTTTATAGGATTTTGGGGCTAGACTTAACACGTGAGTTTATTTCGCGGTTATAAATTGTTCTGTTCACTGGCCTGGCACGAGCTGTAATGTCAGAAACACCCACAGCCTTTGGTCATGATGTACAGTAAAGCGGTTCAAAGCGGTGAAAAAAAGTTGAACTATCCGAGCGGAGACACTAAGAGGTTGGGGATGGGGGATGTGTGGCCAAGATAAAAATGGGGGGAGATAAGAGGGAGAAGCCACACGGTGTGTCGGAGAAAGAAAGATTGAATGACATTCACAATGACAAAAAGTAGGACAGCCAAAGCAGTTTTGAAAGTGCATTGTAAGATTTGGCAAAGTTTTGGTCCCTGTTGAGGCATATTAAACAAAAACATCAAAATCACAACGGTTTCTTTTAAAGGTACAGTATGTAAATTTCTGGAGGTGACCTGCAGGGCAATAGAAAGTTTAAATCAGACATGTCAAACTCAGGCCCAGGGGCCAATTTTAGCCCACGATATAATTATATTTGGCCTGTGAGGTCATATCAATATGCATTAGAGCTGACCCCCCGGCTACAGACAGGCTATAGAGACATTATTTATTTAAAATATTGTTATTATTTTATATTATGCTTGTTCTGGATTCACTGTTTAAGCAAAACTATTATTACACATTTATTTTAATAAGGAAAGGTTTATCATGACATATCTCAAAAGAAGAGAAAACATGCAGATGTTGAAATTTTTCAATAAATATTTAGTTTGGCCCATATCTTAGTCCCAGTTTTTAATTTTGCCCCGCTGTCAATTTGAGTTTGACACCCCTGCTTTAAACCATACAGATTATAGCCAAAAGAACTTTGGCTATAATCTTGATTCTAGAATCTCTGACTTTGTTTCTATGGAAACAAAGAGTCAGGTTTGTGGAGATGTTTTTCAGTAGGAAAAAAAACAACTTTTATTTTAGTCATTTTTTTTAGCCTTAAAATTACATACTGTGGTTTTAATTATACTGCTTCTTCTATATGTGCTACTTTTGCCAAAATACTACAATAACAACTACTTAACAGATAAGACAATTCATTTACAACACAGTTTTACTTATAATGTCAAGAGTATTTTCAGTATTAGTATTTGCAGTTTGGCTATACATTTGTTTAACACAATGATTACATTAACTAATACAACTATTTTTCACGATTTTAAAACATGAAAAAATAGCAACTGCAATTATATTTTGGAGAGGATATATGAGTGGACCTCAAATGGTGAAGAAAATTCTCAGCTTTGCAGAGCTCATTACCTGTTACTTCCTGTTCCATCATCTGGCCTATTTCCCTTGGTATTGTGCATGGACCACTGTGCGTCCCTGAAGGGCTCCCCACTCCACAGAGGAGGCATGCCAGATTTGAAATTGCATTGTAAAATATATTTTTATAAATGAACACAAAATTTTCTATTCAACGTGAACTTATTTTGCATGAAACTGGAAGATGGAATGAATACTATTATGTTTTTATTATCTATTTATATCTCTCTTTGTTACCATCCTTTACAGATATTATCATTTGATCAAGGAGAGATGTAATATTTTTATTACACGATTGGTTTTTGAAAAGTTTTTGTAGTATGGCTTTCAAAGAAAATTAGCTCTAATACCATAGCGATTAACAATTCAAAACAAATTGTTAGAAGTACTCAAAATGTCTCCGCACAAATCCATGAATACAAAGAGTAAGAACAAGTCTCAGATGATTTTATTTTACCTGTTTTTATGAATGAACTCTTTTTTTTCTGTTTTAGCCTAAATTATAGCTCCATCAGTGATTTTACTTGAAACAGAAAGCAGTTAGTGTGTGTTAGCATTCACAGAGACAGCGTAGTTTGGCTGTGGGCGACATCTGCTTAGCTTCACTATGAAACAGTGCAGGTTGTATCCGCTTTAAGCCTTCTCTTTGTTTCGCGGTGGCACAGAGCGGAGCAGAGGGAGCCAGGAGTGCTTTGTGTTGCCACATTTTACTGAAGTGTGACCACTACCAAAGTCAGGCTTGGATGATATCAAAGGCCAGCATTTGTCTTCCCTGGACACTGATCCCTACTCCAGGGCAGCTCCAAAGTCCATAATAACTCTAATGAAACTACACAGCACAGTTTGGGGCTTAAATACAACTTTTGACTATAAATAATCATTGTTTGTTTTGAAAAGAGTATAATTTCCATCTTGACGTGAGGTTGGGTTGAATGTTAAGCAGTGACTGTGTGTTGTTGTTGTAGGCTCTCCAGGGCCGTCCAGTGATTACAGCAGCCGCGTCTCGTCCCCTCTTTTCGACAGTGGAGTGCATTTGAATGGAACAAATGCAGTAAGTAACAAAGATATCATTCACTCACTATTGATGGAGAGGTCATTTTGAGTTGCGATCTCTTACTGCTTATTTTACATGAGATACCCATTTGTATGAATAATTTTTTCTGTTGTATTAATATATGTACATATTTTTTGCTGGTTGGCTTTTAGCAGAAAAAGTTGTTTCCTTGAAGGAAACACACATTTCATTTGTCACAAATAAATATTATCTGTATGCAATACTGGCTATAATGTATGAACTACTCTAATAAGTAAGGCATATAAATGAAAATAGTATACCAACACAAAAGTATCTGAAGAGTTAACAACATACAGTACAAATAACTTTAATCACATGGTTGATGGTTCATATTTCTACTATTAATTCTAGGGGTGTAACGATATCCAAATCTCACTGTACGATCTTTATTGCGATATTTTGTGGAGACAAACAAAACTGTGAATATGCTACTTTTCCTCTTAAAATGCCTTGACAAGACTTAATCCAAAGAACTAAGACTTAAAAGTGCTTAGAACTGTTATTTCTTCTTGTAGTTTACACTGAAATGGAGCAAAGGATCATCGTCTATGTAGTTCCCTCTGTCTTTTTTTAGCTGCACCATAACTCTTAATTTAAGCAAAGAGACTTGTAATTCGATATATTGTGATGGTCCACGATATTATTGTGAGAACTTTGACGATACAATGTCACAATATTTTGGTTATTGTTACATCCCTAATTATTACAGATTTCTAACTATTTCCAAAATCAACAGTCTACAGTCTACAGTGCCATGTCTACAGTTAGTATTAAACGTATCGATCCAAATGGACACAAGAAGAAGGTTATGCCAATCATACCACCAGACCAGGTTACAGGTCCGATTTATGGAGAGAAGAGAAGAACACCTGTAACTGAATTAATGCTGTCCTGTGGGACATTAAAGGCAAAGCAATTACAGCTCAACTGAGAAAAGCAGGTAGCCAACCCTCCACCAGAAAAGTTACATAGTACACCTTTAATAATGAAATTGTTATAGACCAACAAAAGACATTATAATTTTGGCATCTTGGAAAATGTGTCACCAACATAAAAAGACCAACTTGATGACTAAAACTGGACTGTAGATTGAACGAGAGGAGTTGAGAGTCAAAATCAGAATCCAGGTGCACTTGAGCCCCCAGGTAGATGACAATGATGATGAACGATGGTTGGATCTCATAAGCTTGTGCTGTTTTGTATTGTTCGCAGAAGCAGACAGTCACAATGCTGTGGTTTTCTGGGACACAAAACAAATCTATTATTGATGGCTTTTGTAACACCTGGGCTTTGGCTGCTGTGAATGCAACAAATCTGATCGGTTTGTCCTTTTGGAGGTGAAAGCACAGATTTGAGCACAATTTCAGATGGAGGGCAGGTCCCTGTGTCACTCTATGACCATTCACTGTTTCTGAAAGAAATACCATAACATCCGTTGAATTTTATCAAAATTTGTTAGTTATCAGGTCCACAAACTTGGCTTATTATTTTATTTTATGAGGCATGACGCTTTTCAATTGACAGTAATCGTACCTTTGTGATTTAAAAAAGCCTCTATTTGCTGAAGTTATTGTGAAAAATCTGCTCAAATCAGAGAAGACACTGAACTTTATGTCAATTTCAGTAATATTATTCATTAACCAGGCCTTAAAGGTGCATTATGTACCGTATTTTTTGGACAATAAGTCGCACTTTTTTCATGGTTTGGGTGTTTCCCGTGACTTATACTCCGGTGCAATTTATGTATTCAAATTTTCACACTGACAGCCTCAAGAGGCTCTAGGTTTGTGTGTCAGTATCTCTGTACCTCTGTCACTTTACTGTACTGCTCATGTCTCCTGCAGAAAGAGCTGCAGTTAGTGAAATATGCAGCTTAAAACGGTAATCGAGCCGCAGAAAGAAAGTTTGGAGTGAACGAGAAACTTGTGAGGGACTGGCGGAAAGTGGGGATGGAGAACACAGCTTCACCGTAACCGGCAGGGTGCACCACTGGAGTCACTGGATGGACTGACAAAGCCTGGACTTCAGTGACAACCGAAACCATCCTGTCGGAATTCAGAAAGCCAGAATAATTCTAACTGGAATCTTCACCTACTTGTTTCCACAGTATGACATTAAACAGCTCTATCTTATATTTATTAAATTACATTTATAACCCAAAAATTCCTAGAAAAACAGGCATTGTGACTGTGAGCCGGGTCACCTCTTCACAGATCTAACCTGTAACTTGGTCTGGTTTGGTCTCCATGAAGATAGAAAGGTTTAATGCCATACTGTGAAACATTCCATAGAGAAAAGTATTTGACTGATCCTCCACCTGAAAAGTTACACAATGCACCTTTAACATCTGCATTTTGATAGTTAAGTTCCAATCTACTCTAAGACTTTCATATCAAATGTTCTGATGTCACATAAAACATATTCTTTCTGTATTTTATTCGTTTTAGTCAGTTTTATATATTGGCTGGTCAGACATTTTTCATCCATCCAGTGACATTGGCTTAGGTTATAGCTTGCTGCTCTAATCATCTCTTCCCAAAGCCCCCGGACTTTACACAGTACAAATCTTGGAGGTGTTATTAAAAGTGAAGTAATCCAAGATGTCCTCGGCGCAGATTGGGTTTGTCTGGTGTTTGGCAGTCCACTACGCAGCTGTTGCCGGCTGGAGCACAGGACAGGGCATTAAGCTCATATCAGCCTCCTCTGGACGCTTCTCTCTGTGGTACAATGTCAACAAAGGTCACCCAGGCTCTGTGGACTGTGCGGACCTGCTGGCATGCTGTTGTAAGGGACACGGGAGGTTAGCCAACTCTCTGGTGTGACCTCCAAGTAATATTTAAATGAAAAATCCCCCAAGGTTTTTAGTTTAGTTTCAAATTCTGACTGTGGATTTCCTTCACTTTTTTTTGGCTGTGTTTTTGTGCGTTAAAGCTCGGTCAAATTAGCCTGGTGAGCCATTTTAATTATGTTGTAAACAAGGAGTTAGTCTGGTCCCTGTTGAGCTGGTGAAGTAAGTGGTCAGAAGATGTGTTTTCAGAAATAGGGTCGTTCATTGTGCTAATGTAAAAACCAAGCGCATTATGTAGAGACTCCAATTATTTAAATACATAAAAATATGTGTATCCAAATTTTTAGCAGTTTATTAAATATACAATGGCATAAACAAAATATGTTTCAGTAGTTGTCATTATTATAGTACTTAATTAAGTAATAACACATAAACCAGCCCAAAAACATATCATATTTAGTTGAACAATTAAGTCAGTCATCTAGGTCACTTTTTATAACAATTATCTAAAATAAACGATTAGAACTGATTCGTGAACCCTTAACCTAAGATAAAATGCAACACTTGGATTGGATTTACAAGCAACATTTACTGACACAGTGGTGTTTGATGTTGTTGATTGTGATGCAGCAACAAGAAATACTGAAATCAAACACAGGAATGCAAAATCAATGCTATATTAAAATGAAAAACAAAACAAAAAAATGGTAAATAGAAATAAAGAGAAGAAGAGAGGGCCAAAGTTAGTTGAGAGCTGTGAGGTCGAAGGAGGACAGCAGAAGTTTCAACAGGAGAAAGGAGTCTGCTCAGGCCAGGTCACAGTGTGAGACAGGAGTGGAAAATGTCAATAGAGCGAAGAGAATGAGAATCACACCAGATTAATATGTGTAGCACTAAAATGGAGTTCAATCTGGCATGGCTCTCACTGAAAACCAGCATCAAAAATCTAATTTTGGTTAAATCCAGTTTAGAGAAATGCACAGATATCTTCCCTGTCCACAAAAGCTCAAAGCGCTTATCTTCTGCACATTTTTCACAAACCAAGTAGTTTGTATTTTAGATATAGATTCAGTAACTGCCTAGTCCTATAATGAAGTGCTAAACAGGGACGTAGGTTTGCATAAGGATGGTGGGGACGTGTCACAGCCAATATTTGTTGAAGACAAAATAGTCCCTACCAATATTTGACATTTTATTTTAATAAACCAAAATATACATTTGTTTCGATAAAGTATTTTTTCCTAACTCAGTAGTATTAATTGAACCCATTTTAGTTCACATTTTGTTTATTAGACGTTCTGAGATGTATTCAGTGATATGACGCCCCTGCTGTTATTTCATTGGCTGTACCAGAGTGATGTCATTAGTGGTGCCAGGAGCCTAAACTGGGGAAGCAGCAGGACAGGGCCAGCACCTGAAACTTTGAAAAACTTTTCAAAAGGAGCTTACTTGGCCTCATCTTCAGTTAAACTTGTCTTATAATGAGTCGCCGCAGAAAAAGAGCGACTATCACGACAAGTGCACCTCCCAAATGGAGCCCTACTCGTGCGCTGTGAGCAGCCCGACTCTACTGACAATGTTCCATGGAAAAATTTACGGACATGACCTCACAATGTCTCATCACCATCAAGCAAAGGGAAATTTGCTACAAACTTCTACATCGCTGCTATCCAGTAAAGAATCATCTTAGAAGGACAATGGACACAAACTGAAAAATGAAGCCACCTTTCACTTATTTTGGACCTGCCCAGACTCTGTGTGTTTTTGCAAAGAATCGGGGGTTAGCTGTGAATGTCCCCACCGAAGCTGAGACCAAACCTACACCCTTGGTGCTAAAGCGTGATTCAAATGGGAGAACTGTATAGTATGTCAATGTGCAGACAGAGAGATATACTGAAAAATGTATTGTAATTAGAATATAGAGAATATAGAGTATATTGTCTATACTAAAAACTATTTAAAAGGACCTCAGAATGGACAGAAATCTCCTAAACAAGGGAATAAAAGGATATATCTGACCTTTTATGGCCCTTTCACATTTTGTGCTAGAAGACCTTTACAGGCACAGTTTAATACATTCCTGAGCTGTGGTTATAATATCAGCTGAATTTTGTCAAGAAAATACAAAACTAGATATGAGATGTTCATTTTTGTTATTATTGCACAGTCCCCAGTGCTGCCAAATAAGGAGCATACGTCAGCACCACTGGTCAATGGACAGCTCCTCTAGCTCTCCTCAAATCTGTGTTCTTTTATTAGCGAATTACTTTAATTTTAGAAAATCCACATCTCAAATTGAATTAATCCAGTGATAATTAAGTCTAACCATGATCCTTGAAAATGTACAATAAAAATGTACAATAAAAAAACAATATTTTGTTTTTAGTTATTTCATTGTAATCTTGTTACAGTGACACTTGTGTAGTTGTCTAACTTGTTTCCCAAACTTTTTTCCTGAGGATTCATATTTTAAAAGTCACAAACCTTCGTGACCCAAGTCAACAGACATTATTCATAAATCACAAAACAAATTTGTGACCATTATTGAACATTAATGAGGATATTTTATTGTTGACTGAGTGATCGTGTCTCTCTGAACAATTAGTATTACTCAAGTTTAAACTAAGAAAAATAGAACCAGTAATAAAAGCATCCATAAGTCACCTATTTGGAAATTAAATGTAGCTCTGTATATTGCAGACCTACATACAGATCGTGACAAGGCAACCCAAAAAAAAATATCTTGAAACCCACCTGAGGATCGTGACCCAGTCTTTGGGAAACACTGGTCTAGACCATTACAATCAGTCAGAGTGCTGTGTTCGAAGCAGGGTCAGATGCAAAACAAACAGTCTTATCTTATTAGTTTGCAGGAGACTGGGGTTTATTGGCTTTTGGGGTGCACTGGATGTCAGCGTGGTGATGGCTGTAATTGCACTGTGGACTTCTGGGAGTTGTAGTAGCATGAGCTGGGCTGTGTAGCAGCAGATGGGTTTTGGACAGCTCCACAGAGGAATATTACAGTCTTTGTGAAGCGTATGTGAGGGGATCCAGCTTGGCTACAGGAGAACAAAGAGATGCACAGACACAAGCAGTCGCCGTTAGATTTCTAGTTAAATACAATGAGTGAGGCTAGTTTTTCTTGTTTGAACTGCACACATTGTGGAATTATTATATTACTCTGTCAAACTCTGTTACAAAAGACTATATGTTATCTTTACACACCATTTCATTTGAAGTGAGCAGAAAGCTTTTCAATTCATATAAATGTTTTGGTATGCAGGGACGGTTACCATGGAGATATTATTGCATTGCCTGTAATGTTCCACAGAACAGCAGTCAACATTTATTTCATAACATGTGATCTGACCTGTACTTTTGTTTGGGGGCATCACTTCCATTGTTTCCATTAAAGCTATACTAAGGCACATTCTTGGTAGAGGAATAACATCTCTCTCTCTTAACAACAGAACAAGAGCATATCCTCTGTCTAATAATTACCCAGAGCACTTTAAATTGGTTCTGAATATCTTAAAAAATGTAACAATTATACAAATCGGCATTATTTTGTTCTTGGCCTTTTGCTCACCTGTAATTACTAGAATATCAGGTGAGACGAAGACTAAGAACAAAATAATTTATGGTGATTCATTTGTAAAGGTATTCAAAACCATTTTTGTTACAGGATAAAGAAGTATTTTAAAGGCTCCATATTACACTGTTTTCTGATCTATGTTATGTTATGACATTGTTCCCTCCTCAAAAGCATACCTGGAGTTGTGTTTTGTTTCATTCACACACAAAACCTGCATATTTATGTAGTCATGTAATGAAGGAAGTGCTCCACTGTGTTTTTTAATCTCCATACACCTTCATTAGAATCATTTGGAGTTTTTCAGCCCTTGATTTGCCAGTCTCTTCTGAACTAATGGTAAAAAGGGAGCTGTTAACTTGAAAACTTCTGCTTCATAACATCTAAAGATGGAAAAGATTATTTTGATCTTTGGAGATGTAAACAGACTAATAATGTAGGGTTACTCAAACTTGTGTGAATGAAACAAAACACAACCCCAGGTTTGTTTTTTGAGGAAGTAACAACATGGTTTAAAGCTCACAAGAGGCTATTTTGCGTAATATAGGACCTTTAAGTTTAATCATCCGTTATATGAGATTTGGAAATGGTTTTACCACACAACCAGGAAATCAATGGCTTGAATCCAGGTCTGTTTACTCTGTTTCATCCACTGAGAGCTGAAAGCAGTACTTAGCAAGGTTTTGGCAAGATAATATTATTAAAAGGTAATCAATTCAGATTTTGTGAAATTTTTAATTTTGTCCCCTCTTTACTTCCTGTAGTGAGCTTTGGGGCAGAGTGATGAAGATGTAAATGCTGTTCTTTGTCCACCACCAGCAAACACTGTCACACTGAAGCATTCACATAACCATTTATACCAGGTTTGCACCAGAATCCAAACCTCAAACCCCCTGGTCAGTGGGCGTATAAGCTTGCAGAGTACTGTCAAATAAATTTAGAATCCATAATAAGTGCTGTATCTCTTACTCATATTCAATATGAATAATTCAGCGTTGGCGGGGAGGGCAGCAGGTGTCCACTTTGCCCTTTCACAGATAATCTAGATTTAAATTCTGAGCAGAAAATCTCGGCAAAGGAAATGTATTTTGGGTCTCCACTTTGGCTTTGCGTGCTCTGCATTTCTGTGGTGGCCCCGCGACGGGCTGGCATTTATCTGACAGAGAGCAGACGAATAGACTCTGACACTCTTCTACCGGGCTAAATATGCTTTGACTGCAGCTGACACCACAGATCACATGACTTTAGCCGCCAGTTTTTGGTTCCTGGTACTTCTGAATACCAAAAGTATCAAAAATCAGATACTAATTTATACTAAAACTGGTCTTGGCATTCAGTACTCATTTGAGCAGGAATTGATAGAAGTGAACCTTTCCTGAAAAGCTTTAGAATGATCTTGAGCTGTTTAAGAGCACATAGATGGGTATACACCCATGGATCATCATGGAGGACTTTTATGGCTGATGGATTACACAGATAGAACATCACGTCAAGTATGTGTTGAAAATAACATTCTTTTGTCTAAAGAAAGAGTGGTATTGAAATTGAAATGGAGTATCAAGTAGGGCTGTACCAAAAACCGAAAGATTGATAGATGGCAATCTCTACTTTAGTCGATCTCGATCATGTGGCAGTGAGAGAGTGTGGTGCTGATGAAGATTTACGCTGTCTTGTGTGTGTCTGTTTCTGTGTGTGAGTCTGTCTCTGTGTGTACAGTGCTATTTTCCCATATTGCCCAGGACTAATATCAAGTCTAGCCTCTATCAAGCCTTTGTATCAAAATCTCTCAATTTCAGTTTAGTACACATTTTATAACACTAGTTCTGAATGCCATCCATCCATTTCCGTGACCCGGCCCCGGATAAGTGGAAGAAAATGGATAGTTCTGAATGATTTGGGAAAAAATATTAGAAATTTTGCTGACGAGCATTGCTGTTGCATTTATAGAATTTATTGAATTGACAAGAAATTTACACAATTGACAAACTAATACACAAATCACATATTTCTCAGATCTTTTGTACAGATCTGAACTACAGGATGAGCAGTTTTTATGCAGAATAAGACAGGATATTTTGTTGTTTGAGGAGGAAATTAATGGCAGCCTGTGCAATTAGCTAATTGCGTCCATTCCAGTTTTGATTTGATTGCAATTAATCTTGCAGCCCTACTTCTTGGTTTGAGCATCTCTGTAGCTGACAATTAGCTCTTGAAATAAAAGATAGGAGTGCAAATTGCTGGCCTGTAGTTAGTTTATAAGTGTAGACAGAGAAGATTCGGGATCATTATAAAAAGTGTTGTTTTCATGACTTGGAGTAATTGCGTATTTTTGCAGTATTGCACAAGTTGTGTAAAGCTGTGGTTATAATGATAGGGACACAGCACACAGCACAATAGTGGGAGTTTCATAAGAGAGCTTTATTCAACACTGCAGCTCAACGATTTATAGTGGAAGAGGTCACTCAGTCAAGAATTTATCCAAGCAATTTAAAAGGATGTTCTCAATTTTGAAGTTTTGTTGAATGGTTTTACCCAAGGAAAAGACTGAACTGGCAATTATGGGTGTTGAATTGTTGTAATGGCACAGTGTGGGAGATGGAGCGTACTCTTGAGAAAGCTGGGGAAAAGCAGGAGAATATATTTTAAATTGTGGAAAAACTCCGTAAGTAATTATTGGTTTGTCTAATAGCCACCTGTGACTTGGCCTTAGGTAGCCTCCATCTTCACTGTGGTTATGTTGCTAACGGCTCAATTTGGCTGTATTTTTGCAGTGTTGTTTCAAAACTACCTGCATGTCCTACTTGGTACAAAGGATGTCAAGGCTGATTGACAGTTGTGATTTTACAGTTCAAAATATAACTGCAAAAATAAACATATAAATCAATAATCGTGATCATTTTAGACTTACAATTCAATCTATATAGTGGTCCCTCATTTATCACGGGTGTTACGTTCTAAAAATAACCCACAACAGGTGAAACCTGTGAAGTAGTCAGCTTTATTTTTTTCAATTATTAAATATGTGTTAAGGCCGTAAAACCCCTCACCACACACTTTTTACACTTTTCTCAGACAGGACAGTTACAACTCTTTCTGCATCCTTCTTAAAACTTATTGCTGCTGTCATCCTTATGTTATTTTCCTCCTTTATGTAACAAACTGAAGATTAATTTATTCCATAAAGGAGCCTTACAGTGCCCTACAGTCCTGCACAGGTCCATTTTTGGTGATCCACTCCCACCCGTACCCACGCAGAACAGCTCTGCACCCATCCGCACCCGCACAGTTCAGTTGTGTACTTACTACAAGGTCGCATACCTGCCTGTAAAATTCCAGAACGTTGAAACCTGCCCATTTCAGTAACTATTTGCCAGTACCCGACCCAGTGTAGAACTCCGCTACAGCATGTAACTTCTACCTTCTTTCAGAATGTCCAGAAGTCCAACTTTTTGCGCGATGGTTACATCTTCCTCTGCCTTTTGGGTGCGACTGCAGGAGCCTTTGTCGGTGCAGAATGTGGGAGAAAACTTGCAAACATACAGCACTTCAGAATCACACTGCTAGAGATCCAACATTTATGTAAATTTGTCAGACTGAACACAGTACTGTACACAGAGGCACGGCACAGAGAAGACTGACTGACAGTGGTCTACAGTAGAGCCCGACCGATATATCGGTTGGCCGATATTTCACGTGGGCATGTTATACCTCGTTATAAAGCTTAGACTCTCTACATTCTGTTCATTTAATCCAATTTACAGACAGATAAATGTCCTAATATGTGGCTCCACATCAGTATTTATCTACGGAGTCATTTGTCTGTGTGTGTCCGTACTGTCCCTGAACACACCACAGAGTCGCGTCACTCACGTGTGTTTGTTTACACCTGCAGACACAGATCCAAACACTGAGATTATATTCTTTTTACGGACAATCGGTTTGAGTCTGAATTAAAAGGACATTTATTAGTGCAGATTTGTGATGTGAGGAGGAGCCTGTATGAGCGGTGAGTGTTGGAAATATGTCGACTCTGAAGCTAGTTTTTGTCATTTGTTATGGGTTAGCTGCTGTAGCTCCCGCATATAAACAGGCTGTTTTCTATTGGTCTGTTCTAAAGTGACTATATTGGCCGTATATTTGCTACTGGACCTGCATTGATATGTAAATGAGCTGTGAATAGACGTGTGAATTATGACATTTGCGCATATAATTAATTACCGCGGCGCGCACGTATTTACGGCTAAAGGCTAATAGCGCAACTTTCTTTATTAGTTATGGGTCCGTCGCGAACGAAATGACTCTTAGAACCGGCTCTTTAAAGGGAACGACGGGAGCCTGATCCTTATTGGGAGCCGTGTTTTCTCTTTCTCTCACTTTTTTTCTCTTCACGCCGCGTGCAGACTCGTGGTAGTTTGACAGCGGCTGAAAACGAAACTTTGAGAAATTTGCGTGTACGTAGGATTAAAAAAAAAAAAAAAAAAAAAAAAAAAGAGCATATTTGACTGTAGTTTAGCATAAAATAAATAAGTCCCGGTTTAGTCCTTTTTCAGTCCTGGTTTAGACCTGGTTCAGTCCTGATTCAGTCCTGCTTTAGACGTGCTTTAGTCCTGCTTGCAACAAAACAATCTGAAGAGCCGCTTGGGAGCCAAAAGAACCAGCAGCTTTTAGTGAACCGAGCCAAAAGAGCCGGTTCTCTAAAAAGAACTGGAATACCCATCACTAGTGTCTAGAATGTGATGCAAAAATGCCATTAAGCCAACCTACTGTCTGTAAATATGATGTAAAGAGGCAGAATAACAATAAATGTTGCCTAAATAAACCCAATTTAAAATCCACCAGAGCCAAACCTAAGTTTTTTAAACAATTCAACATTTACAGTGATTTTTTACATCACTAAACATATCGGCGATTATATCGGCTATCGGCAGCTCCAACTTCCATTATATCGGTTTCATATCGGCCACAGCAAAATCCATATCTACAGTCCCATAGCCAATCAGGACGCAGGGGGAGGAACACAACTTTTGAGTGATTCATGCGTGGTTGTGCAGTATTTATTAATCGCTTATTTTCAAGAATTCATTCAACTCTCATTTTCATTGCCACCGGCACACGCCCACTGATCTATACTGACTTTGTTCTTCAATTTTATCCGTGATTCATTTACATGTAAAATTACCAATATAAAACCAACACTGTCAAGCACATAACCGAATCTCTGACTTGTATTCCAAATTAGGCTCTTGCGCTTCTTTATTTTGAAGTAAAATAGATTGTAGACTGTATTTTCACTAAAAGCAGTAAGGTGATTGATATTTAGTTTTTCATATACCAATTAGCACCATGAAGTAAATGGCTGCACTTCAGGACAAATAAACCAATATTGTGTGATTTCCGTAACTTACTTTTCATTTGACTTTGATAGTCAGACAGCACAGTGCAAAATCTTGTTTTATAACCTTCAGCATGTCGCTACAAATGCTTTTCATAGCTTTGTTTTGGAAAAGATTTATAGAGTTGTCAAGTGAGACATTTACAATGGTTTTTTTATTGGTGCAGATCCAGTCAGTTGTGCTATAAAAATCACCACAAATATGTCTTAATTTAAGGCCCAATATTTCAAACTGTGTCAAAATGTTATGTAAGAGTCTGCAGCATATGTCATGAGAGTGTTATCAGAATTGCTCCAAGTGAAGGGATGTCAGTGCTCTTAGAAATCTCACAACTAAAACTATCCTCAGGCCCAGTGTAACTGTAACTGTAACTGTAACTGTGACTTCCTTAAACTTTTACTAACACTGTAATTATGCATGTTTTCATCATTTGTTATTTATTCAAACTGGAAGTGTTTTTGCCATTGTATTGCCAACTTTGCAGTGGGTATAGTAGCCAAAAGTGTACTTAGGTGGAGTACCCATTACTTTATATCAATAATACTCATACAGCAGTAACAAGTTTTAAAAAAGGCCTATTGTGTGTCTGCTATATAGTCACAATCTATGACACCTGTGGACCATTATTTATAATTTGCACATTTAAAATCACCATTCAGTCTAAATCTAATAAAATCTAAAAAGAAACAAGGCTGCTGACTTTCATGTTAGAAAAATGTGGTGCCCAGTGGGAGCTGACTTCGCTTTAAACATCCTCACAACTAGTCAGCAGCTTCGATGGTTAGCTGCAGATCACACTAGCAACTGACTTTTTTTTTTTTTTCATTTGCACCAAAATGACTACAAACGTTGCCATGTAAAAGACAAGTGATTTAACTTGTGTTTTTGTTGCTTTCTTTCAAGCGTTGATTTGGTAGGATTAAATTGAGTATTCACTGAATTTAAAATAGTTTAAAAATATGTTTGATCATGTGACCCTTTCACAATCCTCCGTTTGTACAGACAAGTATGTGGTGTGTCTGTCCTTCAAGCATATGTTGGACAAATGTCATTCCCACACTTACTGTCACGTCTTAAACTCCTCTGTGGAGCCGGCCTCAGGAATCTTTTGAACGACACTGCATTCAAGATAACTTATGAAGACAAACGTCACCACACAGACAGAAACTCTTGTGAGCTACAGAGGCTTCAAGTAACATAAATCCAGTGAGTCAAAACAACGGTCATAGAGGAAGGTGTTTGTTTAAAAGCAGCAGTGAGGTTGTGTGCTCATGGAGCTCTCCTCTGGGTATGGCTCAGAGATCTATAGCCGTTCGAAGCTTTGGACGAGAGCTTCCATGTTCCTCTCCTCTTCTTCTCTGACAGATGTGTTATTGTACTGTAAAGAAAACTGGAGGAGGGAGTGAGGAACTTGTACTGAAACTCCCTGCTCTGCTTTATCAGTCTGGTTCTCTGTGTGTGTTTGATCTGAAGCACGAATGTCCTCAGCCTCTACAAGTCTGTCCACACCGCAAGAGCTTGACTGGTCGCATTTCTGTGGAACAAAGATTTCAAGGTTTTAAATCTTACATTTAAAGCAACACTATTACTACTTTATGCATTCATTTAGTACAAATACATCTATAGTGATTTTGAAGAAGAGGAGGCTGTTCTTACCATGCTATTCAGGTAGCACACAATCCCAGAGCTCTTCTCAGGTTTTTGAAGCTCAGAAATAGACAGACACTCAAAGATTTTTATGAGCTTGTCCACTTTCCGTTCCTCTTCTTCCATAATAGTAAGTGTTTATTTATATAGTGCTTCTCACAGACATGTGTCACAAAGAAGCTTTACAGAGCATTATTCATTCACTCCATACCCGGTGGTGGTAAGCTACTATTGTTGCCACACCTGCCCTGGGGCAGACTGACAGAGGCAAGGCTGCCAATCCGCACCATCGGCCCCTGCTCCACCATCACTCACACACACACCACTTTCATGCTAGACAATATGGGTGAAGTGCCTTGCATAAGGACACAACAGTTTTTGCCACTGGCGCCCCCCTGTGGCACCTGGAATTCCTAATGGTCTCTCATCCAAGTACTAACCAGGGCCGACCCTGCTGAACTTCTGAGATCTGACGAGATCAGGCTTTGACATGAGGTTTGGCCACATCATTATGCACATCTTTATGCAGATGCACAAACACACACTGCTCTGCACTCTGCTTTATTTTGCTGAGGCTAACAAAATTATAAATATGCTACTTTTTCCTTTTAAAAAGCCTTGACATGCCTTTGATTTTGTCATAATCTAATGAATTAAGTTTCAAACGTGCTTAAAAACAGTTATTTCATCATACTGTATGCACTGAAATGGAGCAAAGGATCATGGTCTATATAGATCACTATTTTTTTTTTTTTTCATGCTGCACCGTGATCACATTTAAGCAAAGGGACTTGTTTACTTGCTTGCTTGATTCTTATTATTACTTGACTGATTATTGTGAAACCTTTGGTGATATGATATCATAATTTTGATCATGTTACATCCCGATACACTACCAGTTAAATGTTTGGACACGCCATCTCACTCTAGCCATGTCAGGGTCAAGAAACTCCATGTTGTCAAATGTACCATCTTGTTATTTTTTCCAGAAGTAATTTTGGCAGAACTTAGACTTGTGTTTATTATCTTTTCTTTAACCTCTGGTTGTTCAGTTCTTACCTTCGTACCATTTCAAGCTCTTCATTGGACTTGCACGAATTGAATTGCCGTAAATAACTGGAAAAATGAGGCTGTTCTAAAACTTTTGACCGGTAGTGTACACTTGCAGTGATAAGAACTAACTAAATGGATGTACCAAAAATATGTAATCCATCAAAATACACATTCTGAATAAGTACCTTTTCTGTTTTTCCTTTGATGGTATTTAAAGTATTTAAAGTACACTCCTAAAACCAAAGGAATTCAGGTCATGACAGTTCTCACCAGCACTACTTTCTTCTAATCACCGTACATATTTCTCACATGTTGAAGCTTCATGTCGTGCATACCTATACCACATGCTCCCCTATAGTTCCTATGTAAGTACAGTCCACATGAAGAGTACTTAAGAACAAGCCTGTGCCTCAGGTCATTGTGGGACTCCAGTCTGCAGTGCGTCTAATCCTGTCTGACAGCTCATAGTTTTGAGTTTCTTCCTCTTCCTCACCTGCTCCGGCTCGGCCCCTCTTCATCCTCTTTACGCAGGCTCTTTGTTCATAGCTGACACAAGTGGAGCAGAGGTGATCATTCCTGCACAGATAATTACAGAGGAGGGGCTGACATGAGGGACACATAAAGGTATAGACTGTGCTTCATCGAATGCCTTGCTCTGAAAGGACATGTCAGGATCCACGCTAAACATAATGACTATGTACTTGCTGGGGTAGTAGTGGTGCAGTGGTTAAAGTGCGCAACCACCAATATAAAAGTCAGCGTGATATTGTGTCCCTGGGCTAGACACTTCATCTGCCTTACCACTGTATGAACACGGTGTGTCAGGGTAGTGGTAGATGGAGGTTAGGGTGGCACAGATTGGCAGCCTTGCATCCTTAGTCTGTCTCAAATCAGTGATGGCTACAGAAATGGATTATCGCCAAATATGGAGTGAATGGATAAGGGCTGCAGTGTATCTTTAAGAGGCTAGAGTAGATCACAATCCACATGTAAGGCATTATTATTTCAATCATAATACTTCTTGGAATACTTCTTATACTTTTCAGTAGTGGTAGTATTATCCAATTTTTTCAATCAATATATATTCTTGAAGTATATATATATATTTATTTGATATTTTTTTTATTTTGTCTTATCAATAACAAATAAAATAGCTTTCCTGAACATAAATTAGTTTGACTTTTAGAATTTGCCATTTTAAACAAAAAATAAGAAATGACTGAAAGGGTTGGTTGTGGACCTCTCGCAAAGAAGTAATAGTAGTAGAAATAGTAGTAGCAGTAGTAATAGTTAGTGCTTGTAGTAGTTGTTGTAGTTTGCCTGTTTACTCTACATCCGAGGGTGATTTAGTGTTTACACTGTTGATAGTAGTAGTAGTAGTAGTAATAGCAGTAGCACCAGTAGTAGCACTAGTAGTAGTACCAGTACCACTACTAGTACCAGTAGCACCAGTAGTAGCACCAGCAATAGTAGTAGTACCAGTAGTACTAGCACTAGTAGTAGTACCAGTAGAAATAGTAGTACCAGTAGTAGCACCAGTAGTAGTATTACCTGTAGTAGGACCAGTAGTGGTAGTACCAGTAGTAGCACTAGTAGTAGTAGTACCAGTAGTAGTACCAGTAGTAGTACCATCTGTATGTGATCTGTGTGTGATCTGTGTGTGATCTGTGTGTGATCTGTGTGTGATCTGTGTGTGATCTTTGTGTGATCTGTGTGTGATCTGTGTGTGTGTGTGATCTGTGTGTGTGTGATCTGTGTGTGATCTGTGTGTGTGATCTGTGTGTGTGATCTGTGTGTGATCTTTGTGATCTGTGTGTGATCTTGTGTGATCTGTGTGATCTGTGTGTGATGTGTGTCTGTGTGTCTGTGTGTGATCTTTGTGTGATCTGTGTGTGATCTCTGTGTGATCTGTGTGTGATCTGTGTGTGATCTGTGTGTGATCTTTGTGTGATCTGTGTGTGATCTGTGTGTGATCTGTGTGTGATCTGTGTGTGATCTTTGTGTGATCTGTGTGTGATCTTTGTGTGATCTGTGTGTGATCTGTGTGTGATCTGTGTGTGATCTGTGTGTGATCTGTGTGTGATGTAAACATGTAGTCTGGTGTAGTCGTGCATCTCTCCTCGGCTCGTCCCTCATTACATACCGTATAAGACATCTGCTCTTCATTATGTACTGCGTTGGTGTTTAGCATTTAAAGTGGCGCTCTTCCAGGACTTTCCCACGCCAGATTGTGATTAACAAAGTTTTCATTGAACAATTTATCACACAAGAGTTGAGTATAGTGTTCACAAAAAGTTTGCACCAGCCCCACCCCCCTCCCCCCCGTTGTGCTGGCTAATAGAGAAACGTGTCTAGATAAAGGCCTTTGTATGTCTTTATTAACACCATATCTGTTCATTACAGGAAAACCTTTTTTATCAAAGGATTTATGCGCCACTCGTAGATATTCGCATTTTCCATATACACACAGTTTTGCATTTAGAGAGATACATTAAAAAGATACAACGTCAAAACTGAGCAGCCTTGAGCAGCATAAACAGGTGGATGATAGTTTAAAGCAAATCATTTAGTCATGTTGTATGTGCAAAGTTTAATCAGACTTGACTGCAGCACAGCTAATGTTCGAAATAGATTTGTGAAGAGCCTATAGCGCTATACTGGTCACCGTGTTGAAAGTTCATTTAGCTATCCACATTGGCTAATTATGTAGTTTTGTATTAGTGGAATCTGATTGCACTAAGCACTGTCTCTGCTGAATGAAATGACCTCGCCATCATTAAAACCACAGTGTTAAATGGTCACATTTTTCTATAGCGCTTTTCCACCTTCAAGGCACTCAAAGCGCTTTACAACAAGGAACCACTCACCCATTCATACACCAGTGTACACAGACACTGTGGGCAAGGTGGGTTAAGTGTCTTGCCCAAGGACACAACAGCAGCATTCATCTGTGGGAGCTGGAATCACACCAGCCAACCTGTGGGTCAGTGGATCTGACCGCTCAACCTGTGATGTTTATGTAGAGAGCTGGATTCAAACCACCAACCTTCAGATCAGTGGGCGAATGCTCTACCAACTGAGCTACTGCCGCCCATAAAATAACTTGTGCTGCATTGTAACTATTTAAATTATTATCAACCCACACAATGAAAAAGCCCCCTCAGTTTTAAAGGGCCCTTATTACTCTGTTTTCCTTTCTCTGTTATAAAGTTGTTTCCTCATCAGAAACCTCGAATTGTGTTTTGTTGTTGTATGTTTAACACATAAACTCTCCATATTTAGACTGTGTTCTTCTCTTAAACAGAAACACTCTCCATACCATACCAACTTTATTTACAAAGTACTTTAAAAACTTTACAGCTGGCCAAAGTGCTGTACACAAACACAGAACAGACAAGGACAATCGCAGTACAAGACAATATACAACACTAACACAATACAACTACTAAAAACATAGAAAACAATAAGATGGTCAGCAACAAGAAATGTACATGTCACTTGTTAAAAGCCAGTGAAAAAAGGTGCATTTTTAGGAGTGATTTAAAAACAGGTACAGACTCCGCCCATCTAATCTCTAACGGCACCTGGTTCCACAGCCATGGGGCAGTAACAGAAAATACACTGACCCCACGGAGCTCAAGTTTAGTGTTTGGGACGACAAGCTGGAGCTGGTCTGCAGACCTGAGGGTGTGAGAGTTTGTGTAAGGGTGGATCAAGTCAGCAAGGTAGAAGGGCACTAGGCTGTGCAAACACTTAAAAGAAAATAAAAGAATTTTAAAATCGACTCTAAAAGACAATGGAGAGAGAGGATAAAATAGGTGAGATGCTCTCGTGTTTCCAGGTTCCAGTTAAAAGTCGAGTTTTGGACCCATTGCAAACGGCGAAGTGCATTTTGGCTGACAACATAAAGTGCATTACAATAATCCAATCTAGTGGTCACAAATGCATGTATGACAGTTTTGACATGTTCTGCTGACAAAACAGGCATAATTTTGGCTAGGAAGGGCCGTCCGAAAAAGTGAGCATCAAACTGCCATGTTTGTTTTCACAGTGGGATGCGTCTATTGACAAAACCGATCTTTTCTAGTCTTTTGAACCATATCGCTTTGTTTCTGGTTCTGATATTGTCATATTTTAAGTTATTAGTTATGCTACCATGCTCACTCATGCTCACTTTTTCGGAAAATCCTTCCCAGTATGCATTGCGCAATGACAGGAAGACCGAAATTTGTGATGCATCTATTGTCTTAGCTGGAAAAAAGCTAGACTTTACAACAGCACTAATTCGCTGATCAAATTTTAGATCAGAGTTCATCTTGACACCTAAGTTTGAAACAGCTGGCCTCAATAAATGATTTAGTGAACACAGGAGAAGAAGAATTTGAAGAGCTAGGGCCAAAAACCATAACTTCAGATTTTTCTTGATTAAGATGCAAAAAAGTTCTGTGACATCCACGATTTGATGTCACTGATACAGTCTAAAAGTGGTCTGGCAGCCTGTGGATCCTGTTTCTTTAAGGGCAAATAGAGCATAACAGTGGAATGTGATGCCATGCTTCCTCAGAATGGTGCCCAGAGGAAGTATATAAAGGGAAAAAAGCAAAGGCCCTAATATTGATCCCTGGGGACCACCATATGATAGCGGGGTAGAGGAGGAAACATAACTACCAAAACCACCACAGAAATGTCTATCAGTCAGGTATGACCTAAACCATATCAGGGCTGGACCACGACTCCCCACTCAGTGCTCCAACCGGGACAGAATAATCTCGTGATCCACTGTGTCGACTGTGTGAATGAAATAAAACACAACTCCAGGTATGTTTTTGATGAGGAAACAACATTTTAACTTGGCTAAAAGCTCACAAGATTCAATTTTGTGAAATATCTGACCTTTAATCTTGTCTTTTTCTGTTATATTTACATTATATCAAGTCTCTGTCCACACATAGGCTAATGAGATTCTACAGCTGTTTTGGCTGCCTCTGCTGGACTTTGCCTGCTCCCGTCCTCCCTTCTCTAGGGGGGTGCCTTCATAATAGAATTCAGAAAACATTTCGCCTGGGCAGGATTAAACTTCCCTGAAAGTGAATTCAATTTGTTTTGCCCTAAGCTCTATTGACATTTTCTGTCATTGTGAAGACCACTTAGTCCTTTTAAAATGTGTCCTCGCTGTTACATTGTCATCCATCCATCACACTGGTCTAAAGCTTTCAGGCCAATGTTATCAATAGGGTTCAAATATGTGTCTGCCTGCTCTACTTTTCTGTTGACCATGGGAGTAATTCTGTTCTTAACAAAAGCTGAAAATTGTTTTATCATTGTGTCCTGAAAAAGCAAATTGTGAATCATTTTGCAGTGGGGGAAAGTAGTGAAGTAAAAATAGTAAAGTACTGTACTTACATTTAAAAAATTGCTATCTGTACTTATTTTATGTAAATTTTAAAATGGATGCTTTTCACTTTTCATCACTACATTTGAAAGCAGTATATGTACTTCTCTTACTCTTTAAGTACATTTTTACTTACTATGATAGGATACTTTTACTTGAATATTTTTTTTTTTCCTTCTGTACCTATACTTTTATTTAAGTAACAAAACTGAGTACTTCTTTCACCACTGTTATTTTGTAAATCAGTCACACTCCAATGGCAAATTTTGACCTTTTTACATAATAAATGCGCATTATTTAGCAAACTTTGGTCAAAAGAACAGGTTGAAATGATTCAAACCCTTCAGGATAAACAGGAAGTGCATGATATGTTTACAGTGTATTGAGACAGCATCAAAAACGCTCTGATGCCGTGATCAGCGTCAGGATCAAGAGGCTTTTATTTTATTTCATTCTAGCGCCGTGCCAATCTTGGACCATTTTCAGAAACCACTTGAGTGAGAAGCGAATTTTTTTGTGAGTTGATGAACCAATACAGAGATAATACGTGTTTTATCTCAAATTTAAAACCGCACATTGTAACTACTATTAAAAATGAATAGTGGTGCCCATTATAAACATTGATTTTCTTTTCTTGTCTCCTCAATCCACTTGAACAGGCTGCGGTTTAAAAGGATATAATGTTTAAAAATGAGCACATCTAAGTCTCTGAGTGCCAGCTAAAAGCACCATTTGCACCGCTGAAAGAGAAGGACAATCAGCTTTCATTTTGAGCACAGAAAAGAAATCTTAATAAAAATAATAACCGTAATAATATTGTTGGTTGGCACATTTTCCTCCACCAGCGGACACCAAAATAATGGAAGAAATCTTTGTTTGAACCAATTGATTTTGAAGTAGTAGCTTGGTAAATAAAAGTGAGTATCAGGGATGTTGTGGTTTTGCAACAGCATTTTGAGTTCTGATAAACAGTGGTAAACAGATGTTTGTGTTGATGTATGTATGCATTTTTTGAAAAGGTGCTGTACCTTTCTTAAAAATGTGAAAACCAGAGCTAATTCAATTTAAACAGTTTGCAGAGAAAGTGAAGAAGAGAACTGTGTCAGGAGATTAGAAAGAAAATGATAGATAAGCAGGTTAAAGATAAAGGCCATAAGACCATGTCCAAGCAGCTTGCTGTTCCTGTGATTACAGTTACACATGTTCTTCAGAAGTTTAAAGTCCACAGGACTGTAGCCAACCTCCCTGAATGTGGCCACAAGAGGAAAATTGATGACAAATTGAAGAGTTGGATCATATAAATAGTAACCAAAGAGCTCAGGACAACCTCCAAACAAATTAAATGTGAACTTGAAGAGCAAGGTACATCAGTGTCAGATCGCACCATCCGTCACTGTTTATGCCAAAGTGGACTTCATGTGAGGACACCACTGCTCAGAGCAAATCATAAAAAAGTGAGACTGGAATTTGTCACACTGCATATTGACAAGTCACAAAGCTTCTGGGAGAATGTCCTTTGGACAGATGAGACAGAACTGGAGCTCTTTGACAAGCTCTATGTTCACAGACCCAAAATGAAGCACACCAAGAAAAGAACACTGTCCCTACTGAGAAGCACGGAGGAGTTTTGGCTATGTTCTGAGGCTGTTTTGCTGCATCTGGTACAGGGTGTCTTGAATCTGTGCAAAATACAAAGGAATCTCAAGACTATCGAGGTATTTTGGAACAAAATGTGTTGCCTAGTGTCAGAAAGTTTGGTCTCAGTCATAGGTTATGGGTCTTCCAACAGGATAATGACCCAAAACACACAGCTAAAAACATACAAGAATGGCTAAGAACAGAATATTGGACTGTTCTGGCGTGTTCTTCTATGAGCCCAGATCTCAATTCTACTGAGCATCTGTGAAATGAGCTAAAACATGCTGTCTGGAGAAGGCATCCTTCAAACCTAAGAAAACTAGAACAGTTTTCTCATGCTAAGTGGGTCACAATACCTGTTGACCAGAGCAGAAGTCTCACTGACAGTTACAGAAATCGTTTGATTGCAGAGTTTGTCTCAAAAGGTTGTGTAACAAAATATTACGTTAGGGGTACTGTAAATTTTGTCCAGGCCAGTTTCAATATTTAGTTTTTTTCTAATAATTCTGTTGAACCACAGGTGAAAAGTAATGTTTGATTTTTGTTGGACAATTTTCAGTAAACTTTTATTTATTATTGCTTTTATCATTTTCAAGTTATTTCAGTGATGATTGCTGATTTTAATTTCATTGCTAGAGGGGTATCAGCAATTTTGTCCTCGTCTGTATCTGTTTTCGGCAAGACACATTTTGCTCAAATACATAGGGGAAAAAAAAGAGGTACAAAACCTTTTAAACCAAATCTAATTATAAAGGTTGTTATTTAAGGGCCAATATTATGCTATTTTCTGATTTATGTTATAATTGTGGCTATAATAGTTGTTTCCTCATCAAAAAACATCAAACGTTTTGTGTTATGTGAATGAAACAAAGATAAAACTCTGGGTATGTTTTTGGGGTCACAAGCTCAGCTCACATGAATCCATTGTGTGCAATATATAACCTTTAAGTTGCAACACTATACAACACAATAACAATCACATGAACAAAACTTTACTTTCTTTTACTATCTAGCACCTTTCACTTTCCCCCACATTTTTGTATCAGAAATCTTCTAAACCAGGTCAACATGAGAAATCCTCTCCCACGTAGACCCGCATCCTTAATGATCAGAAGCCTGCTGCTGTACTGTACTGTGGGCGGCTAACATCATTGCTTTCTGTGCGTGTGCTCCTCCTCGCCAGGTCCCCTCGCCCCCTTCGCCCTCCGCTAATGAGCCCAAGTACGAGAAGCGCTGGCTGGACGACGTCTGCCTGCCCCTGACCATGGCCCGGGTCTCCAGATACAAAGCAGGCACGGACAAATTAAGGTAAGGACTAATCCAGGCATGATACAACTCCACCCCGAGGTCCAATCACAAGCCTTTCGTAGTTGTTTAGCTTAAGTAAAAGCACTTTCCCTTTAAATCCAATATCTATGCATGGACATAAACCGGCGAAAAGGTCAGAGGGAGAGAGAGAGCTGGAGGAGCCAGGAACACGACTCCAAACTTGTAAATGTGTTTGATTATTATGCCGGCCCTGCTCCTATTGATTTTCATGTGCACAGTCGTTTCACAATTGTTTCCCCTCTTTATAAAAGCCCATTCAATCAGGGCGCTCTATTTCCAAACCAGGGCGCACAGTATTAAATCAAGCGTTTGTCAAACAGAAATTTAATAACGCTCCGAGATATATTTAGACAGTTTAATATTTCAGACGATTCTGTGTGTCCTGTGTATTTTGGGAAAGTTTGCGTCATCTGGGAAAATTGCTTTGGGTTTTGGGTCATATGTTGGGTCATATGGGTATTTTTAACTTAGCATTTAGGAATTACGCTGTGATGTAACTTTTCTAATATAGACATTCCCAAACAAGACCTGCGAGATCTTTAAATGTTGAGGATATGGTCCAAAACGCTGTATAAAATAGGTATAGTGAATCTACGGGTCAATCATACACATTTCAAATTTAGTCAATGGTGACATCCCTCCTTTTTTGCTCATTGCAGACAGACTTTACCATACCTAGTTACAAAGCCAATCGTTAAACAATTGCAAGTAAAAAAGTGTGCTCTATTTTAAGAATCTGGAGTGGACACTACACAGGTCAATAGCTGCTGCAAATAAGACTTCATCTCCATAACTCAGCGCCAAACACAGAATCAATGGAAGGTTAACTTAGGGTGTCAATTGTTGTTACAGTTATAATGTGATCTGTCTCCAATTAGCAATTCATTTTGACATTCCTGCACGGGACACATCATTTCAAAGACAGACATAGATTTCATAGATATAATGTTCCAAAGAAGCATGTTTGTCTAGTTGGGATTGAGCAGATCAAGACAGTCAATTTTGGATAATGTAATTTTCAGTCCAATCTAGGGCTGGGCAATAAATCTAATTCATCCCATTAATTCTTGTCTTTAATAATCATGATTTAAAAAAATAGCAAAAATGTGAATCATTAATCAACTCATCTGACTTACTGACTTTCTTCAGGGTTATTGTGCAGTTACAATTAGATATCCACAAACATAATTTAAGGTGGTTAACAATTTCTTAAATCATGGCATATGCTAAGAATGAACATGTAAAGAGTCTGAAAGACCAGTAGTCCCTGCTCTGACTTTCAATAAAATCGTAATGGATCAGTGTGTGCAAAAAAATCTTGATGTTATTTTTTGTCCATATTGCCCATCCCTAATCCAATCCCCTTTATTTATTATCAAGTACATTTCATTTCTTAAACAAAAATAGCTGCTGCACGCAAAAGACACCTAAATAAAATAATTCCAGTTCTCCGCTTGCCACAGCATCAAATCAAATCAGCGCATGAATGATGTTTGGGTGTTCTTGTCAGTTTAAAAAGAAAAGCCCGAGGTCATTGGGAGAACTGTTGTCGTGGGTCTCAGTTGGTCAAATTGTGAACCACTTTTCACAAAATCAAGGTTATTTTCTTTTTTAAATGATTTTTCAAGATGAGTCCAGTGATGGAGTGGAAAGCACATCAGTGAAGTCTCTTCCCTCAGATGGGCCAGTTGGGAAATATGAATTCTTTTAGCTCTGAGGGGAGAGAATGCTCAATTTTAAGCATATAAACAAATAAAGTTTGAATATAATGAATGGGAGAGTGGCTAGTGGTCTGCCATTTTGAGTTTCAAGTGTGCCTTGCAGCAACTGACATTCAGTGAGGATGTACCAAGCCCAACAGATGCCTTATGGTTGTAGTATTCTCCAAATCACCACTAGAAATACCTTTTTAGACACCATTGTTCAAATGATCTCCTTTGTATTAGCCACAAAAATAAACGACTACTGCCTTCATTCACACCTACCTACAGTGACTGGGAAAGCCTCCAGTGCCTTTCAGAAGAATTATTAAGCCATAATCCAGTTTTAGTTTTCCACTTATAATTTAAAGTGAGCCATGTAATTGTTGTGCGTGTTTGAATAGTCTTTATACTCCTGTATTCAAAACGTCATTGTTCCGATCAACCGTAGGATTTGGCAGCGTAGTCATTTAGCTACAATAAAATCTGCTGCTCGCTATTGTTGTTTGTGCGGCTTTTTATTGATGACATTGGATGACGTTTTCGGTGTTGTCAGCTCCATTGGTAGTTTTCAGATTCTAGGATATGATAACTCCCAGATGGGGGTGAGGGCCAGTTTATCCTATTGATTACATTACACTTTGCCATTAAATATCCAAAAGGTAAACTCCCAAATGTTGAACCTGGTATTTTCATTTTATTTTCATTTACTAAACCCAAGACTTCACTGTATTCCATCATAATTTTGCATTTTAACAATATTGGTTTTGGCTTCCCCCATCTGTATTCATTAATATTGACCTATAGAATGATGTGATATCATAGCCAGGCTGGTGCCACCTAGTGCCTCCGCTTAATTTAATTTCTCTCCAGCGACTAGGTCAGGAATCAGAATACACTAGACGGTGCGAGTTCGGGCACCAGCCAATCAGTGAAGAGCCATACATTCTGTGTTGGCAACGGTTCCCGAGATCGAGGATTTAAAGCCGGAACAAAGAGAATGTTTGGTGAATTTTATCAAGGGGAAAGAGGTTAATGCCCTTCCTACAGGATTTGGGAAAAGCTTATTATACCAGTTAACCTCATTAGCAGCATTACATACATCACAACCAAATAGCAGCGATTGGTTCAATAAAAAAGTACCCACATACCGTCAAGCGAACTAATCCTAATACTGTGAGGTCAGACAAATTCTACGAAGTGAAACCTGCTGATGAATCAGGCTAGTGATGTCATCTGAAACCCAGCAGTTTTCTAACACAGACATCAGCAGATTTGTTTCTTATTATTCAAGATTCTATTTAAACTGTAACAAAATCATCTACATGCATCATAGATTATAACTATATAGCAGATACAAGCACACTGTCTTTTTTAACAGTTACTATTACACATGAAACAATGAAAGTGTTAATTTACAAAGAGCAACAAATTCTTGTCTTTGAAATAAAAAAAAAAACTTTGAAATTTAAAAAGACATTAGTAATTTACTACTTGCACAACTGTCAAATCTGTTTTCAGATTTAGAAGAATCGAGCTAGTCCTATTTAATGAAATTCATTTTGCTTTTGTTTCTGTTATACCTGAAGAATATAATGATATGAAAAATAATGATGTGTTTTTGCAAATAAACTATTAAATCAAGAGAACAGTTTTTCAAGTTCACCCAAGTTCAGTCCTGACTGCTCTTGTCATTTCCGTCACGTGTTTGGCCTAAAGCTCCGGTCTAAGAGTTAGCATTCCACTCTTAAACATCATTACTGCTCGGGGGTAATTAAAGTCTGCATTTAGAGCTGCTTTTCCGGACCATCCAGGGCTGACTCACACAAGTGCAGGCAGCAGGCACCACAATATTTGATAAAAAATAATTAAAATAAATACCAAGCTGCACCTTTCCAACTGAAATGTGCTCCATTGTATAGCCACAATGTGTTTTCTTGGTGTGAGAGTGGACACAGAATGAATGGGAGCGAGGCCACACAGATCTCCACAAAAGGCCCACTGCAGTCTCTCTGAACGGTCGGAGCTCCTCCACAGGCTGACCGACAGCTCCTTTCACCCTCAAGTTCAGACCATGGCAAATCCAATGGTTTGGAGCGAAGAAAGTCTGAAGTAAAAATGTCCTCTAACTTGCATTTTTTAGTCGAAATATTGAATTTCATCTGCCACTGTTGAAAATAACTCATTTAGCAGAATACGTTACACATTTATGACACAAATGGCAAGTATAGCAAAGTATGAAAGGGCATTCTATATAAAAACTATGACACATTCTGTATGAAGTAAAGAGAATTTTTCAGTTTGCAAAATGTACAGTTTGTGTCCATTGCCTTTCTAAGCTGATTCTTTAGTGAATAACAGCGATGTAGAAGTTTGTAGCAGATTTCCCTTTGCTTGTTGCTTGTCGAGATATTTGGGAGGTCATGTCCGTACATTTTTCCAGGGAATATTGTCAGTAGAGTCGGGCTGCTCACAGCGCATGAGTAGGGCCCCGTTTGGGAGGTGCACTTGTGGTGATAGTTGCTCTTTTTCTGTGGCGACTCATTGTAAGTTCCTTTTGAAAAGTTTTTCAAAGTTTGGTGCAGCGTCTTCACTCACGCCTGCTCAAGCCACCATCTTCGGGGGCTGGCCCTGTCCTGCCGCTTCCCCAGTTTAGGCTCCTACTGGAATAAATGTATATTTTTGTGTATTAAAATAAAACGGCAAATATTGGTAGGGACTTTTTTGTCTTCTCCAAATATCGATTGTGACATGTCCCTCCGCCCCTTTGCAAACCTACACCCTTGAGAAATGGCACCGGTGACTGTACAAAGTAATAGTAGTAGTTGTAGTAGTAGTAGTGGTAATGCATACTATTGCACCCATAAGCGTTCCCTGTACAATTCCTCAGTCATCCATGATAGTTCCATTGAAAAATTCAAGGAGGTTTTGAAACTTTTGCTCAATACATAATCCACTGTTAGAGCACTTACTGACTCTCTTTGATAAATATATGATGAATCTCAACAAGCTATTCTCAAGTGGTTGGAAATATGCCTAAAAAGTCCATATCTTGTTTTAGTTTTTTTAGGGCTAAATTCAGTTTTATTAAATGCGTGTACATCTTTATAAAGCTGCTGCTTCTTTGAGTTCATACTCATTTGTGATTGGTTAGTCCAAGCTGTCACTCACTAAAAGAATGAGCTGACAGGGGCTGAACAATAGTAGGGAAGAGATGATGAAAAGTATTGGTGAACTGCATTAAAATTACAAATAATAATTTGGAGATTTGACCTAGATGCCATATTATTACTAGCCTGATTCATCAGCCGGTTTCACTTCGTGGAAACCGTCTGACCTCACAGCGTTAAGATTTGTTCACTCGATGGTAGGCGGGTACATTTTTTATTTAACCAATCACTGCTATTTGGTCATGACGAATGTAATGCACCAAATCCTGTAGGAAGAAGAGCAATAACATTTTTCCTCTTTATAAAATTCACCAAATATTCTCTTTGTTTTGGCTTTAAATCCTTGATCTCAGGAATTGTTGCCAACACAGAATGTATGTCTTCGTCTCTCGACCACTTTGTTTACTGTTGTGCTGTACCACAAAAGGGACCCAGACAGACGCTTGAGTTTGACGTTATGGCTTCACAGCTCTTTGCTGATTGACCGATGTGCGGTCTTGAAAACTGTCTAGTGTATTCCGATTCCTGACCTAGTAGCTGGAGAGAAATGAATTGAGCGGAGGCACTAGGTGGTACCAGCCTGGATATATTATTACAGGAATGAGACCACAAATGTTATCTCAAATTTGATCATATGTACTATCCAATAAGTATAAAAAATGAATACATTTTTTGCCTCTCAAACCACTGCACACCATTATAACACCAACACATGGGATTACTCTGTGGTGAAAATCCAACTTTTTCCTTTCTTTTTAGATCCAAAACACATATAACTCTCCTATTAATTTAACTGCAAATGCCCCACGGCTCCTTCACTTTTCCATGCTTCACTAATGAGTAAAACCGCAGCACTTTTTTCACTCATTACTATTCGCATTAGCAGCTGCACACCTTTACAAATCTCCTCTCCCCTCCGAAGCCTCATATGTCTGTACGCCTCCTGATCTTACCTCTTACCTCCTCTCTGTGCATCGTCAGCAGATAGCCTTGGACATGCCTTCAGGGAGAAACTAGTGTATATACATTTAACAGTTGGGCTCTGTATAGAATCTCCCATCATGCTTTGGGGTTGTCTGCCCGGCTCTGTGAAGGTGCAGGGGAAAGGAGATCTGACTTTCCCTGAGAGACAGCTGTCCGTATAGCTTTGATTATCTCTTCATCGGCGTTGCTTTTATCACTGGCCGCATGCTTGCCATATGTCCACTGCTAGCATGAGGAAAAGGATGATAGAGAATGAACACAATCGCACAAGACAAGACATGAAATTGGATCGAAAAGAAAGAGAAAGAAAATGAATAAATCAGTATACTTTATTTTTTATGCATGTTTGTTTTTAAAGGTATATTTATGTAACTTTCCTGATAGAGGCTTGTTTATAATGGAGCTTAGAATGTTCCACAGTATGGCATCCAATTTTTATTCTTCCATGCATTTATTCTATTTCAGATGTTTGTGTTGTTAAAGGGACAGTTCAGAATTTTGGACATAGGGCCTCATTTCCTAGTGAGCCAGAGTGTTGCAGACATGTGGAGACACTTTTTAAAAACATTCCATCCAGTCCTTGTATTTGCAGAGGTCACTGGTGCTAGGCTAGTGCATGTCAATGGCCATAGTTATCCAGCCACTAAAAACAGTCTTACAAACTCCACAAAACACCCGAAGAAAATCTATTATTACACCAGACTGTTGATGTAAATGTCTGTGTCGATAGAATAATTTTAGAAGTAAAACCAACCTTGCATTTGAAGGATTTATGTCTGAGCAGCAACAGTGAGCATAGTGCAGATGGCAGTGGCATATCCTCCAACATGTGATGATTCATGCGATGTAAGGTTAGATTTATTTCAAAATTATTCTATCAACACAGTGCCGCAATTGTAAATATGGCAATAACTCCTCTCTCACATCAACTACTCTGCAGACATGGTTGTCTTTAAGCAGGTTTAATGATGCTTGAAAAGGTGAAACTGTATGCCTATAACAATTACAAAAATACACAGTAAAAAACATAACTACAAGGTTGTAAATCCACACATTGAAGGCAATCCGACGCTATTTTGAGAGCTGTGTGGTGCCCATGTAATTACCATATTACAATACTAGTACTACAAATCATCACAGTGCTGGACTTACAAATGATTATGACTGAAGTTGTTGAACATGGGTAGAAAACACATACCGGCGATGCAACCTCAAAATAAAGAAAACTGCCGACTCAAAAGGCAACTGTGTGCTGTCATGTCTGCTGTTTACAATCATTACCCTAGCTCAATAAAGTTCGGTTCAAAACATGTGCTCTGCTTGCAATTCCAAAAGTGTCCACTAGATGACACCATACACGGGCAAAACTTATAATTCAAAAGCAGGTGAATTATACATTTAAACGCTTTTAAACTACTTTTTATGCATAACAGAACAATCACAGACATTTACATGGACAGTCTGGTGTAATAATAGATTCGTTTCGGGTGTTTTGTGGAGTGGGTAAGACTGTTTTTAGTGGCAGGCTAACTATGGCCATTGACATGCACTAGCCTAGCACCAGCGAACCTCTGCAAATACAAGGACTGGATGGAATATTTTTAAAAAGTGTCTCCACACGTCTCCAACACTCTGGCTCACTAGGAAATGAGGTCCTATGTCCAAAATTCTGAAAAGTCGCTTAAGAATATCTTGAACTTAACTTGTATCAGTAATTCAGTTTATAGAAACGTGCTATATATGTTGCTCAATATGTCTTAAAATGATTTTGTCCACACATTGGTTCTGTTGCTTTTTTATTAAATGTGCACTCCTCTGATGTAATGTATATGTAAAGTGGTTGAACATCAGTAGACACTAGACATAATTAAACAAAATGCACTTTGACACACAAATCAGTCAGTGCACTTATTATTTTTTGTAGTGGTGTCAATATGTAACAAGTGACTTATGTTTTATTCCTGAAAATGGCCCAGATGAGACTGAAAGAGCAATTTTGTGTGAAATGACAGTGTAGAGCAGGAAGGACATTAAATAGCTGGTATCAGGAGCTAATGCACAGAGCCTGGCTTATGTGCTGCAGCTTAGACCACTCCACTACCAGGGAGCACTGGACTGATTTAAATTCACATCTGCTTTCAAATTTGATGTATTTTATGGTGATAGAAATTCTATCAGATCGGATCTTGAGAAAGTAGTCTGTTTTGACGACATAGTTTTATCCCGATTCAGTGCTTTTCTGTTGAATGGCTCAAACACACTTTTTTTCATTCACTCCTCCTGTTGGTCAGTAAGGGTGTGTAAAAATATAGAAATATCGATATATCGTATCATTTAATGTACAATACAGTATCGACATCGTAGACTGCTGTATCGATATACAGTCGTCCCTCACTATAACGCAGTTCACCTTTTGCGGCCTCGCTGTTTCGCAATTTTGCATGCTTTTTTTTTAAAGTGTATGAAGGCACATTGTGTTCCTCCCCCTACATCCTGATTGGCTAAGGGACTGTAGACCATTCAGTCTCCTCCGTGTACAGTACAGAATGTGTTCAGCTTGACAAATTGACATAAATGTTGGATGTCTACCAGTGTGAGTCTGAACTGCTGTATGTTTGCAAGTTTCCTCCCCAACAAAACCCACAATGTCGACAAAACGTTCTGTACCAACAAAGGCTCCTGCGGTCGCACCCAAAAGGCAGAGGAAGATGCTAAACATCGCACAAAAAGTTGGACTTCTAGACATGCTGAAGGAAGGTAGAAGTTACGCGGCTGTAGGGCTCCATTACGGAATAAATGAATCTTTGGTTCATTACATAAAGAAGGAGGAAAATAACATAAGGACAACAGCAGCAATAAGTTTTAAGAAGGATGCAAAAAGGGTTGTAACTGTCCTGTCTGAGAAAAGTGTATAAAGTGTGTGATGATGGGTTTAACAGCCTTAAAACATCTATAATAATTGTAAAAAATAAAGCTGACTACTTCGCGGATTTTGCCTATTGTGGGTTATTTTTAGAACATAACCCCTGCAATAAACGAGGGACCACTGTGTCACCAAGAGTATTTTTTGGTATACTTGACCAAATTATTTTGTTACAGAGCTACAGTTTTGCTGCTTGTTTAGAGAAAGGAAACTTGTGTATGCGACACATTTGACATTTTCACTGTTTTGAGGATTAAAATGTTTCATATGAAATTCATGCAAGAAGTGATTTAACAAACACTTTTAAAATCACCGCCATGATTTAGCCTTTATTTTTATTGAACTGTACGAAATGATTTGAAATATATCATATTGAATCCTATCGAATTGAAAGCCCACTGTATTGAGGTATGTATCGTACCTTGATGATATCCGATTGGTCAGCCTCTTTCATGCCCTGAGTGAGTAAATAACAGTTACTCCTTAATCCAAGATATAAACATACTAACTCCATGAATTATGATCAAATGTAAAAAAAAAAAAAAAAGATATTCTCAGTTGTAAGAAATTGTGTTATGATTTTTATGATTCTTTTTGACATCTCATCTAATCCAAATGATTCTCTCTTTTTCATGTCCAACCCTGGCCTCAGTCTTCTGTTGAACACAAGCCTCTCCTGTCATGTTTCACTCCTCTCACAGAATCAGTGTAAGTGCAGCTCACCGGGGGATTTGTGAGGTCTGCTAACGCCCAAACATCAGAGCCCACCTACCGTGTGCCGAGAGGAGCAGACATGTTAACTTTAAACCACGGACCCCCTCCGCTCCTGTCTCACCAACCCCACTCTCCTTTTGTGTCAAACAAGCTTGTAACAGCATCGTGCCAACCTTGGCCCAATCTTTCACAGTTATTAAGTTGGATTTTGTGTTATTTATTTGATTTATTTATTTTCACTTTTACACTTTGACTTTTTGACGTGTGATAGTCGTCAGTGGGAGAGGGGCTGAAGGATATGGCGCATTAGGATAATAAGTGAGATTCTGGAGAGCACCTCATCAGCAACTCATCAACGCTGCACGATTAAAGCTGTCAGCCTTGACCCCAGTGACCTCCAGGGATTTACAAACTTCAGTGTGAGCCCACAAGTGAAACTAATCACTTCTAAATAGTGAGTGAGCATGGATATTATCTTGAGGCCAGAAGTAATGGCATCAAGTGAGACCTGCATAATGTTATGACTTTGCTTGGAATTTCTGCAGGATGGTGTTAAGTGTATCTGTCTAGCTTACTTTTGTGCAATTGTAGATGTTTGTGTTGCTAAAATAACATGCATGTTTGGGTCTCCACCACAGATCTGACCTGTAGTGTGTTGGTAGAGTCACCTGCTTGTCTTCATGGAAATAGATATATTTTACTAGCCTGATTCATCAGACAGTTTCACTTCGTGGAAACCGTCTGACCTCGCAGCATTGGGATATGTGTGCTCGACGGTAGGGGGTACTTGTTTTATTTAACCAGTCCCTACTATTTGGTCGTAATGTATGTAATGCACCAAATCCCATAGGAAGAAGAGCAATAACGTCTTTCCCCTTGATAAAATTCACCAAACATTTTCTTTGTTCTGGCTTTAAATCCTCAATCTGGGGAATCATTGCCAACACAGAATGTATGTCTTCGTTTACATCCATCTCGACCGCTTTGTTTACTGTTGTGCTGTACCATGAAAGGCACAGGCGCTTGAGTTGACATCATGGCTTCACAGCTCTTCACTGATTGGACAGTGTGTGGTCTAGTACTTCCAGGGTTCTTGCAAACTGTTAAGTGTATTCCGATTCCTGACTTAGTCGCTGGAGAGAAATTAAATTGAGTGGAGGCACTAGGTGGCACCAGCCTGGCTAATATTTTACTGCTAACACATAACATATTTATATCACCATGTTACCTTTTATTATTTAAAAAAAATCCAAACAACGAATTGACATGTTTTTCACTTCACTTTTGTTTTTGACTCTCCCTTCTCTTTGCTCCCTGTGTTAGGTCACTCCCCCACAATCAGCATGCATCCTGCTAATGATTGCACATAACATCAGTTTTATCCAGCTGTTGTGTACAGTTTTCTACCATGCTATATTGTGTGTTATGTATTTATAGAGAATTGTCATACCCAGGAGAGAGCACTAAAATACTCAAACATGTATGGATGACATTTAATACCTCTTCAGGCATATTTTTGTTGAGGGAACAATATTATAACTTGGAAGAAAGCAAAAAAAAAGCTAATCATTTGCATGATTTAAAGCCATACTGTGAAAAGTCTAGACAAAGAAACCTTTATGGGGATTAAGAGATTGTAGATTGTAGAAAGCAGAGTTTATTTTTCAGGTAGGGAAATGCATTTGATCCATTCTTCTTTTAGTGGCAGGTTAACTATGGCCATTGACATGCACTAGCCTAGCACCAGCCACCTCTGCAAATACAAGGACTGGATGGAATATTTAAAAAAGTGTCTCCACACGTCTCCAACACTCTGGCTCACTGGGAAATGAGGCCCTATGTACAAAATTCCAGACTGTCCCTATAAACAAAATAACATAAATACGTTAACATGCTATTTTTGACCAATTATCAGATTATCATGTTCATCATTGCGAGGTAGGTTCACTGCGCTGGTGGTTTATTTTCCAGTGCTTTTCAGAACAGCTGCCCTTAATATATATCATGATTTTGCCTTTTTGTCTATTACAAAATGCTATGTTTGTAACCTTGAAAGTGTAAAATTCTCACCCTAATCTCCAGCCTTAAGAGCTTTTACTGTCAGCTATAATGACTCAGACCTAAGTAGTGTTCTCGATCTGCAGCTCCACTTGTGTTATCCTTCTCTCTGTGTTCCTCCAGGTCCAACTGTTTTGAAGTGTTCGTGTTGGAAGGAGCCTGCACCTATATTCTTCAATTTTGTACTGCAGCGGAGAGCACAGACTGGCTCCAAGCAATATCCACCAATATCAGTGATCTGACACAGGAGAATGTGAGTCCATCCCCACACACTAGGCAAGATCGGATCATTTTTGGAGTTATTATTAAAAATACAGTTTGACCTGAAAACTATCTAAGAAATATTTTGAGATATTTGATCATTATGACAAGTATTTTACATCTAATCATGCAAATGTCAATCCACGCATTCACACCTGTCAAAAAATGACATGAAAAGACCCGGTGAGCAGTAACCTCCAGCAGCAAGCAGCAAGTTCAAAAGAGTTCAGTAAGGAGAGAAAGACTTAGATAAGCTACAGTTATTTTTAGGACTTTTTAGCCCTTGACATTTCTTTCGTTTTTGTAGAATCTACCAATGCGCAAAACAGTAAAATGTTAAAAATGTTTAAAAAAAAAAAGATTTCCAGTGCAAAGTTGCATAACAGAAACCATTGGCGGCCCAGGGGAGTGAAGCAAACTGAGCTAAAGTGTCTAAAAACAGGATTGATTTTTAAAGTGAACTCTTAATGTGGCCAATATCTACTGGAGCTGTTCCAGGACACCAACATGTTCCTGCTGGGCTTCCGTAGGTGTTAAAAGAAAGTGCACAAAGTGTGGAGTTGCAGCCTATAATATTGACAGGATAAGTTGACAAAAGAACAGGGAAAAAACAGAAAAAGGCACATTTTTGTAACTGCTGCTCTAACTTTAGTACTTACCTGCTTGTTTCTATAAAGATATCAATGCTTTGCCTGGAATATTCCACAGTATGGCATGAAATTAATCTATCTTTTATTCAATTATAAGGAGCTCTAATGCTCAAAAATACTTAAATAAATAACATGCATTCCTATTGTGAGTGGGGCCACCTCTCTTTTTGAGCCAAATGAAGTCACCTGTTTCTTTCCATGGAGATAGATTAGTGTAATGCCATACTGAGGAACATTCAATATAAAGCAATAGCAACATCTCCACAGAGAGAATATAGAACTAGATATAAAACACATATAACACACATCATTTCAATCATTTCGTTTCAGTGTACATTATTTAAACATCATTTACCAAACTGGCCGCTTTTCTTTATGTAAACATTAGAGGTGTAATGATATCCAAGGCTCACGATACGATATTGTCACTGTATGAACCTCACCGTTCGATATTTATTACGATATCGTGGAAAAGCTCACAATATGGTGAGGAGGCTCATGATTAGGAATGTAACAATATCCAAATGTCTCAGTACGATATATTTTCACAATATACATCTCACGGTACGGTATTTGTTGCGGTATTTTGTGGAGCCTAAACCACTAAAACTGTGAATATGTTACTTTTTCCTCTTAAAATGCCTTGGACAAGACTTAATCCAAAGAACTAAAACTTTAAATTGCTTAGCACTGTCATTTTTTCTTGTAGTCGACACTGAAATGGAGCAAAGGATCATGGTCTATGTCAGAGGTGGGCAAACTACGGCCCGGGGGCCATATGTGACCCTATTATCTTTTTAATCCGGCCTGCCAAACTTGAATATTAATAATAATAATTTTCAGTGTTTTAAAAGCCATTTTAAAAGAAGTAAATATCTTGGGATTTGAATGATATTTTGTTGTAATGTTTTGTAATGATTTTCAATTATGGGATATTTCAATAACATGGGATATGTTTTCTACATATCCCATGTTATTTTTTTTTTCTCTTATGAAGTGGATTACCAAAAAACTCCATCCATTCCATAAAATTTTAGAACCCTTTGAGTCCCACGAGTCAAAAGTTTTGCCCACCCCTGGTCTTTGTAGTTCCTTCTGTCTTTTTTTAGCTATTGCTGCACCGTAACTCTTCATTTAAGCAAAGAGACTTGTAATTCGATATATTGTGATGATCCACGATATTACTGTGAGAACTTTGACGATACGACATCACGATATTTCGGTTATTGTTACATCCCTAGTAAACATACTAGCAACCAGAAACCATGTACTTACAGAAGAAAGCAACTTGATTGAGCTGTCTGAAAGTATACAAGATAACAAAATAAGCAAGAATGAGTGAAAACAATTATGCAGTCAATGAACGCTCCTCTTGTTGTCTGTTTATTCCTCTCCCTAATGAAGATGAGATTGACTTGTGTACTGACGTGTTTTGCCGACAGTACATGATCCTTTGATAATTGTGAGGCAGCTGACACCGACTGGAGTGTACTGGGCTGACAGCTCTCATCCAGGGCCCCTCCCCCCTCGCCAAAAGAAACCTCTCTCATAGCTAATTAATGACTGCTAAGTAGTCATTCCGCCGCGCTCTGCTCCTCTCTCTCATTTCCTTCCATTTCACTTTGATTAACGCGCTGATGATGTGCATGTTACTGTAAGGCCCGCGCAGCTGCCTTCTTTAAAGCCACTGATTTGTTCGCGTCTGCATCACCTCGTCACGGTGGCGGTGTGATTGCTAAATGGCCAATCAGGAGGTAATTGTGGCGCGGAGGATTTGACGGAGCGCAACTTTTGTTTTAACGACCTACAACCTCCAAATAGACGGCTCTGACACACTCCATGTTAACATATGTGCATGCTATTGTCCGCTATAGGAAGTGCATTGTTGATGAGGTGACTGTGTTGACGCGGGTTACATGAATGCTTTCTATTTATTGCAGATTCAGAGGATTAAAATATGCTGTGTTTTGTGGAACTAATGTACTTTTTTTTTTTCTTTGCATAGATAAAGATAATCAACAAGTTCTGCTCTTCAGACGATCAGGTATGCCTACGTATCCAGAATGCATCTGCATATGTTACTCACCATATGGTAGATGTCTGTGTGGAGGCTGATTACTGTTTTTAAATTTTACTTGTATGACACATTTTACAATTATAAACGTCATGGTAAAACTCACAAATGTGCACTTGAACAAAGGATGTTAGTTTTCCCACAAAGCTATAATTTTTCATAACTTATAACTCTTTCTTGGAGGGAGGGGTGGCGGTGTCTACCACCTGCTCAGTGGTGTTATTGCTTTGCCTCCAATCTTTCCCTGTGTGGTATTAAACTTAACAATCTCCTGAATTTAAGTAGACGATGCCAGGTCAAGTTATAGGTCAAATCTGTAGAGAGGCAACTCACAGGGATGCATATTACTTTGGCAACAAAAACATCTATACTTGAATAAATGCAAGACAGATAAGTTTGATACCACACTGGAGATTTTCAGACAAAACAGAAACATCTCCATGGAGACAGACGTATCGAGGGGTAAGCATTCAAGTTCACATTGTTTGTAGTCATGATAGCTCTTAGATATTGAATATTTCCAGGACCACTTTATCTTCTAAACCAAGGGTCTCCAACCTGTAACTCAGGAGCTACCAGTAGCTCTCCACCCCCTTCCAAGTAGCTCACCAAGAGATTTCTGAATCATATGTACAGTGCTGAAGAACTAAGAATTAAGTGCTTATTATCAATGTAAATACATGCTTTTAACGTCTAACTTTGTGCACTAATAAATGGATAATGGTTTATGTTTCATAAGCATCTAACTGTTCCCATCTAAAGCTTGCTGTGGCTCTTATATTTACTCATTATCTTCCAAACTCTAAAATTTATAGCTCTCTGGCATTTTTGTTTTGTAAAGGTAGCTCACCAGAGGAAAAAGGTTGGAGACTCCTGTTCTAAAATACAATGCAAATGTTTATTTAGAAGCCAAATGAACTTAATACCTTAAAAACGACAGTATTTTAGCTTCAGAATTATTTATTTTTCATGCATATATTTTGTTCTGTTCAATCATTTTGAAATATAATGCACATTATTCTCCGACTAAACAAAGATGCTTTTTCACCAGAACAATCCTTTTTCAAACCACCACTTATTTCCACCTATTATTTTGATTATGCATAAGCACAAATTCTAATAAAACAGTGCCACATTACTGCAGTTTTGCTTTGTGTGAACAAGAAATCACTACTATCTATGAACACCCATTAAACTAAATTATTCCTTCCTGAGTGCCTTTCTCGCACAATTAAAAGTAGTGTTTGTAAAGTGCATGTGACTGATGTAGAAATGGAAAAACCTGTGCTCCATCCCTGTTCAATGAGAGAGACTGAGAGCTCATCTTTGGCAGATCAAAGCACAGCCACTCCACAGTGAGAGAGTCTGCTGGGCCTCCTGATTTATTCATTCACTAAAGCTGCATACCTTCTGTTGAACTGACCACTTTACTGTACTGGAGAGATAGGGGGGCACAAAGGGGGAAAAAGATTAAATTGCGATTTTTCTGACAAGTACTGCGATTGTGAGAAGATTTGTTGTTTGTTAATCAATTTAGACTTTAATTTGAGCTTTGTTTTAACACAATCTGGCCAGAAGGAGCCAATTTAGCTCTAACTACAAGTCTCTCGCACATAAAATTGCAGTCACCAAAGTTCTCACCTTTTCTGTTGAAAATCAAACACCTTTAAAGAACCACGAATGCTCAGATTGGCCACAGTCTCCTGAAAATGTGCTGTTTAAATGTGTTTTTTCTTGAGTTTTCAGATGATCTTAAATCTTTTTTGACAGTTTGCATTGTGTAACCATTGTAACTGCTGAACATTCCACCATAGAAATACATGCAGAACACCCCCAGTGTGATGCAAGACTATTGCAAAGTATCTGTAAAAGACATTCGGTTTTTAAATAATTGCTTTTGCGATTTGATAACTGCTCCAATTGCGAATTCATCTTGAGTGTTACATGTTGTGTAGCTCTAGTTTGTATCATCTTCTTCACGTTGTGTTTAAAGGTGAAAATGTTCTCTTGTGTGTGCAGGTTGTCCACATGGGCTGGGCTTGTGAGAATCCAGAGGGAGGCAGCTCCAGTCGGACAGCGGCGTTCAAGTTCCTGGCACTGCGGGGGCCATACTTTTTTATATTCAGAACTCCACCGGTAGGAGTCATTTGAATTATAATGTGCATTGCTTGATTTGTTGATATCTAGGAAATCTGTCTTCTTACATTTTAATATCGAGATCATTTGAGCATGAGGCTGAGAAATATTGACAAAAATGAATCTCAAAAACAATATTTTAGCAGTCCATCCATAAATACTAAAATATGGCCTTGGTTCAAATATTCTAAGACTTAAAATATTACTTTATTTTCTGATCTATGTTATGTTGTTTCCTCATCAAAAGCATACCCAAAGTTTTGTTTTGTTTCATTCATTTAACACACAAACCCTGCATGTTTAGGCTGAATTCTTGTCTTATATAGAAAACACTTTGTTCCACCTTGTGATGTCATGTGGCAATACAGGAAATCAGAGGTGGGGACTTGCAAGTCATAACTTGGACTCGTTTCAGACTTGGGTCACTATTTTTTAGGACTTGAGACTTTACTTGATAAAATGAAGTAAGACTTGGGACTCAACTCGAACTTGAGGCCTGTGACTTGAGAAGACTTGAGAAACACTTTTAAATCTTAATTCTTTCTATTCTGACTGTAATGATTCACACTAAGATCTTATCAAGACATTAAAAAAAGGAAAAATTAACATTTGTACATCTCTTATATACTCTATAAATACTCATATGAAATATACTATCTCAAAAGTTATGAAAATTGCAAAAATCTAAGCTCTACAGTCCCTGACAAAAGTCTTGTCGCTTATCCATTTTGTAAAAACAAAAGCTTATAACGTGACTTTAAATTAATCGATTGGTTTTAGAAATGTCTCATATGAAGCTAAAACCCTCCCAAATTATGCTCAATATACTTAAAATAAATTTGCTTCACTGAAGAAAGATTGATCATTTAATGAACACAAAAAGGTCAGATTTTGACAAGACAAAAGTTTTGTCGCCTACAGAAAATTGAACAAATAATTTACTTCAAATACAAAAATATGTTGCTTAACATCAGTGAATTAAGTAGTGGTGCTGTGAGATCCATATTTAATATCTTGTATGACTTCCATGAGCTTGAAGGACTGCATCCATGCAGTTCGACAGTGATTCATATAATTTGTTGATGAAGTCATCAGTATGGATCAGCAGTGGATCTGGTCTTCAGCCTCTTGATAATTAAGGCTTTGGTCTCAGGGTGGATCTTAGGCATGTTGTCAGAGGTCAAGTTGCAGTTGATGTGAAGGTCTGGTGTGCTGGGGTTCTTTTTATACACACCCATTAATTGATAGATCAGTAACTGATCACAGGTGAGGCTGTAATCTAGGATTGGGTGCATCATATGACAAGGCGACAAGACTTTTGTCTTGCCAAAATCTGACCTTTCTGTGTTCATTAAATGATCAATCTTTCTTCAGTGAAGCAAATTTATTTTTGTATATTGAGCCTAATTTGGGATGGTTTTGGCTTTCATATGAGACATTTCTTAAACCAATCAATTAATTTAAAGTCAGGTTATAAGCTTTTGTTTCTACAAAATGGATAAGTGACAAGATTTTGTCAGGGACTGTATATGATATTTAAATTTAAAAACTTGAAATGAGTTGAAGCTCAAAGCAGACGACTTGGACTTGACTTTGACTTATGGACCAGTGACTCGAGACTCGACTTGCCTGTATTTGACTTTGGACTTGACTCAGACTTAAGGTCAAAGATTTGAGACTTGAGACTTGCAAAACAACGACTTGCTCCCACCTCTGCGGGAAATGCACTGTATAATCCACTGTGTTTATAAACTCAGCTTTGAAATTGCCAATTTCTACTGAACAAAATGTAAAAGGTAGTTATTAACTTGAAAACTACCACTTCATGACATCACAAGGTGCAACAGAGCATTCTGAGCTCAGGAGAAGTAGTCAGACTAATAAAAGGTTACTTAAACATCTGTGAAAGAAACAAAACACAACTCCAGGTATGTTTTTGATGAGGTAACAGCATTATAACAAAATTATATATATTCACGAAAGTCAATTTTGCATAATATATGACCTTTAAAGGATTATACTGCAAGTTTTATTTTTATCAGCTTCTTTTGCATATATATATTTTAAATATAGAGGATATTTTAAAAACAACAACAACAATCTTACAAGATACCAGAACAAGATATTACTGATGGTACATTATATCTCCCACTGGTCTTCCTCACACATCATTTAAAGTATTGTGGCTATACATGGCTAATTTCCATGGCCTGCTATACCATCCTCAGTAATTTGCTCTTCAGAGGCTCATCTGTGTGGGACCATACCTCATCTCCTCCTGCGCCCAGCCTTTATCTCTATGTTTGAGGCTCTATCTGCCTCAAACATAGACTGAACAGGAGGCTGGGGAAGAGGTTGTGAAGACAAACATAGATATAAGTGAAAATTTTAAAAGATGTGCAGTCCACAGGCTGACAGAAGAATGGCTATGAATCTATGCCACAGTTATTTCTTTTTCTCCCAGTAACCCATCCCAACATCGTTTTTCTACCTGAAAAGCTACAGATTTTTAAGAAAACATTAGGGATGTAACAATAACCGAAATATTGTGATATCGTATTGAGTTCTCATAATAATATCGTGGACCATCACAATATATCGAATCACAAAGTCTCCTTACTTAAATGAAGTGTTATGGTGTAGCAATAGAAATTTTTTTTTAAAAGACAGAGAGACCATTTGTGGACCATGATCCTTTGCTCCATTTCAGTGTAGACTACAAGAAGAAATAACAGTTCTAAGCACTTAGTTCTTTGGATTAAGTCTTGTCAAGATGTTTTAAGAGGAAAAAAGTAGCATATTTTAGCAGTTTTAGCTGTTTAGCCTCCACAAAATATTGCAATAAATATTGTACCATGAGATGTATATCGTAAAAATATCGTACTGAGAGATTTGAATGTTGTTACATTCTTAATCGTGAGCCTCCCCTCCATATCGTGAGCTTTCCCACAATATCACAATAAATATCGTACCATGAGGTTCATACCATGAGGTTCATACCATGACAATATCATATTGTGAGGCTTGGATATCATTGCACCTGTAGAAAACATATAATTATTTATTTTTACTTATTGTAATATTTCTGGTTAATAAAGAACAGCATTTTTTATAGAATATTTAATTTAGACTTAGACAGTCTAAAGTAGCAAAAATAGCAAGAGACTGGTGTCAAATAAGGCATAATTATACAAATGTACGTGTACAAGTAAAAATAAAATATAGAAATATAGTAATACAATCTATTTCCATCATATACAAGAGTAAGATGCCAACCCTTCATTAAACTTCACTCTATCTAGGCTGAACGTCTTTTCTAAGAAACCCTGGGGACCTCCTGAAAATCCCTGGGTTGGGAATGACTGATCTAAACCATCAGCCCCTCCGTCCACCAGAACGTATGACCACTGTCACCGAGTATTAGCCAATCACAGCCCCAGCACCACAGTCCTTAACCTTTACTCTCCTCATCCATCACATGAAACAGCCCACGCTTGTCATCTGCCTGGGACCTCCTTTAATACACGCTGACCACTGCAGATCAGGAACACAGCAGTTGGATTTGTGGAGGTGCTCTGTCTCTGTTCTGTAGCCGTCACAGTCAGTTTCATTTTTGTACTTAGAACACACAAACGGTTCTGATAATTCACAGAAATATGTTTACAACTCTGCATACTGCTGAAAGGAAAGATTCATGTAACTTTCCGATGTGATGCCATTTGTTTGTTTCAAAGAAGATGCTAGTGCTCTGTCTAAAATGTTCTTTAGTATGACAGTAATATTATCTGTCTCGCAATAAATTCAATTACAGGTGTTTTTATTGCTTAGAAAAACTGTGTATCTTTCTAAAAACAGGTATAAGGGCAAATTTGGAGCTACGTTCCATATTTGGAATTCAGACCGTGGGTATTTTAGCAACCAATCGAACTTAGCAAAACTTCCCATTTAATGCTAGCAGGAGCAACCTTGGGGAAAGAAGGCACCTGATTTGTCTATTATTACCCTAAATTCCAGACTATAAGCCGCTACTTTTTTCTCACACTTTGAACCCTGCAGCTAATAAAACGATGTGACAAATATATGGACAGATTCTTTGTTTGGCACATTGTCCATTCATATAAACGGTCTATGGTTTGGCATCACAGCGGATACGAGCAGCCTGAGTGCAGAAAATGCCGCTGTTTGTGCGATTACACATGGATAGTTTATTGCCGTGTGATAAAATAAGTTATGATGCTAAATTAACATTAGTGAGGGGGGATTCATATCCGTATGCATAAATGTCGAGAAGAAATGTCTCAAATTTCAGTACCCAGACATCCACTCATACCTGACTGATAGAACTAACCCTGCCAATGAGAGAGTCTGAAAATCTGCTCAAATCCTACAAGACATTGACCTGATACAGACAGAACCCATGGACAGGACAGAGGCTCTTTCTGCAAGAGACATGTGCAGTAGAGCGCAGGGAAAGACGGGGGTGATGCACCGAGGAAGATGCTCGTTTGATGGTGTTTTGATCAGTTATTTTGTGCTTCATACACACACCGTCCTCATGGAAAACACACGAAGAAATGCAGATGATGCAGCTTTTAAGTTAACGGCGACTGATGTGGCTGTGGAAGAAGGAAACAGAGCTGCTGCACGTGAGCTCAGCATCAGTGAGTCGATGGTGAGATTATGGCAACGGCAGCGTGACGAACTGATTCAATGCAAAAAGACGACAAAATCTTTCAGAGGCAATAAAAGCAGACGGCCCGAACTTGGAAACATTCTTGAAGACTTGGACACCTGCGGCTTATATTCAGGTGCGGCCTATATATGTACAATTTTAAAATTTTGTTCAAATTTAGTTGATGTGGCTTATATTCAGGTGCACACAATAGTCCGGAAAATAATGTATATCTTGTTTTATGGACAAAATGGCAAAATAAAAACTCCAGGATCATACAGAGCGGATTAATACAAACATTTTATGTCCAAAATGACAAGCCTGACAGCAGCAGTTACTGTGCGAGGGGTGACAGTTTTTCAATAGAAAGTGAACTGGGGCCAGAGTTGATGGAGCTGGAAGCATGCCCATAGCCACTTCTTATTCGGAATGCAGTGGCTAGTGGGATAACTATGTCCATTTATAAATACAGTCTATGGGGATAACACAGATGTCTACTGGTTGGGTCGATATTTTTCTTGTGCTGTAGTGAGAAGTATGTATTTTTTCCATATCTAGGACTACACCAATCAATTTCCTTTTGCAGTAGATAGCTCTGTGCCGGTGAAATCCAAGTCATCATTTAAAACCATAACAGGCTCTCCATCACACCCAGAACTCCTCTCATAGGAACAAGAGGCTCCTTCTCTCAAATCTAATAACCCTCTTACTTACCTCATTGAAATTCATTTGTGGATATCTACGAGGAGTCCTTGTGATGAAGCTGAACTTATGCTACAGGGCAAAACGTGAGTGTACCGTTTTAAAGTTTAGGTTATTCCTAAAAGACTTACCAAAATTACTAATTACTTATAGCACATGGTAAAGCTGTAAGATGTTTTAGCAAACTTGAGGGTAAAATGAAAGCTTAGAATGGAGAGTCTGAGGCGGCTTTTGGTTTTGCTGCTGTAGAGAAGGTGGGATAGAGGAGGGCATAGCGTGTAGAAGCAGCAGGATGGAAGAGTGTATTTATACTGTATGAAAACTTGGAGGGATAATTATTGGAGAGGCCCCTGCACACAGAGGTGACAGCTCCAGAGTGTGCTCTGTCTCTGTTGACCCGTGTGCCTCATGTGACTCTGCTCCTCTCTGCTGGCTCCATTTGAAATGACTCTTTATATCTTTGAGCTTTAAGGCCTGGCATTAGTGGTGATTAGTGATGTCTTTTTTCTTTGCAATATTCAGAGTGGAACGTTGAGAGACACTAAAGTCAAGGCCCTTTTTGCTCTTTGGCTGATTGAACAAGGCTGTTTAATACATAGAATTATTACAGTCACATAGCATAGTGCTTTTACTCCTTTTAATGTTTGGAAGATGTTTGCCAGCTGCTGCTCAGCCATCTTTTCATTTGCCCTAGAACTGTGCCAGCTCTCGCTAGAATGTGAATGTCCCTGTGGCCCTGTGCAACAGGAAAGTCCTTGATCTAGCGCCCCCTTCAGGCCGCTTTACATGTCCCATGTGTCCTAAACACACAGTCTCAATGTCCTCATCCCACCCTCTGCCTGAGACTCTGCACTGAGTGTCAGTATTTTGTGATGATCTGATTCTTAAGATAATCTATCTATTGTTCTTTTTTTAGAGTTATGACATACTGTAAACTATTTTTCTTACATCATCAATGTGTCAGCAAAGTTATTATAAGATTAACTAATAGACTTTATTTATCTTAGCACATAAGTAGATAATCCTTGAGATAAAAATACCAAGTACACTTGGTATTAACAGTATTAGTATTAATCTTACCACAAGTATCACTGCATTGTCTCAGTGTGATTGCTGGGATTACAGTTGAAAACACAGATTCTGAATCATCCATATGTATGTTGTTCTGTTAGTTTCAAATGCACGTCTTGTGCTGGTCCCTGTTGTGTATTCACTGCTCACCTGTGTAACTCAGATTTGCATTAAATATGAGTGTTGTGAAAAGCACTACCATGTGCACACAGAGCTGTTTTCTCTTCATCTCTCCCCCTCTGATGGTTATTTTTCAGATCAGTGCTGCTGACTGGGGACAAGCTGAAACCACATACAACCTCTATGAGGTTCTCTTCAAGGTTCACAAGGTAAGACTGTGCTGCAAATATAATGAGTGAGTTTTCATCTGGCTCTTCTCTGGTCAGACAAACAGAGCAGTCTTTGAGCTGTGTACTAAACAGGACTTCAGGGCAGGACTGGTGCTTGGGTCCAGGACAGTTCTTATTATATGAGAGTATGTGTGATTGTTCTGAGTGTGCTCATGTGCTACAGTTCATATTATATTATAATGTGTGTGATTGTTCTGCTCTTGTGCTGCAGTTGTGGATGACAGAAGACTGCTGGCTGCAGGCGCGTCTGTACCTGGGCCTGGAGCAGGGCCCAGAGCAGGACCACTCCCTGTGCTTCAGTATCCTGGTGGGGCATGGCCAGAGCCACAGCTTCAGGGTGGAGCTGGCCTCTGACCTGGCCTGCTGGGAGAAGTCCTTCCAAAGAGCTGTCTTCATGGAGGTACAGCGGATACGAGTAAGTGGGACAAGTCTGAATTCAACCACCCCCACTTTGAGTACTAGCAACCTGACCCATCATAGCAGTTTAAAAAAAAAAGTCCAGATTGCACGGTGGACCACAGTGAACTGTGATTCTTCTAGCTTCAATCAGTATATGTACCCATTAGTCCTAATCATACACACACAAGTTAATATGATTTAAATGGTCCGCACGGTGCCAGTGTGCTTTTTTAAATACTATTGTTCTATAAATGCTTTTAGCCTCTATAAGAATAAGTCTTTACCTCAATGAGCCATTAAATTGCTTCTTAGGCTAATAATCCATGTGTAAAATGTGACTCACATGGAGAGCAACCTCAGCACTTTGGATCAGCTCACACTTCTTCTTCCTTTTTGTTATATACTGTTGTTATTTTGATGTTTTATATTGCGTCATGCAAATTATCCATTCTTAAACAATTTGTTTAGGGTAATATTTTAGTGGCAAGTACATTAAAAATGTATACCATCTATTTATTAATTACAATGTTAATGCTTACAGTATTGTTCAGCCACGTGTGTTTCTAATTATAAGTCTCCATGGAGATTCATATTTATGACCATAAGGGAACATTCTAGGCACATTGCCAGGAACTGTAAATCAACTTTTTATCTTTGACAATGCGTTTGAGTGGTTAAAGAATTTATAGTATGTAATAAGTTTAGATATACTTTTCTTTGCTTTCAAAACAAGTTAGTAATACCTCTTCCATTTGTCAGGTTACATTAAGAATCATGTACACCACTCCAACTCTGAATCCTCCCTTGTCATTGTTTAATTTTAGCCTAATTTCATCTTTCCGCTGGCTTGCGTGCAGTCAAGCGGAGATAAGGAGTAAAAACACGATAAGGCCCAAGGCTTTTTTGCCACTGGACCCTTAAGTGGGGACATTTATAAATATTACAGAGCCGTGCACCTGTCGCACAGAGTTAGAATCACCTCTGGACTCAGGAGCACGTAATTATACAATGCAAATTTCAGGCTGAGTTTTGGAGAGTGATTTTTCTCGAGAGTGTTGCATGGAACCTCATACCAAACATGTCCAGTGCTTTTAATGTTGAGAGGCACACGGGGTCAGCTAAAGTTCACAGCAAGATTTGAAATGAGTTGAGAAGGCAAAAGGGCAATGCGTTCGGCTGTTGGTTTTTAGATCTTTGAGCAGACTGTCAAAAAGAACCCTTGAGAAGTTAGAGAGTGTAAATGGTAACATTTTCAGAGTTTTGTGTCAGGTCTGTCTGACTTGCACTTGGAGCTGACATATGTTTTTAAAGAGGATCTTTTTCAAACCTCCTGTTCTGGTACAGGTACAGAAAGTACACTCATGCTGCTTTCACTGATATGTATTTAGTGTAGATATATATGCAAGAAAAATCTGAATTATCCTTAATTTTGTAAAGATGTAGAGATGTAAAGATTTATTTTGGAAACCAAAAAGATGCATATTGCTGGGTTTCAAGTGACATCACAGTATTTTATAGGTCGGTAATATTTAATACAAATCGGGATGGCTAAAATTAATATTGTTAATATGTAGATTTATGTTTTAATACAGCAAGTTCTAGAGTATAGTCACTAATAGAAATGTCAACATTTGTTCATTTACCTTTTAGATATTTCGTGGCAAAGTACAATATAATCTATAGGGAAATCTGGCTCCTGCCCCCGTCTGAGAGTATGACATCATTACACTGTAGAATCTGAAAACCACTAATAGTAAACCAGTTTGTTCTTGGTTTTAAATTGGAGTAATTAGATGTTGTAATTAGACAGTGAGTGCCATCATGTGGCTGTTTACAGCTGCTTAAATAAACAAGGAGCTGATTCCAACACTATATATCTTCTCTTTAGAGCACTGATGTTAATGAAACATAACTCATCTATTCATCTTGTTAATTCTTTGTGTGTCTTTTGGCATGGCAACTAGTCTATAAAAACACTCCTAAAAAAAAGTCCTTTATCTCTAATCCCAATTATGTTGTACCACATACTGGCATGGCAACCCTGAGCAAATATGCAGGTCAGATGTCACTAAGGCGTAGAAACAAAAACACTAGGGTTCTTAAGGTTTTATTTATTTTATTTAAATGGGAAACTCCCATTGAGATTACTAATAGTTTTTTTTTTGTTTTTTGTTTTTTCAAGAGAATTCTGAAACTATATCAAAATCTTTCAGCAATGATTAAACTGATCTGTTGGAACCAAACATTTTAGTTTCCAAGTGTTTTTTTTTTTTTTTTGTAAATGATGATGGTTATCAAATATAGTTGTAACATATAGTTGTAAATGCCAGGGTATGGATTTGAGATGACTTGTGGCATATGTTGTGCATTTCTTATTGTCAAACTTAAATATACTGTCAGAAGAACTGTAGTCAGGCTGGCGCCACCTAGTGCCTCCACTCAATTTAATTTCTCTCCAGTGACTAGGTCAGGAATCAGAATACACTAGATGGTTCTCAAGTGAGTTCTGGCACCAGCCAATTAGCGAAGAGCCATACATTCTGAGTTGGCAATGATTCCCGAGACTGAGGATTTAAAGCTGGAACAAAGAGAATGTTTGGTGAATTTTATCAATGGGAAAGAAGTTATTGCCCTTTTTCCTTCGTGATTTGGCACATTACATACGTCACTACCAAATAGCAGCGATTTTACCTGCCTACCATCCAGCGAACGAATCCTAATGCTGTGAGGTCGGACGGTTTCCACTAAGTGAAGTGGCTGATGAATCATAGTAGAAGACTTGTGCCTGTACCAAATCATATCTGAGCAGTGACCTGTAGAAACAATAAGAACAATCATAATATAACTCTCTGTTACATAGATAACAACAGGGGATATTTTGGCAGGATCTTCTCAAATTGTGAGAGAAATAGTTGAGTCAGAAAGCTTCACATCAAAAGCAATTTGAAATCCACTTCCTCTTTGTTGTTTGATCCTAAAATAGTCTGTGTTTATTGTCAAAGTCTTCTAACTTTTTCCTGAGCGATTTACCAGAAAACCCTGAGATTACAATGGCTCATCCTCATTGCTAATGTCAACTTGGAGATATAGATTTGTAGAACAAGGATGAATGGAGGACAGGTATGCATGTTAAAGTCTACGCTGCACAAATGAACTGTAGTTTTACCCCCAAAAAAGCTTAGAGTGAGAAATATTTGTTCACAACTAAAGCCTGCATCACAATGTCTTTTATGATCTACTGCTAACTTTTAATCCCAGGGAATTTTTACAAGTTTACAACACTGTTTACATGATTCATGATCACATTTGCATAATACAGCTTCTTATTGATAGACTCTTTTAGGCAAACATTAAGTATAATTATTAGAAGCGCTATTAAATCTGGTCATGTGTTCTTCGTAAGGTGTGACAGGGTGTGACTTCTTCTAAATGTAATGGTTGATTAGGTTTAGTATTACGTGCTGTTTGCTCTGAAATGATTGAAAAGTGATTGGACAGCTGCCTATCTTTGAATGAGTCACCGACCATGCCATTGGGATGAGTCTTCTTCTGCTTCATTAAGAAACTAGCTTTTGTATTTACAGAGGTCAGAGGAAGGTTTCATAAGTGCAAGAATCGTGTGAGGACATTTTACGTAATTATATAACTTTATATATATATATATATATATATATATATATATATATATATATATATATATATATATATATATATATATATATATATATATATATAGTATATATATATATATATATATAGTATATAGATTTTTATAAAGAGAAATATTTATAATTTAAGGGGAATTCATCTCTTTAAAATGGCCAGAGTCCGAACAACAAGGAAAAGTTTTTGTTTTTCAGTTTGTGGGTCAAAATCTGGAATTCTATGAGTGATGAGCTCAAAAAATACCCAAATATGAAAATGTTTAAACATAGATATAAAGAAATGATCATAGCTATGTGTGCACAAGAAGGAGTTTATGTTTATTTGTCATTTGAATGTAATCTACACCAGATTTATAGTAAGTCACATTACTCCAGATACAAAAATAAGAGTCTGGCAGAAACACCTTTTTGCATTAATGGGACTAAAAGTGGGGTAGGTAACTGACTTGCCTGCGCGCTGCCGATTACAGTGTTTACATGTACGCCTGTCACTGCAGTCCACAGACGCACAGACATCTGTTTACTCCACCAATACAACAGTTTTTTAGTGGCTTTTTTGACCTATATCTTCCTCGCAGTTAGCACAAAGTTTGTGGCAGACAAGAATCCAGAAGCAGTTCACCCCAAAAAAAAGTCCATTTTTGAGGTCGCTGAAAGAAGAAGACAAGGGGAAAAGCAGCGAAGCCAAACTAAGGTGATTCTTGGAGATTCATTCCAGCGATGGCGCAACTGAAGCAGACGCAGGGTCTAAAGACTGACGCACTGGTCGCCAAATTACTCCTGGACAGGTCACTTCTGCTTATTATGAAAACATACTTTATTTCCAAGAGCTAGACAAACGTTTTTCAGGACACGAAAGCGATATCCTATGTCTGAAAACGTAATTTTCAAGGCAAAGAAAGAGTCCGCTTGCAGCTGCGTGTTGTAGTAGTAGCTAGTTCATTCGCACGGAATCTCCGCACACCCTTCTCTGCTCCTCTCCTCGCTCCCTGCTCCGCTCTTCTCCCTGCTCCTCACCTCTTCTCCGTGCACGAAATGTCCGCACACCCCCTCCCCCCGCTCCTCACTTCTCCGTCTTGCCTAACCAACACTGTAGTTAGTTGTTTACAAGTCGTGCAGCGCACCGGCTGTAAACAAACCTGTTTCTGGCGTAAGGAGGAGGAGGGAGGAGGCGTTTCTACGTAGGGAGCTGTAGGGGAGGGGGGGGTTTCACGCATGCGCAACATTTGAAAAAGGACAAACAGTCGCTGGATTTCTCGTTCCTTGGAAAATCCTCTATACAACCTTTAAGATTCGTTCTCTCGACAGTAGGCGAGTACTTTTTTTTTTCTGATTCATGACCTAGTTGCTGGAGAAAAATGAAATTGAGCAGAGGCACTAGGTAGCTCCAACCTGGCTAGTAAAAGACACTTGTTAACTTGAAAATTAGGACTTCATGACATTTTAAGGTGGAACAGAGCATTTTGAGCTTGGGAAACATGTGTGAATGAAACAAAACACAAATACAGGTATGTTTCTGATGACTTAACAGCATTAAAACCTGTCTTAAAGCTCACAAGTTAGTTACTCTGACACTATGTTTGCAGTAATAGGTGGAGTTCACATTCTAGAATTTGATTATGTCTTGATTATTATGATTATAGCCTCTAGTCCACAGATGTTGAACCGTATCATTATTATCTGGTATTATTTGTACTGATTAATCTTGTGACTTGATCTTCATCTTTTCACCTGGTAACAATTTAGGTGTCAAACAATGGCGCCACTTTCTTAAGCTATTGTGACAGAAGAATTTCACCTTTGTTTGTTTGATAGATAAGATGTTGAGCATGATGCCAGTTTTCATTCAGTGTGTATAGGCCCAGTAATGACCTCGTTAATTGGTGCAATCTATACAAGGTAAAATAATCTCTTCTATCTAGAGTGAAGTACTAATCTGAAGCACCTTTTTCTGATTTGATATATGTTGTGCTTTTCCATAAAGTAGTTTGACTAGAATCTCATTATACCTTTAAGTGTTTTAAAGAACATTATATAACCTCATTCAGCATTCCTCTGACACGCCAAAGAAAATGTCCTTAAGAATATTTCCTGTTGCATTTTAAGTTGAGCTAATTCCCACTGAAGCCTCTTTTCCAATTAGTGAAGTTGGTGCTTACCGCGTCACAACAAAGTCTCAGTGGGTGACAGAGGGTGCAGGAAGAAACTGCTTTGCGGCTGTATACTTTTAACCATTTTTTTTTTTTACTTTTAGCTTTTCATCCTAGTCACAGCTGAATTCGTGCCTGCTCCAAAAAAGACCAGGGCCAGGGTCTGTGAGCACAAACACAGGGCAAAAGAAGAAACCGTGCTCTCCATCCGCACCCCGCCATCCCACTGTGCACGGTTCTAGATAATTAAAAGCACCACGGCTTCGAGTCAGAGTGCGACAAAGGAGATCCCAATCTTTTCACTTGTTGGTATTCAGAGAGAGTGGCCGCTAGACTGTCACGTCACCCAGCTTTAGAGGGATACTGCGCTTCCACATGGGTGCTTCTCCGAGAGTTGTGAAAAGCCTCTATTTGTTTGTGCAGGGAACGCGACAAATGACTGTTAAAGATTGATGCCTTCTGAAATGTGTTTCTTCTGTCAGTGTCAATTATCAAAAGCCCCGAGGCGTACTCCATAGGCAGCAGGCGTATCACAGAGTTAGAGGAGGACAGCAGTTTAGATATGGCCATTAGTCTTTGATTGCCAAGACTTCAGGACATTTTATATCCGATTTTTTCTTCAGTTGTTCATATGTACCATTGGCACAGGAGGAAGAGTAGACAAAAGTTCAATTAAGAGTAATGTTACTTTAAAATAATATTACTCAAGTGGAAGAAGTGAAGAAAATTCATTTGAAGTTAATGTAAAACATAAAAGAAACACCCTATTAACATTCAAATACATTTAAATAAAGACTACCTAATTATTTTATATGTGGAATACTACCAGTTTTTGCTGTTGTTGTAATATTTATTATGCCTCAAAATTAGCAGTAGAGTTCGCACTCAGACACAAATATCTCTCGTGTCCTCCGCTGAAGTATTCATTTGATTTGTGTACTTTTTAACATGTTGTCAGTGACATACACGCACAGCTCCCTGTCCTCTTTAAATATTTATTCATTTTAGCACATCTCAGCAAAAATCAAGGAAGTAGTGATGTTAACAGTGAGGTCGCCAAGCATTATCACAAGCTTAAAAAAATAAAAGAGTTTTATATGAAGTAGTTAAGAACAATCTGTGGGAAAACAAACAAATTTGAGATATATATTGTATATGTAATTCTAAGTTGGCAGAAGGTTAATATACAGGCTTATTCAGTCTTAGAAATTGTTTCATCCAACATTTGTGGATTTTCCTTTTGGTGTAATCATTAGGGAAATCTGACCCCATCTGGACCTATCACACATCTGTGATTAGGTCAAATGAATCCATTTTTAGGTTCAGTAACACTTTCACTTCTGTATACACTCATGTAGCATGATCAGCCTAATTATCTCTGAGCACCTGATGGACCAAGTTCTGTCAGCGCTGTGTTTCTGAGTTTATCGAAACCTAAAAGTTTCTCAGAACCCTTTCTGAAGTTGCCAGGCAACGAGAGAAGAATCCAGGAAGTGTCTGTGCTGAGCCAAAGAAACGTCTGGAACAGAGCAGCAGCACTGTCACAGATGAGATTAGCACTCTTCTTTTTGTGCGTGGGATCAAACAGTGTAAATGATGCAGCCTATAATAACACATACAATACTATTAGATTTATGCACCACCTGTGCACAATGTTTAACAGAAGACATTTCCTTCTGAACAAATGGTACTTTTAAGAGCATTATCACTGCATCATCATATATACTTCTACTTTAATAAAACAGTTGAAGCTGACTAAAGTCACAACCACACTGTAGGTCTATGTTATTAGGTTCTTTTTTTTCAGACCTAGAGTGTTATTTCATACCTGACAGTTTCGACTGCTCACTAGCGTCTTCCTCAGAGTGATCACGTGATGTTGCTGTGACGTGTCTGGTCAGCTGATTTAAACAGGTTTTGGCGCTGTCTTCCTACCGGTGGACCCCACCCCACGTGACCACTCTGAGGAAGACGCTAGTGAGCAGTCGAAACTGTCAGGTATGAAATAACACTCTAGGTCTGAAAAAAAAGAACCTAATAACATAGAATATCGGAAGACCAAATTAATCTCATTGGACCACACTGTAGGTCTATTTTAAAAATGTACTTATATTTTTTATTAAAGATTTGCAGCCTTCACATCAAATGGTCAGTTTATTTAATTTGTGGAACGCTAACATGAAATCAGATGTTTGTTCTGTGCTGGTTCTTTTTACATTAGTATTACAGCTGGGTCTCATTAAACACTCTCCTTGGGGTCACATTGACCCGAAGAAATTTATATTTCCTTCCCGCTCTCTTGGGGTGGGTCAGTCAGACCCAAAAATGTATTTTCTCGCCTGGCGAGAGTTTATTTGAAAATAAGTTTTTGGGTCTGATTGACCCGCCCCAAGAGAGTGGGGAGGAATTTTCTTTTTTCTTTGGGTCAATGTGACCCCAAGGAGAGTGTGAGGGTTAAGAAGTTACTGATACGATACATACCTCAATACATCGGCCACGTTACGATATGTATCTCGATACAGTGTACTTTCTGCTCAATACTCTATATTCAAATCGTTTTCATATGGTTCAATAAAAAATAAAGACTGAATCATGGCTATGATACTGAAAGTCTTTGTTAAACGGACCCATGTTAATCATCAAAACAGTGAACATGTCAGATGTGTCGCATGAACGAGTTTCCTTCCTCTAAACAAGCAACAAAACTGTAGCTGTAACAAAATAATTTTGTAAAATATACCAAAAAATACTCTTGGGAATATATATCGATACAGTAGCCCACAATATTGATACTGTATCAACACATTAAACCATACAATATTTGGATATTTTTGTACACCTCTATTAGTACACTATATTGTTTTTATTATTATATTAAGATATCTAATTATGCAAAGATTTTGGCTGCTACCCATGTGTTTTCGTAGTGTTTTTAAACTCATAATACCTTTTCTCACATGCCAAATAGTTAATCTTTATTTGAGTGACAGACATTTGATTTGATGCCAGTAAAGTCTGCATTACCTGCTAAACCTGAGCCTCCGACACAAGAGACTTTCACTGAGGCTGTGACTAATGCTGCACTTAAAAGGGCCCACTGAAAAAGCTTGTTACTATTAAAAGTTGGCTGATAGCATGTCTCCTGATACCAGCACTGTCTGCCGAAACAAACAATGACTGAATGTAACCACGACTTAACTATGAATTATGAGTGACATTACATTATCATTTGAACACTTAATTGTGAAAACATACTTATGATGGTTTATGTTGACATGGTATTGTAATAAAACTCAAAATAATAATAGTAGCAGTAGAAAGTCAAAAGTTGGATAAAATATTCATATTATTTGTAATACAATATCTAAATGGAAAGCAGTTTGTCCAGTGTCCTTCAGTTTGCTTTACAGATCTATGTGTCATATAAATTTGAGTGTTGCAATTATTATGAGAAGAAATATTTAGTTTTAACAGTTACTCAACAACAATAAACGGCAGTGTAATTCTTAATCTATTAGTCACATTGCCTAACACAGGACCATTCTTTGAGTATGTCACCAGATTTTTTGTACCAAACTTTCTGAAATATAAAGTAAGGTGAAATCAGATGACTTGTTTTTTATTTATTTTTTTATTTTTGTTGTGAATAGGAAAGTCTTGATTAACAATTGTAATAAATTATCCTGATATGTACTGATTCCACCTTAAGCAAAACCTTTTATTGTTATATAAAGCACTCATAATACTGTATAATAGTTATGCAAGAGTCAATGTTGTGTAATATGTGACCTTGAAAATTGCACAATAATTCTAAATCTCGCTAACAAAAACTTGTCTTGTGTCCACAGACCAAAAGTTACGTGTGCAGCAGCCAGGGCAGTGTGCTGTGCTTCACTGTGGACTTCGACTCCGGCTTCAGCTGCTCACAAGGCTCTTCCAAGGTCCTGTCTCGTCCATCACACTGTGTTTTGTCTGAGTCTCCCGAGGCCTGGCGTTTAAACATTATTACTATATCAATCACTGCGATCATTACGTTCATACAATACATAAACAGCTTGTAAAAGAGAATGGTTTATGTATGCCGCTATAAAATGGAGGGCACTTTTCTACAGCATGTGTGATTGTGTGACAGATAAAAGACAGGGTTAGTGGTGAGTCATTCCTACGTCATTATCAGGAAACCATAAAAATTAAATGTATTTAATATAATCTTGTTGCATGATTGAACATACATAGACTTATTCATTAATCTAAAAGGCATTCATTAATAACAGCATTCAAACTGTTGTTTCTCATCTAATACTCACTTAACCCATACATTTAACTTACTGAAATAGAGTTTGTATAATACAGTTAAATAATAATAAAACTGTGGACAGCTGCTAATGTATTCTGTGACTAAAGCATGTAATACAGTAAAAGAAACAGAATCAGGAAAAGCTGCTTATTTTGAGTGGAAAAAATTCATTAAATTATGTAGGGATATTATGTATTTTTGTGTTCTATCATGTTATAATGGTTAGCTGTAAGATTTTGTGCAATACTCAGCCCACAAGCCTACATCATCCATGCTCCCACAAACATGCAAAAGTGTGATACAAAACTGCACACAGCAACTTCACAAACCTTTGCGCTGGGAGCAAAGTCACCCTACACAAGCATGTCCAAACTATGACCCGTGAGCCAAATCCGACCCTCAGACACATTTTTCTTGGCCCTCAGGCTTCCAGGTCAATTGGCTCAAATTACCTTGTATGAATTAAAAATTTACTTTTTACAGCAAGTTTTTTGAAAATCTACCTTGATAAAGCTCATATTTAATATTTAGTGTGTGGTTTTCAGGATGTTAACATGAATAAAGGACTGATGGCTCATTCTAGCATGTTAAACACCAGCAGCAGTCTACAGCCCTCAATCAGCCCTCCGTTTCATCTGTGTTTAGATATGTGGCCCTTTATGAAAAAGGTTTGGACACCCTTACCCTACACTCCTTCGCGCGCTCTGAGGTCTGAGGGCCAGCTCCGACTTGTCATCCCAAAAACAAGACACAAAAGCAGCGGTGATCGGGCCTTTTCTGTGGTTGGCCCCAAACTTTGGAATGCCTCAAATTAAGAGCGCCCTCTTTAGTCAATTCTTTTAAGTTTCATTTTAAAACACTTTAACTCACTGGCTTTTAACACGGCGTGAGAAATGTGTGCTCCTCTGACTGTTTTTTATTTTTATTGTATTTATTTGCTATTTTTATATTAGCAAATTTTAGTATTTTTTATGTTTTTATTGACTTGCTTATTTATTTATTTTATGTTTTATTTAATTTTATGTTTTATTTTTATGTGCAGCACTTTGGAGACTGTGCTATACAAATAAAACTGGATTGGATTGGAAAGGGAAGTGTCAAAAAAGTGAAACTTATGAATCATGTTAATACGTTGTTTTCAGCGCATTTTCAAAACAAAAGGTAATACGGTGATCTAAATATGTTATATGTTTGCAGTTAATACCCAAGTAAAATACTCCCTGTGTTAAAAAAGGAAACGGGGAAGCAAAATGATGCAACATAAAACAATAATCAATAATAGACTTCAAAATACAATACCGGCTACACTGATCACAAACAGAAGGTATTCTGTAGTCCAACAATAATAACATAATTAAGATAATAACACTTTAATTTTCTTTCCTGTCTCGTAGACTGTGCTGTGGCGATACAAGTTTTCTCAACTGAAAGGCTCATCTGACGACGGGAAAACCAGGGTAAAACTCCTCTTCAAGAACACTGAGAGCCAGCAAATAGACATGAAGGTAGGCCGTGTGTGACTGTGTAGCGCCAAGTGAATGACCGAGTATTGTTTTAATGCTGTTTCTCACTTGCTGTTGTCAGGAGCTGGAGTTTGCTAACCTAACGGCGGTCCTTCACTGCATCCACTCCTTCATCGCTGCTAAAGTGGCCTCTATGGACCCTCTGTTCATGTGCACTCAGACTCTAACCGGGAACTACACAAACTCCTGAAGACCTGTTTTCAACATGATGCACACCTGTGGGATTTTTATGCACAATGACGATCATGGAAACATTTTGTCCTATTTTTGTATGAAAAAGTAAAAAATTAAAATATGATATTGTAAATTATGTATGAATCATTTGCTCTTTGGGCAACTGTAAAAAGTAGTCAACAAAACACTTGAAATGTGATTGGACTGAAAGCGTTTTTTAAAGAAAGAACCTGCATTATATTTAACAGCCCACACAGTGTATCTTCTGTCAGCTCACGTAATGGTTTCATTTTTGCCTTTTTAATAAATTGATACCCAAAGTACAACTGCCAATCATTTAAGAAGCAAGTCACAGGGTCTCAGATTTCTGTTTGGAATGTGCATGTTCTCAAGATTTTTCCTCTGGGCGTTGCGTTTTCTCCATCAACGTAAACCTGCACTCCGACGCAGGAGCTGGGAATTCTGGTGCCTGTTGGTTAATAAATATCAATAAAACTATCCCCTGATCAATGCCCGTGAAGAGGAGCCAGTAGAGGAGGAGTTTTCAGTGGTGTTAACGGAATGTTCCACCCACAGGACAGCACTGGAGCAACTATGTCCTTGAACCGGTCTATAAACAAACACCTCGATGTGATTGTCATTCAAATTCCCAGTTAAACCTGTTCTAACCCTCACTGTGCAGAACACCTCAGCCCCTCCTCCCAATGTCACAAGTTACATATTGTGGTTTGTTAATAGATTAACCAAAACCAGGACCTAATTTCTGGTAATTAAAGCAGAGATGACGTAAAATTCAGAATCAAGAGAAGTAGGAGGAAATGACTCCTTTGTGCTTGGAACTGAGCTTGGAACACAGATTAACTAGAACTGAAGTGGCCGGTCCTGTTGGATGTCTCTTATCTTTGCTAATGGCTCTAGATGTAATCACAAACAAAGCTTCACATCTTAAAAAATTGCATTCATTGCTCCTTATACCAGCGTCAAAGCAGAGTTTTTAACAGATTAGAAACTAACAAAATTCCATTTCTTTTATTAATATTTTTACTAGTATCATTCTTGGCCCTTTTCAGTTGTATTTACATGAATGTCTGTAGAGCTTCTGTTTAAATCATCACTGGGCAGAATGAAGATGAAAACAGAGGGTTTTATTTGACTTTCCAAGGCTCATACTCAAACATCTGTGACACCAGCCGTGCACTGGGCCCTGTCTCTGTCCTCTGTGCCTCCTCTTCCTCTCTGCCTCTCCCTTGTCTCTCCTCTTCCTCTTGTCTGTCTCTCTTCTTCCTTTCCTTCTCCACTTTCTCCCCTCTGTGTCTCCTCTGTCTCCTCTGCGTCTCCTCCTCCTCTTTCTCTTATTTGTCTCTAATCTGCCTCTCCTTTCTCTCTCCTCTCCTCCTATCCTCTGTGTCTCCTCTGCTTCTCCTCCTCCTCTCTCTTCTTTCTCTTACCTGTCTCTCCTCCTCCACTTCCTTTCATCTGCCTCTTCCTCTCCTTTTCCTCTCATCTGCATCTCCACTACCTCTCCTCCTCCTCTCTCCCTCTCCTCTTCCTCTCTTATGCCTGTCCACCTCCTCCTTCTCACCTCTGCCTCTCCGCCTCCTCAAATCTGCCTCTCCTTGACCTCTCCTCCTCTTCCTCTCCATCTCCTCTTATCTGCCTATCCTCTACCTCTCCCCCTCCTTTCGCCTCTCCTGCTCTCCTCCTGTCCTCTTCCTCCTCGTGTCCTCTTCCTCACACACAGACAGCGTGTTGCGTCAGAGTTGTGTGGAGCTCTGTTCGAGTGCTCTGCTCTCTGTCAATGGGCCGTGACTCCACAGTCAGGGATCCTGGCACTAACTGGAGCACTTGTGATAAGAAGTCTGACAAAGTCTAAGAAAAAGACTGTGCTCGGCTGCTTTTAATACACACAGAAGACACAGCACACCATTATATTTACACGAGCTTGTCTTTTATTATTATTGCGAGCAGCACTTCTATGTATTTACATGAAGTGAAAGATCAGTGTAACCGAGGGAAATGGCCACACTGATGTTTGTGCAGTAAAGCAGTACACTGGCAAACCTCAAAAATCCTCCTCTCAGCAAACCTGCCACACTATTCTCTCAAACTCTGGTCAAATTTGTGCCAACCTAAATAATTTGAGTCAGAGGAGATAGAAATGTCACAATAATTCAGCGCTCTGCCTATAGGTTTGTGAATTTAGACGTGGACCTGACTCAGAGCACAGTAAATCAGAATATAAACTGAAGATCACATAGAGCGTTAGTGAGGGTCTGGACCGTATATAAGAACATCGTTAACCCGCTGGACACCACATTCCACATAGGAAGTGAGCATGCTTCCGGCTCCATCAACTACAATGGACTTTAACATTAAAAACACCCCTCTCTGTGTAACTGCTGCTGCTAGTCTGGTCATTTTGGTCTCACCGAATCCGTGTATCATTCGTTCATTCGTTTTTCAAAATAAAACCAAAAATAACAACAACAAAAAACGGATCTGTGTCGTTCAGACTGTCATTAAAAGATCAGTTACAGGAGCATAGGGGTGAAAAAATCAGATTTGAGTCACTTCAGGCTGAAGTCTGAACGTAGGGACTTTGGCGTTACTCATAGTGTTTGCCTCCAGTCAAATGACGCTCATGAGGACGGCAGTTATAGGAGCAAATTTGGACCTGCTTGCATATTAGGATTAGGAATTTACTTACAGACAACAAAGAAAAATAAACACCAGAATCATGTAGAGCAGGTTAATCCACGTATCATTCGTCCATTTGTTTTTCAAAATAAAACTAAAAATAACAAAACAAATAACAAATACTTTCTTCATTATTTGTCTCCAAAACCAAAATGAAATAATGAATTTTTTTCAGTTTTCGATTTTGTGTTTAAATGAATAATGGAAAAAACAGATCACAGACGTTTCCCGTTTCAGTGACTTAAACTGCGATGTCGGACTTTTGCGCCACATATGGACTGAACCAGGACTGAACCAAGCCTGAACCAGTACTAAAACAGGACTGAGTGTCGAGACGGGCCCGGAGGTGCACCCGTGTAGACTGCCGGGTGATCAGGACTGAGACCAGGACTGAGACCGGGAGTGAGAGCAGGACTAAGACCATGACAGGACTGGCTCAGTCCTGGTTTAGACCTGGCTCAGTCCTGGTTTAGACCTGGCTCAGTCCTGGTTTAGACCTGGCTCAGTTCTGGTTTAGACCTGGCTCAGTTCGTATGTGGCGCAAAAGTCCGGTATCGCATTTTAAGTCACTGAAACGGGAAATGTCTGTTATCTGTTTTTTCCATTATTCATTTAAACACAAAATCGAAAACGGAAAAAAACGAATTGTTATCTGTTTTTTCATTTTGGTTTTGGAGACAAATAATGAAGAAAATAGTTGTTTTTTCATTTTATTATTTTTGGTTTTATTTTGAAAAACAAATGGACGAATGATACGTGGATTAACCTGCTCTACATGATTCTGGTGTTTATTTTTCTTTGTTGTCTGTAAGTAAATTCCTAATCCTAATATGCAAGCAGGTCCAAATTCGGTCCTATAACTGCTGTCCTCATGAGCTTCATTTGACTGGAGCCAAACACTATGAGTAAAGCCAAACTCCCTTAGGCTACATTCAGACTGTAACCTGAAGCGACTCAAATCAGATTTTTTCACCCCTATGCTCCTGTAACTGATCTTTTAATGACTGAACAACACAGATCTGATTTTACTCAAATGCGACCCAGGACACTTGGATATGTGGTCCTAAAACCCATACATATCCGATCTTTTGACATGGGACTTCAGTCTGAACGGTCAGGTCACATTCATCCCACCTACACGTCAGGCTCGGAGTCTAGTCCATGGACGGAAAGCGAGGTTAGCGACTTTATGAATATTTGAGGGGATCGCTGTATTCAGGACAAATAGGAGAGGTTTTATTGGAACCGTGTGGGTTTTGAAATGATTGCCAAAGAAATGTCCGAGTGTGGTTACAGGCGGTCCTGGCTCCACTGTCAACGAAAAATAAGGGGCCAGCAATTAAATACAAGGAGGCTAAAGACTCAAACAAACGAAGCGGCCGTGTGGACGTGTAACCTGTCCATTTTGCAAAGAACTGGACGGGATTTTAGGAGACAAGCCCAGAGTTTAGGCTACTCACTGCATATGATGTTGTTATGTCCTCCAGTGCGCATGTGGAACACTTTTGGGGCATTTAAAGTTCGCACTGGAGATCACATACAAGTCGCGTTTAATTGGAAATGTGAACGACCTCGCAAAAAAATCTGAATCGAGCATTAAGCCCTCAAGTCTTGTCATTTGTTTATACAGTCTAGGGTCTGGACTTAGCATTTCTCCCTCTGCAAGCATGTAAATAAAAAAAGGAAACCATCAGTCTTCAGAGTTGAACAGAAAATGTTGTGATCTGCAGTAAATCTACAGCATGTATACAAAAGACTATACTCTCTGCTGACTGCTGTGACAGCTTAAACAGGCACCATCTCATTAGTGTAGCCTGAATAGTCTTTGGAGTCCCATCACACACTCACAGTTTCATATTTGTGATCTCCCCCACTGTTTCAGCCCTGAATGAACACCACACATCTCATATACTGTATATATTGGCCTTCTATAAAACATCTCCATTCCCAGGAGGACGTCTGTTTCCTCCTGTCTCTTCTCTAATTGTTGTTTTTCGAAGTTTTTCGAAGCTGGGCATATTCTGAAGTGGCTGACATATTGCCTGGTTGCGAGTGCTGTTGCGGACCAGTAAACCGTAAATGCGACGTAGGGCTAGAAGTTGAGTAAAGCAAAAAGAGATGAGAATATAAAGTCAAGTCCACTCAGTTTTTTGGAGGTTAAGAGTGAGAAGTTGATGTTTAGTTATCCTTACCAACAATGGCCTTTTGGATGAGTTTTTTTCTTATTGTTATGTATGTACCATATCTGACTGGCAGACAATTTAACTGTAAGTAAATATTAAACTTATTCTTTATATGCTAGTTACATATGTATCCAACAACAAAGTAATCTGTTTCAGCTACAACCATGAAAGATTTGCTTGTTTCATCACATCAAGAAAGTCTGGAAATTGTGGATGAGGCGTTGTTTCACTCCAAACAGAGGTAATGCGTTGGCTACCGTCTAATACACCAAAACAAACCCGAACAGAGAGTTATTCTTCTGTTGTGCGAGCAGACGGAGCTCGAGCATGTTCATGTTTCTGCGCCAAACTGAGCCGCAGACGCAGAAGGTGTCCCGTGCCGCCGAGGTTTTCCAGACGACGCTGCAAGTGCTCAAGAGCAGAGTGAGACGGAGATACAGGAGGGACGTGGAAGTGGCAGGTACACTCACTTTGTTTCCAGATTTCCTAAAGGAAGAATGTGAAAAGAAGAAAAGATTACTTTGGTGGGTACTTGTTGTCCAAATTTGGTTCACTTCATAATATTATGTACCAAAAATACATATTCAGAATACTATTTTTAAGTAGGTTATAAGAAGGTAACTGTATTCTGGTGCAGTCACTTTTTGATGATTTTCAGATTACAGTTACTTTTATAAAATCAACAATACATCACAGCATTTGATCATGTAATTTAGGCTTTAAACTGCACGGAATCAGTGAGAAAAAGACAGATCCACTCTTTTGGTGAGTGTGTGTGTGATTTTTCCATCTCCAATTAGTGACAGGAAAGTATTCGGAATACAGTCCTTTGATTGGCCTGTGTAGTCGCATACATTACAAAACACATTTTAATGCAGGTAATCAGTATTCTGTAACTAGATACATTTTCAAAGTATTCTTCCCATCAGTGAATATACAGTATATTTAGTTGGTGAACGGTCCCGCACACCTTGTCTCCGTGGAGATTCTTTTGCTTTACTTGAAATGTTTCACAGTTTGGTGTTAAATTTATGAGACAAGTGATGCCACCAGACCAAGTCACTGATCAGATCTGTACTCATCAGAATACACGTTTACCAGGTTTTTAATAAAAACATCGATCGATAGATGTAGAACAGGGGTCTCCAACCTGTAGTTCGGGAGCTACCAGTAGCTCTCCAGCCCCTTCCAAGTAACTCAAGAGATTTCTGAATTATATGCATTGTGCTAAATAACAAGATTTTGATGAAATAAATGGTTATTAGTATCATTTTGATGCCTAACTTTGTGCACTAATAAATTGTTTATGTTTTATAGGTATCTAACTGTACCCTCTATAACGCCGTGGCTCTTTCTCAATTTCTTGCGCTAAAATGACTAGCTCCCTGGTGTTTTTGTTTTGTTAAGATAGCTCACTGGAGGAAAAAGCTTGGAGACCCCTGGTGTGGAACAATCCAGGCAAAGAAATAACATCTCCATGGAGACAGATGACAGACCCTCCACCAGAAAAGTTACATAGTGCACCTTTAATAAAAATAGTGGCTTACATTTGAATTTCACAAAACATGCTTCTCAAAGTGATACACTACAGTTTAAGTGTTCACTCCACACTGAAGAGGTAAGACCATTGTTGCTGTGTAGTGGTGCTGCTGGTGAGTGTGTGAGTGTGCGTGTGCGCGTGTGTGTGAGTGTGCGTGTGCGCGTGTGTGTGTGTGTGTGCGTGTGTTTGTGTGTGTGCATACGGGTGAGAAATGGGTGTGCATTTGACAGTCTGGGTTGTATAGTTGTGTGGTTGTATGGGGTCAAGCAGCTGTGGAATTGTTGTAATGACTGTAAATCATGTCATGTTCCATTCTTCTGTATGAAGTGCTTTATAAATAAAGTTTGACTGATTGATTTATTGACGTGCACACATTCCATTCATAGACAGGCAAGGTGAGAAAAGGGTCTTGTTCAAGGGCACAACAGTGTATGGGTTGGTAGACTAACCCTTAGTCTACCAACTAACTAACTTTAGTGTGAGTACATACAAGTGTCCTGTTTTTTGTATATTTGACTTGATTGTATGTGCTGGTTTGGTTGCCGTTTCCATTTTAGTCTTTCTTTTGTCATATTTAGAGGTGGTGCAGGTTTTGAATGCTTTAATTATGGCTGATATTTTCTGATAAAGCTCAGCTCACTGTGTGTCTGTGTGTTCCACTGTCAGAGCTGCTGCTGTGGGAGGATGTAGCCCTGATGTCAGAGCTGTCCCTGTGCCCCCCTGCACCTCCTCCCTCGGAGTGTCAGGACCCCCAGCACCTCAAGTACAGAAGCATCAGCGGACTCTGCAACAACAGGTGACACAAAACCCAAATCATCCTTTTACACAGCATATTGTTTTAACCAGACAATACAGTATGTAGAAGTAGATGTTACGCAACAGTTACAGCAGAAACAGTGTCCAATCAGTATTCTCCTCTCCACTTGAATTATACAGATGTATCACTTATCGAGTCTCACTGAGTGGAGGCCCCAGAGCAGACTCAGGGCATGCCACAGGGCTTGCTATTACTGCATTCATTTTTGTAACTAATGGGAGAACTATTGAGAACTATTGATCAGATGTTTATCATTAAGAAAACAGGAAAAAAAAAAAAATCTAATAATAATTTTCTTAGGGGCTTGGTCTTAGAATTTCAGTGTAATTCACCAAGCTTGATTTTGCCCTTATGAGGTACAGTGCAGCTTTTATCAGTGATTGCTTAGAACTAGCTGTCAAAGCATGACCAACAGGAAGGGTGGGCGGGGAAAAGTTGTCTGTGTTTTAGAAAAAGAAAGATCATTAAAGGTCCTATATTACACAAAATTAACTTTTTAAACCTGAGATTTAAATCTTGTTTCAATGTTGTTACCTCATCAAAAACATACCTGAAGTTGTGTTTTGTTTCATTCATACATGTCAAAATATTTTATTCCACCTTGTGATGTCATGAAGTGGTAGTTTTCATGTTAAGACCTACCGTTTACGAGCTTGATTCATCAGCCGGATTCACTTCGAGGAAACCGTCTGACCTCGCAGCATTAGGAGTCGTTCGCTCGATGGTAGGCGGGTACTTTTTTTATTTAACCAATCGCTGCTGTATGTAATGCGCCAAATCCCGTAGGAAGAAGGGCAATACTATCTTTCCCCTTGATCAAATTCATCGAACATTCTTTAAATCCTCGATCTCGGGAATCGCTGCCAACACAGAATGTATGTCTTCATCTACATCCATCTCGTCCGCTTTGTTTACTGTTGTGCTGTATCATAAAAGGGACCCAGACAGGCACTTGAGTTTGACGTCATGGCTTCACAGCTCTTCTCTGGCCGGTGCACGGTCTACAACTTCTGGGGTTCTTGCAAATCGTTTAGTGTATTTTGATTCCTGACCTGAGAGAAATGAAACTGAGTGGAGGCACTAGATAGGGCCAGTCTGGCTATACTTTAACCTTCTGTTTTATAAAGACATTATACATTTCAGGGCTGAAATGATCCAGCCCTATGTGACACTCTTGCTGTCTTTTTTGCTACTAGAATTTATTTTATCATTTATATTTTTGCTCTTTGTTATTATATTTATTGTGATGTGTGAGCTACTGTGTCCAAATAATTTCCCTTGTGGATCAATAAAGCTTGTCTAAGTCTAAGTCTAAATGATTGTAGTAAAAATGTAGCACTTCCTGTATCACATGACATCACAAGGTGGAACAGAGTATTTTCCATTTGAAATGCCGGATATGTTTGTGATAAGGAAACAACAGTATAACATAAATCAGAAATAGCATGATATGGGCCTTTAAAAGATCTTTAAACATTGCTACAAATTGGGAGATCTGATCTTCACACCATAATTTGGATTCCGTGTATTCTTCTATTGCCGACTGCTCATGTTTGAAATGAACGTCTGCACAGTAAATAAATTACACAATAACAACAATGCCTCATCCAGCCCTTTACTTCACATGAATCTGACTTTAACTTGACTTTGAAAAGATATATCCGTGCTTACCAAGTGTAGGAAAACAAATGGTGTTGTCATTTTGCTTTGGCACATGCAGTCTTGTGTGCTGGGTAGTGTTGTGTTCCTGGAGAGCCTTCTTGATTTTTTCTGTCAGGCAAAACCCTCTCTGGGGAGCAGCCAACACCGCGCTGGTCAGATGGCTTCCAGCAGAATATGAGGACGGGGAGAGAGAACCCAAGGGCTGGAACTCACAGCGCCTCCACAATGGATTTCAACTTCCCTCGGTAATGTGCAAACTCTCTCCACGCACCGCAGTCTAGGGAACATAATGAACATTTAAAGAGCCCATATTACGCTATTTTTGATCTATTATAATGTTGTTTCCTTATCAAAAACATATCTGCAGTTGTGTTTTGTTTTCATTCACACATTAAACATATATATATTCACACTGAGTTCATCTCTCAAACTGAAAACACTCTGCTCCACCTTGATGTCATGGCAATACATGAGGAGCTCCAATGCAGGGATGTAACAATAACCGAAATATCATGATATCGTATCATCAAGTTCTCACAATAATATCATGGACCATCACAATATATCGAATTACAAGTCTCTTTGCTTAAATTAAGAGTTATGGTGCAGCAATAGCTAAAAAAAAGACAATGGGGACTACATAGACCATGATCCTTTGCTCCATTTCAGTGTAAACTACAAGAAGAAATAATAGTTCTAAGCACTTTTAAGTCTTATTTCTTTGGATTAAGTCTTGTCAAGGCATTTTAGGAGGAAAAAGTAGAATATTAACAGTTTTAGTTGTTTAGCCTCCACAAAATATCACAATAAATATCGTACTGTGAGATGTATATTGTGAAAATATCGTAGTGAGAGATTTTGATATTGTTACGTTCCTAATCTTGAGCCTCCCCACCATATTGTGAGCTTTCCCACGGTAGCGCAATAAATATCGTACCGTGAGGTTCATACCGTAAAGATATTGTATCATGAGACTTGGATATCGTTACATCCCTAGAAACTACATATCCCATGATGATGATATGTTTTTTACTTGAATTCTTCTGGGATTATGATGGAAATTATTCACACCAAAATCTTGTCAAGGTATTTTAAAACCAAAAAGTGTCCTATCTAAAATTATATCAGGCTCTTCAAAATATTGCAATAGATATCATAGAGATGCATATCGTGATAATATCGTATCAAGAGATTTAGTTTGGTCGTTACATCCCTACTCCACTGTGTTTTTAAACTCCAAACACCTTCACTAGAATCATTTGAATAGTTTAATTTGAGGAATTGCTAATCTCTACAGAATTCAAGGTAAAAGGAAGCTGTTAACCCACAAACTAAAGTGTCATTACATCACAAGTTGGAACAGAGCATTTTGAGATTTGGATTCAAAACAAAACACAACTCCAGGTATGTTTTTTTAGGAGGCAACAACATTATAAAATGCTTTAAAGATCACAAGAGTAAATTTTGCTGAATATGGGACCTTTAAGCATTACATTTTGTGGGCACTTGTGAAGATGGTAATACTGTGCATTTTTTTAAATATTACAAAACTGTGAGGTGAACACGATATTTAAACAGCTTTACACGTACAAAGAATTGCCCCACCACTCAGTCTCTGCTCTATCCGCTCCATTCACCCTCCCTAACATTTTTTCACATGCTGCGTTGTCCATTGTTCTCTCCCTCCCCATTTTCAGTGTGGGAGTGTTGGACTCCTCCACATTTTCTCCGGTCTAGTACTTATTACTCTGAACACAGGTTTGCTCAGATAAGGCACTTGTCCTCCAGCAAACACAAACTGACAGAGTGACTTCACATGGTAACCAGGCCTGTATGAAGTCTTAACACTGTCCTTCATATTGTGAAAAACAAAGAGCAATCCTGTAAAGTGTCGATTAAAGTTTTTAGTATTTCCAACATAAAACATTTCTCCTAATACCGCTTTTATGAATCCTTAGTAGAGCCCATATTACTCGATTATTTGGTCATGTTATGAAGTTCATCAAACATAGACCATGATCCTTTGCTCCATTTTAGTGTAGACTACATGAAAAAATAACAGTTCTAAGCACTTTTAAGTCTTAATTCTTTGGAATTAAATTGTGTCAAGACATTTTAAGAGGAAAAAGTAGCATATTAACAGTTTTGTTATCCTCCACAAAATATCGCAATAAATATCCTACCATGATATGGTGGAGAGGCTCAGGATTAAGGATGTAACAATATCCAAATCTCTCAATGCAATATTTTCACGACATACATCTCAAGGTACGATATTTATTTCGATATTTTATGGAGTGTAACAAAACTGTGAATATGATACTTTGTCCTTTTAAAATGCCTTGACAAGACTTAATCCAAAGAACTAAGACTTAAAAGTGCTTGTACAGTCTGTTAGTGTTAGTCTTCACTGAAATGGAGCAAAGGATCATGGTCTGTGTTGTTCTCTCTGTCTTTTTTTTAGCTATTGCTGCACCATAACTCTTCATTTAAGCAAAGAGATTTGTAATTCGATATATTGTGACAGTTCATGATATTATTGTGAGAACTTTGATTATATGATATCACAATATTTTGGTTATTGTTGCATCCCTAGTTATTCAGAGACGTGTGAATGAAACAAAACACAATGCCATGTTTTTGAGGAGGTAACAACATCATAACATGACTTGAAGTTCACAAGAGTTAATTTTGCATCATAGAGGACCTTTAACTAAAAGAACCATACCGTTACTAAAAAGGTGGACTTCCTTGTACAGTGCATGCCCCATGAACGCCTTTAGTTCTAATTACTTTCTCTGACTGTAATAACAATCATCACATCGCGGTAGTAATTTATGCACTCGTTAGCACTATGGTACTTTAATGAGAAAAGGAACTCATCAAATATGCATTAGTTGTATGGGGCCTCTTTATTTACCTCCATATAGAGCTATGTTAATTTACTAATGTGTTTGAGAAAAGTAATAATCTTTGATGCTAACGACCCCCTTCATAATAAGAAGTTGGGTTAACAGCAGCAGCACAGTTGCTTATTAAATTCATTTCATAAATCAGCTTAATTAAATGCCAAAGTGGAGTTTGCTGGAAATAGGGAATGAATGAAAAGGGAACTGCATCAATGAGGTCAAAAATATTATTTCACTTTTTCTTTTCTTTTTTTTTAAATAATGCTAATCTCATCTAATAATAGCAAAACCACACACAATTCCAAAAGTAGTAGCCTATTTTATTCAAAGAAGACTCATTGTAATTTGCATCAATATCCATTTTGACTGTTCTGTTTTGTCTCTATGTGTGAGTTGGTAAGTTTGAATTGATGTGGGACCCAGTATAATCACCAAATAATAATAATAATAATAATAATAATAATAATAATAATAATAATAATAATAATAATAATAATAATAATAATAACAAATAATACATAATAATAAAACCCATATGACACAATTTTCTGATCAATGTCAGTGTGTTGTTTCTTATTTAATACACAAACTCTGCATATTTAAAGTGAATGCTTCTCTCAAACTGAAAAAACTCAACGTTATGGTGTTAAATGGTAAGACATACCACAATAACACAATAATATCGTGGACCATCACAATATATCGAATTACAAGTCTCTTTGCTTAAATGAAGAGTTATGGTGCAGCGATAGTTAAAAAAAGACAGAGAAAACTACATAGACCATGATCCTTTACTCTATTTTAGTGCAGACTACAAGAAGAAATAACAGTTCTGAGCACTTTTAAGTCTTAGTTCTTTGGATTAAGTCTTGTCAAGGCATTTTAAGAGGAAAAAGTAGCGTATTAACTCCACAAAATATCACAATAAATATCATACCGTGAGATGTATATCGTGAAAATATCGTACTGAGAGATTTGGATATTGTTACATCCCTAATCATGAGCCTCCCCACCATATCGTGAGCTTTCCCACGATATCGCAATAAATATCGTACCGTGAGGTTCATACCGTGACAATATCGTGTCATGAGACTTGGATATCTTTACACCCCTAATAATACAGGAAATGCTTTGTTTTTGTGGAATTGCCAATCTCTACTGAGACTAAAGATAAAAGGTAGTTGTTAACTTGAAGACTACCACTACATGACAAAAAGGTGGAACAGAGCATTTCAAGCTTTGGAAATGCAGACAAAGTGACAAAACACAACTCAAGGTATGTTTTTGATGAGGTACCAACATTATAACATGGGTTAAAGCTCACAAGAGTCAGTTTGCGTAAAATAAGACAGATTTTTTTTGTTTTGTTTTTTACTACAACCTTAAGAGTGTTTCTGACTCTTGAAACTTCTGAACTCATCACTGAATCCTTATCCAGATTAAAAGTTTGCTGCCAGGGGAATGTCATTAACCTGTCATTATATCTCAGGTGAGGGAGGTGAGTAAAACCATCCTGAGGAGCACCATTAAACCCAGAGAGGACGAATATGCTCAGCTTCTGGTGGAGTGGGGTCAGTACATCGACCATGACATCAGCTTCACCCCCCAAAGCACCAGCCCCACCTGCCTCAGCACCTGCCAAAATGCGCACCCCTGTTTTCCTATAAAGGTATGTCATAATTAAACACATGCAAGCGGCAAAACGGCTGATTATTGATAACTTTGTAGCTAACCAAAAACACTACTCTGTCTGAAGCTCTGTTTCGCAAGTTAGACTTAATCTGACGTTTATTTTTACACAACCTGACCAGAAAGAGCTGACTTGGTTGGAACTACAACAGGTGAGATGATCTGTGATCTTAAGAAAGTCTCACACATAAAATTACAATCAAAATTCTAAACTGGGATGCACCTCGGTTGGGATGATCGGTATAAATAAAATTGTGAAAACAGAGTGTAACATTGTGTATTCTCGTGTCAGTCATGATCTGACGGATTTCTATCGCTACATTTTTTGCTTTATGGGCATTCGCAAGCATGCATTTCTGTATTTTGGTAAAACAAATGAGAATTTATGCTCCTCTTTACTGTTGGCAGAGATTAGATTAGTCAAAAATTGTGATAGTCCTCTTTTAGTCCTGGGTTAGATCTGATGTAGTCCTGTTTTAGTCTTAGTTTAGTCCTGGTTTAGTCCTGATGCAGTCCTGGTTTAATCTTAGTTTAGTCTTGGTTTAGACCTGGTTTGATCAAATTGGTCAAAAATAGAGACATCTGGGACATTTCTTGTATAAAACTGGGACAAATCACTGGTTTTGTTTAAATCTGCTGGGACATGGGACACAGGGCTCAAAACTGGGACTGTCCCCGGGGATGTCTGGTCTCCCTACGTTAGCCGGCAGTTTTTTCAGTTAATCTCTCACCTTTTTGTACCTTTCAGTACCACACTTGTACTGATCACAGATTCCTGAAAATGTGTTTTTTAAATCCATTTAGTATTTTTTTCTTGAGTTTCCAGATGATCTTAAAACTTCAGACACATTTACAATAAAGATACATGTAGAACACCCCCAGTATGATGTCACTGCAAAGTATCAGTAGCTGTGGTCAGGATTTTATTATCATATTAATTAAAATAAAGACTTGATATGTTCATACTGTTGTTTGCAATATATTTTAACAGATGTGTTCAATTTTCCATATTCATATTTCACAACAGTTCCATTAAATGTGTAAAAGTGTTTCCCTCAAATTTATACTGAGATTACTTGGCACGACTCATCCGTATTTGAATCATTTTATAAAAGTATGGAGATAAAATGTCACTTATTGTCTTTTCTTTTCACTGATTTCAGATTAGATACTAATTTTTATGACAATAAGCATAAAGTCAATCATTTGTGTCATCATTTTTTGTTCAGATTGTTTTTAGACTAGGGACTAGGGCCACCATAGTCAACTCTATTATTGGGAATCTTTTTTTAGTTTTTATTTTTGCACGTTGACCTGTGAGTTTATTAAGTCAGATGATATTTTATTGATACCGTTCACAGACAGGTGATGGCTGCATGCCCTTCCATCGCTCATCCCCGGCCTGCTGCTCTGGTCCTGACCTCAGACACACTCTCCAGCGTCAGCAGATGAACTCCATCACCTCCTTCATCGATGCCTCTGTAGTGTACGGCCACAACGCGGAGCTGCAGGCCTCTCTGCGGGGACCCGATGGAAAAGTGTCTGTCCACTGTGAGTTCAGTGACCCCAGAGGACGCCCCTACCTGCCCCCCGTGCCCTCCTTGCCGTCGGGCTGTCTGCAGAGTGACCAGCAGGGAGGGGGGTCCAGGGTGGAGTGCTTTAACGCAGGGGACAGTCGGGTGAATGAAGCCCTGCCCCTCACCGTTCTGCACACTCTATGGCTCAGAGAACACAACCGCGTCGCACAGGAGCTGAGGGCCCTTAACGCTCACTGGAGCTCAGAGACTGTGTACCAGGAGACGCGCAGGATCATCGGAGCAATGCACCAGGTGAGCAGGTCATACAAGCCCTGCACACACCAGTGGAGCACGACTGTAGTCAACAAGACAGGGAGAAGAGGAAAAAAGTTAGTTAGATGGTTGGTTAGTTAGATATCTTCGTAGCAAAAGCATATACAAAAACAAATCAGTCAGTGGTGGAAGAAGTTTTCAATTTTGTTACTTAAGTAAAAGTACTGATATCAGGGCAAAAAAATACTCAAGTAAAAATATCATTTGAGAAAATCTACAAGCAGGGGTGTCAAACTCAAACTGACAGAGGGCCGAAATTTAAAACTGGGACTCGTCGTGGGCCAAACTAAATATTTATTGAAAAATTTCAACAACATCTGCATGTTCTTCTTTCGAAATATGTAATATTAAACCTTTTCTTATTAAAATAAATGTTTAATAATAGTTTTGGTAAACACTGAATCCAGAAGGAGCTTAATATAAAATAATAACAACATTTTAAATAAATAATGTCTGTATAGTCTATCTGTAGCCAGCGGGCAGCTCTAATACATATTTGATATGATCTCGTGGGCCAAATAGAAGTATATCGCAGGCCAAATTTGGACCCCGGGCCTGACTTTGACATGTCTGGTCTAATGTATCTAATCTAAATGTAGTGTTCAGTAGGTCTCAAACTATAAAAATACTTTTCAATCCTGGTAAATGTAGTGGAATAGAAAGTATAAATACCTGCTCTCAAATGCAGTGAAGTAAAAGTTAAAGTATTCACTTTAAAATCTACATAAGTAAAGTTCAGATACATAACATTTATACTTCAGTACCGTACCTTGTTACTACCTTGTTACATTCTATCACTGAAATGAGTTGCAGTCACTGGGCCATTACTGTACACCACTCGCCCTGTCATTAGTGAACAACAAACCTAATCACACTCTCTCTCATCCTACTTTGAACACTATGAGCTTCAGCCTCTTAAAGTATCAGAAATGTATAACGCTATTACTACAACTACTTTTACTACTTACATGTACAAATGTCAAATAACAATTACTCTTTGACACTAACTATCTTGTATATTTATAGTTTTGAAAAGCAACCATCAATTAAGTAATTATATAGCCATTGTGTAGTACAAAAGAACAGTAGCTCTACATAATCACCAACAGTACAATACAGTATATTCACTGTGCCATACTTTATCGTCATTCACTTGCCACTGAGGTCAAGAAACACTTTAGAGATATTAGAAGTACTTTTTTTTTTCTTTAAAAAAATAGGTTTGTGTACATTATGAATACACATGCAAAATTTAATATCAACTAAACAAATACTTGAACAACCAACTGAGACTATTTGAAATCCTTTCAAACTTCCACTGAAAGATGAGTCATCACATTTTAAACCAGTTGTACCACTCAAGTTGAGAAATCAAAATGGGTTAATGGAGAAATTCATTTCTAGTTTACGATTTTCTTTGTGTACTTTGTAAATTGGACAGGGCATGCCACTTGATTAAGATTATCAATGGCGACAGAGGACAAGCACAAGTACACAGAACAAAAAGTACATGAAATGAGTAGTAATCAGTAAAAGTGGACAAAAGATGCATGCAGTGGTGTGTACTACAGTAAAAATGTTGTACTGTTTGTTGTAGCTGCCACGTAATGGAAATATTGGTCACTTTGATGCAGGCTTCGAGACTCTCCTTCTCGCCTGAAGTGAAGGGAGTTGCCCAGTATCAGGTCCCTCAAATCAATCACGGTAGAACTGATTTATTTGGGGCGATGGTGTGTTTTGATGTAACAGGGCAACACCAATCAAAACTCAGTGAAGGCAGTGCTGGGAGTCAGTGTTAAAGAACAGATCATTGGCTCCGTGCCAACCGTAACCAGAGCATTTTCTTCTTCTGACTCATGGCTTTGATTTTTTTTGCTATGTAGCACCTTCGTGATTTGCTTACACCTTGCACAATAGCCTGAACCTTCAAAGTGACTAAAAACAAGTTGGCGCTCTGTTGCCATAGTAACAAGTAGTGGCGTATAAAGCTGCTTAACTAAGATGACTTTTTTAACTTTGCTCCAAGAACATCCAAATTCACCCCCTCATCTTTGTTTAATCAGGCTTATTTCTTTCTCGAGATGACTTCAGTCTTAAACTGGAGATGGAAATCAGCTGGAAAGTCCCCCTGGCAAAAATGTCCCTAAAATGGAAAGTCCCCCTGAATTGTAATATTTATGAAAGTAAGTTAGTTAATCTATGTAGTACATATAAATAAAATGAAAAAAATAAATAAATAAAAAATCTATTATATATGTTGTACTAATTACACACGCAAGTTGCGATATATGTCAGCACATTTGTTCATACATATGAACAAAACATGCAAAAATGATATGATCTCAAACACATACTCTGTAGTTTTCTAAGTTTCTTGTGTTGTGCTACTTACAAATTATGTTCATGGCAGCAGGTAAGGAAATAATTCATATTTCTTCCCAAATAACCAGTTACAGATGCTCTAGGACACGGGGAACTAGAAAAATATTTTAAATATGATTTCATAGTAAAATTCTGTAAGCAAATGAGGATTATATTGATATTAATACTTCAGTAAGATTGGTAAAATAACATAAACAAGGCCCGACATTTGGTCTCATTACATTCACATTTCATTTTATTATTACGAATGCTGATTTTCTAACGCAACGTGGCTGACTAAAGGCCAACGAGAAGGTCCCCCCTCTCCCAGGCACAGCAGTTACCTGGTGAGAAGAGGGCGCCCAGAGGGAGGAGGGGGACGTTCAAGCAGAGAGAATGCGATGCTCGAGCTGGGACTTTCAATCCAGGGGCACGTTTGAGCTGGTATTCCTGGAGATGGAACTGGTTTTAGCAGGATTTCAGGGTAAGTCTAGATTTGTTAAGTGAGTTAAGCTTAGCCCCTAACTGTTTACCATAACTGTTTGCCAAAGTTATCATCTATTTAATCACAGAGTATGTAACTTTTTAGCCTTGTTTTTATTCCACTTAAAAGCAAGCCATCCCTCTATTTGTCTATAATTTCCACAGACTTGTGACATGCCACCTACAGAAAGTGACACACTCTAGTGTGTTTATTTAACTAGGGCAACAGAACTGTACTGTAAGTGGAATTTCTCTTTCAAGACTTGAACTATATAGTGTATAAGGAGATTTAGTTTTGGCAATCACATCAAATGGGGCTATCAAAGTCAGTTTAGGACGACTTATCTTCCTTTATATCTAAAAAAGGTATTTGTGATTTATTTAAAGTTATATAAATGTGTTTTCTACAGCGTAGTGGAAAAATTAAGTATTTAATCTGTGAGATTTAGGGAGTTGACATTTGACTGCTTCAGAGGATTAAGCATACCTCCTAATTTCAGTTGACTCAGAGCTTTAGAATATTAAAAAGAGATAGGGCAAAGGTGAGATACAAATGCTTTAAATAATTTGGGAGAATAAAGACATGGAAGGTAGAGGATTTAAAAACTGCTGCCATGACCATGACTAACTTCACCGAAAATCCCTGAAAATCCCTCAGATTAGTCGCGCTGTAGCATACAAATTATTGCTTCAGAGAGTGCATGTAAGGGCTCGTCATTGTCTTTTTAAACATTTTATTTATTACAATTTGAGTTGCCTAAATATGTTTATAAGATTAAAATCATTATCTGATAGATCAGTGCTTTATGCATGGATAGGGAGAGTGAAAGAGAAACAAAACCACATTCTCAAATAGCTGGGTTTCAGATGACATTCTATTGACTAATAATATTTATTATATGTGGGAGCGGCTAAAATTAATAATGTTTAAATGTCATAAACACAAATTATTAGTTTCAACAATTGTGAATTTACCTTTTGGAAATGATATACAACTATATAATACAATACAACAATTTTGGTCTGAGAGTATTTATCACTGAGACATTTTCACAGACTAGAATCTGAAAACCTCCAGTACTATAGGTCAGAGGTTGGGGTTGCAAGTCGTGACTTGGACTCAAGTCAGACTTGAGATTTGACCTGATAAAAATGGACTAAGACTTGGGACTTGATTTGGACTTGAAAGCCATTGACTTGGGACTTAACTTGGACTTGAGGTCTGTGACTTGATAAGACTTGATACTTCTCCTAAAATTGTGTATATGTTTTTAGAAAATACTTTTCTCTTTACAGTTGATAAATGAAGTGTTGAATTTTACAGGAAAAAACTGGAACATGCTCCCCCCCCTGAAATGGAACATGATCCTTCCATTTCAGTGCAGACTACATGACAAAATAACTTATTTTAAATCTGAATTCTTTTTGTTCTGACCATAATGATTCACACTAAGATCTTCAAAACAATTAAAAAGGAAAAATTTACATTTCTACAACTCTGATATAAATACTCATATATAAATATACTATGATTTTTTAAGTACAATTTAGTTTAAAATTCATATAAACAGCAAAAACCTAAGCTCTATTTGGTACTTTGGTTTAAAGACTTGAAATGAATTGAAGCTCAAAGTAGATGACTTGGACTTGACTTGGACTTATGGGCCAGTGACTCAAGGCCCGACTTGGACTTGCTTGGACCCACCTCTGCTATAGGTGTATATAAAACAAAAAAAAGAACACCACGTATGTAAAGGAGAGTTCAACGTTGTATATTACACAAAATTGACTCTTTTGAGCTTTAAGCCATTTTATAACTTTGTTATCGCATCAAAAACTTACCCGGAGTTGTGTTTTGTTTGTGTTTGAGTAATCCTTTATTATGTCTGCATCTCCAAAGCTGAAAATGCTCTGTAGTTTCCAAGTTAACAGCTACCTTTTACCTTTTGTTCAGAAGGAATAGAGTAGAGAGTTTGCAATTCCAGGGCAGAAATCATCCAAATTATTAAAGTGAAGGTGCATGGAGTTTAAAGACACAGTGGAGCACAAGGTGGAACCATGTGTTTTCTGTTTGAGAAAAGAACCCAGTCTAAATATGCAGAGTTTGTGTGTTAAACATGTAAACAAAACAAAGCACAACTAAGTATGTTTTGATGAGAAAACATTATCATAACATAGATCAGAATAAAGAGCAATATGGGCCCTTTAAACAAGTTAAGAAACAGGGCAGTTCTTTCTAAAGCTGTGGTCAAACTGTACTAGAATGTCACAGCTCCTGCCCAGCTCAGAGTCTTGGACATTGAAAGTGCATTTTTTGAGTTTGGGGACAGTTGATCCCTAAATCCAATACTGTAATGTACCTGCTGCAGTCTTGCTTGTCACAATAAAGAAGACGGAGCACGGACATTGCTGTCAGGCCGGGCTGGAGGCGACCTGTTAGAGAGAAGAAAAACTTATCAGAACAATTGCATCTGAGAGCTTCAAGTTGATTTATCTTTTTGTGTTGACAGAAACTACGTGTAATCAATACCAGGCATTGATTCACATTTTTTGCTTTTAGACTTGCGCTGCTGCAGAGCCCTTTGCTTCATCTCATATTCCTCTTTATCAGACTGCAGCTGGTTCAGATGGAGCTTGTGAAATGTCCCGCAGAGCCCTGACAAACGTCACGCCGATTTCTGCTACTTAGACAAGGCAATTACAGAAAAGAGAGGCACGAGTAGCCACTTCATTCTCTGTTAGCGCTGCAGGTGGAGTCTGCACGGTGCGCTCCTCTGTGCCTTCTCCCGACTGTGAGTGCTGCCAAGTCAGAGCCCGGGCGTCACTGTGGATGTTTGTGAACAATGTAGAGTTTATGCACATAACTGCTGGAGTTGAAATGACATCACCACATTCTACTGGCCAATAATAGTTATAGAATTGATGTTGTTAAAATCCAAAACTCCAGGTCTGAATCTCATATACAAGATCACTTTAGAAGGCAAGGAGTGCTACTTAGATGTATAAAGACTGTGCAAAACTGTCCTTTTGGTGGTTTTTGGTGCAGGAGCATAGTTTAGATCAATTTGAAACAGGCTGATGGAGAGGTTTTTGTAAGGCAGTGTGCAGTTTTACATCTGTGTTACTGTGGGTCCTCAGTGACAACGCTAACTTGTGCATTAGTAAACCAGGGTCAAGACTGCCTGTGTGTGTGTGTGTGTGTGTGTGTATTGTGATTGTAGGCAAAAAATGATCTCTGTATTTGTCATCAATCAAATAGTGCAGGTAATAATGATAATAACCATAAATTGTGGACTATAAGCCACTACTTTTTTCTCACACTTTGAACCCTGTGGCTAATAAAATAATGTGGCTAATATATGGACAGATTCTTTGTTTGGCACATTGTTTATTCATATAAATGGTCTATGGTTTGACAACACAGCGGATACACACAGCCTGAGTGCAGAAAACGCCGCTGTATGTGCGATTACATATGGATCTAGGGTTCACATGAAGTTGCTACACTAGCTACACTAGCTAGCGATATAGTCAGTGCACTGAAATAGTTTATCACCATGTGATAAAATAAGTTATAATGCTAAATGAACATTAGTGAGGGTGATATGTCTTACCTGTATGTGTCGAGAAGAAGCGTCTCAAACTTCAGTTGGCGCATCCACTCATACCTGATTGACAGAACTAACCCCCGCCCCTGAGAGAGTCTGAAATCTGCTGAAATCCTCAAAGACTCTGACATGATACAGACAGGACAGAGGCTCTTTCTGCAGGAGACATGTGCAGTAGAACATGGGGGGAGACGGGGTGATGCACCGAGGAAGGTTTGAATGAAGATTTGATTGTGTTTTGATCAGTTATTTTGTGCTTCATACACACACCCTTCTCATGGAAAACACACGAAGAAATGCAGATGATGCAGCTTTTAAGTTAAAGCCAAAGGCTGTTGAAGGAAACAGAGCTGCTGCACGTGAGCTCGGCATCAATGAGTCGATGGTGAGATTTTGGGGAAGGCAGCGTGATGAACTGACTCAATGCAAAAAGATGATAAAAACTTTTAGAGGCGATAAAAGCAGATGGCCCGGACTTGAAAACATTCTTGAATACGTGGACACTTGCGGTTTGTATTCAGGTGCTGCCTATAAATGTCCAATTTTAACATTTAGTTAACATTTAGTTGATGTGGCTTAGGTTCAGGTGTGCTCAATAGTTTGGAATTTAGTGTAGTACTTTATTTGTACACTCGAAGCTTTAAAGAATCTTGTCTAGAATGTAAGACACGACTTTCATACTAGGCAGTGTGGGTGAAGTGCCTTGTCTAAGGACACAACGACCACTGGTGCTCTCATGTGGCACCTGGTGTTATTATTATGATGATGCATATTTCAGGTGCATAGTTTAGAGAGGCAGTCATTCTGAGAATGCCCTGTTGTTCTTTCAGATCTTGTTCAGTGTATTGTTTGGGATTACCTGGCCATGACACTGTCCCAGCTGCTGTCAGTCACACCTCAGCCTCATCGCATCAGCAGACAGTAGTGTACACAAGGCCACTGTCAGGAACTACGCTATGATCTCAACTAAAACTGGGTGCAGTCATTGGAGTAATACATACATTCTTTAATGTGCATTCAAATAAATCATTCATTTTTACCTCCGCCAAGGAGGTTATGTTTTTGCCGGCGTTTGTCTGTTTGTTTGTTTGTTTGTTTGTTTGTTTGTTTGTTTGCCTGTTAGCAACATAACTCAAAAAGTTATGGACCGATTTTGATGAAATTTTCAGGATTTGTTGGAAATGTGAAAAGAAAGAACTGATTTCATTTTGGGGGTGATCCGGAAGAAATCCTGGATTCTGGATCACTTTGAAATTTTAGTTAACATTGTGGTAAATGGGGCCAAAAATTTTGTTTCTCAATATTTCGGTTAATTATTGACCAAACCCCATGAAATTTGACTCAGGGATGGACAGTGGGATCCTCTTTCATATTCCAAAGGCTGATCTGGATCTGATCCAGAAGACTGATTTTATCGCAATTTATATAAAAAACGGGGGTAGTCCTTGGCGGAGGTCTGCGCTCTCTGAGTGCTTTTCTAGTTCATCCTAAAACTCTCACACCGCTCATGGTCATTCTGACTAAGATCGTAGTTCATAAAGAAACTCATTGTTCACCTCCTCTTTCAACTTTTCCTCAGCGATTTGGAAACTTATGCAATATTGCTTTTTTTTTAAGAGGCTTGTTAAATTTTTACAGACACTATCAAATAATTAAACAAATCTATCTGCCTTAGTGTTTATGTCATATTTGCACCACACAAATCACTGCCATTTGCATTGCACTTGAAAATGAAAGCCAAAGCTGGAGTGTGTTCGGTAATGGAGGCCAGAGGGCACGAGCAGGTGGATCCATTCATACATTATATACCACCTAGTGTCTGTGGGCTGCCACTTAAACATTCAGAGATGTGCTGCTTCAAGTGCCTGGCAAAAACAAATGATAAGGTCACGAGTCATTTTCAAATGCAGTGAAAGCCTGATATTTTCTAGGACATCAAAAACAACAAAAACGAAAATAGTGCACTGGTTTCATTTTGACGTGCATTTCAATTTGAGTGCTGAACGCTGCAGCTGTTTTTGTCATGATATGGGGAAAGTCATTACCTTGGTTTGAGAATGGTTAAAGTAAGAGAAGTTTTCTGAGATAATTATTCTTCAAAACATGAATTTTGCTTATTTTTTTCTCGCTACAATGAGCCCAAATTACAATATGTTCGGACTGACTGTATGTTATGTTATGTATGTTGTTTCCTTATTACAAACATACCTGAAGTTGTTTCATTCACACATTTCACACGCAAACCCTGCAAATATAGGCTGAGATCTTTTTCTCTCAAATAGAAAACACTCTGTTCCACCTTATGATGTCATACGGTCATACAGGAAATGCTCCACTGCATTTTTTAAACTCCATACACTTTCACTAGTATCATTTGGGTAATTTCAGCCCTGCAATTGACAATCTCTTCTGAAATAATGGTTAAAACTGTAGCTATTAACTTAAAAAATATTGCTTTGTGACGTTACAAGATGGAACTGAGCATTTTGATCTTTGACTAATAATAATGTGTTACTGTGAATGAAACAAAACATAACTCCGGGTACATTTTTGATGAGGTAACAACATTCTAACATGGCTAAAATCTCACAAGAGTAACCTTTAATTGCTCATATAAAGATAGAGTTAGTTTCAGGACTTAGAAAGATTTGAACCCCGATTTACTCTCCATTCAATTAAATAAGACAGTGAGATAAGAGCTTGGTTGGAGCCTCATACATAAATCTTTCCATGCGTAGATATATATGACTTGTTTCTAATTATTGCTGGTTATTTATATATTTGTGTCCCACTTATATAAGAAAATATGTTGATAGGTTTGAGCATGGAGAAATATGGTCCAACTGTGCTTTAGACTCTGGGGAATGTTAATTAAAAGCATGCGTCTGTACTCATCAGAACACTTTTTTTATTCCCCGTAGATCATAACCATGAGGGACTACATTCCTAAGATTATCGGTCCGGTGGCGTATAAATACCATGTTGGACCATACAAAGGATATGATCCTTCAGTTAACCCTTCCGTCTCCAACGTATTCGCCACAGCTGCGTTCCGCTTCGGCCACGCCACCATCTCTCCGACTTTGCGCAGACTCAACCAGAGCTTCCAGGAACATGAAATCTTTCCCAATCTGAGGCTGCACCAAGCTTTCTTCAGCCCCTGGAGGATCGTAAAAGAGGGTCAGTGTGTAAAACAGTAAAACTTCTCATGTCATTCTAAAGATCATTCCATTTATGATCCTATATGACATATAATGAACTCTTGTGGGCTTTTATTCATGTAATAATGTTGTTACTTCATCAAAACATACCCAGAGTTGTGAGAAGCCTAAATATGCAGGGTTTGTGAGTTAAACATGTGTGAATGAAAAATAAAAAATAAAAAGCAAAAAACACAACTCCAGGTCTGTTTGTGAGAGGAAACAACATTAAAACATAAATCAGAAAACAGTGTAATATGAGCCTTTTATCGACTTTTATCACCACACATACCGATAATATAATTGTACAGACTTCCAACATGTTAATCTGATCCTTTATTTAATATTCAGTAGGATAACTTATGCATGATCAAACATCTGAAGATTCAAAGAAGTAGTCAGGAATCTATGGGGAAATCTGCATAGACATATTATGGGCACATTAGTGAGTCGAATTAGCGGTCAGTAGTTTAAATGTATTTAGATCTGACAGGAATTCTAGTTGTTTTAGTTAAGAGTTTTGTTCAAGTTACATTTTTTTCAGAATTGGAAACTGACATTATTTAAAGAGCCCATATTATGCTTTTTTCTCATCTATGTTATAATGTTTTTTTCATCAAAAACAGACCTGGACTTGTGTTTTGTTTCATTCACACATGTTCAACACACTTTCTTCTTTTCTTAAACAGGAAAACGCTCTGTTCCAACTTGTAATGTCAGGTGGAAATACAAGAAGTGCTCCACCTTTACTACAAACATCTGGATGATTTCAGTCCTGGAGCTGCTAATATCTACTGAACTAAATGTATAATCTAACTGTTAAAGGGACAGTCTGGAATTTTTGACATAGGGCCTCATTTCCTAGTGAGCCAGAGTGTTGGAGACATGTGGAGACACTTTTTTAAATATTCCATCCAGTCCTTGTATTTGCAGAAGTCGCTGGTGCTAGGCTAGTGCATGTCAATGGCCATAGTTATCCTGACACTAAAACACTCAAAGCAAATCTATTATTACACCAGACTGTCCATGTAAATGTCTGTGTTGATAAAATAATGTTTGAAATAAAACTAACCTTGCATCGCATGAATTGTTGCACGTCCAGGGACTATTTTCTCATATATCAGTCCACCGCTGCCAAGCTTTCTATCAGGAAGTACAACTAGCTGCTGCTGCTCAGACATAAATCCTTCAAATGTAAGGTTGGTTTAACTTCTAGCAACACAGACAATTACATGAACAGTCTGGTGTAATAATAGATTTGCTTCGGGTGTTTTGTGGAGTGGGTAAGACTGTTTTTAGTGGCAGGATAACTATGGCCATTGACATGCACTAGCCTAGCACCAGCGACATCTGCAAATACAAGGACTGGATGGAATATTTTAAAAAGTGTCTGCACACATCTCCAACACTCTGGCTCACTAGGAAATTAGGTCGTACATCCAAAATTCCAAACTGTTCCTTTAACTTGAAAACTACCACTACATGACATTACCAGGTGGAACAGAGCATTTTGAGCTTTGGAGATGTAGACAAACTAAAAATAAAGGACTACTCAAACATGTGTGAATGAAACAAAACACAACTCTGGTTAAGCTTTTGGTGAAGTAACAACATAACACAGCTTAAAGCGCACAAGAGTCAATTCTGTGTAATATAGGACCTTTAAAATTGTCAATATTTGAAAGTGATTTCTGTGAATCATATACACACATTTTAAACTCAACCAGCCTGCTGCATAAACCATTCTAACTGTGAGGCACTCAAATTCTTCAGTAGAATGAGTGTGTACAGAATGAAAGAGACTGGTTTATTTTGGTCTGTTCTATGGTTTTGTTTAGGGGGGATCGAGCCCGTCCTGAGAGGTCTAATTGGGACAGCAGCAGCATCTGTTCATGCGGACATGCTGCTGACAGAGGAGCTCACAGACAGACTGCTCGTCCTCAATATACCCCAACAAATGGACCTGGCCGCTCTCAACCTGCAGAGAGGACGAGACCACGGCCTGCCAGGTACAAGGGCTCAGGTCACAGGTTAAGGGTGCATTGTGCAGGTTTTCTGGTGGAGGGTCCGTCACCTGCTTGTCTCCATGGATATGTTATTGCTTTGTCTAGAATGTTCCATAGTAGAGATTAAACCCATCGATCTCATGGCAGACAACTATAGGCTACATTACAGCAGAGTCCTGCACCGGGTCAGGTAGTAATTACACACAGGTGGGTCAGAACTAAATCAGGACTACACCAGGGCTAAACTAGGACTAAACAGGAACAGGACTAAAACAGGACTGAACAGGACTAAAACAGGACTGAACAGGACTAAAACAGGACTAAACCAGAACTGAACCAGGACTCACTGTCAAGACGGGCTCGGAGGTGTGCCCGTGTAGACAGTTGGGTGACTGCAGGCAAAAGGACTGACGCAGCGCTCCGTGCCGCAGTTACCCGAGTGTGCATTGTGGACACCCTGCTCTGCGGGCTCGGGGTTGTCTCTCTCTTAAATCCAAGGTTAATCCAGGTTTAGACCTGGTCCAGTCCTAGGTTAGGTTAGTCCTGGTTTAGTCCTGGTTCAGTCTGTGGCGTGTGTGTTAATTTGTGTGTGATTTATCACGGGCAAGGACGGGCAACGAGTAGAATGTTAACGGGTCTGGGTGAATGCGGGCTCAACTTTAATATAATCACAGGTTAACAAGCGGGTGCAGTGCTGTACTGTACAGGTGAGGACAGGTGCGGGTCTCCAAAAATGGACTCGTACAAAACTCTGCATTATAGGTCACATCTGCAGAGAAGCAACCTTATTCACAGAGAGAATTATTGTTTATTATTATTATTATTTTGGAGCAATAGAAACACCCGTAATGAATAAATGTTAGATAGAGGTGTTTAATGTCATACCATTGAACATACCAGACAAGCAAGTTCTCTAGAAAAGTTGCACAAAGCACCTTTAAGTAACTCTCTTCAGTGGCAAGTGCAAAAGTAAAAGTACTGTGCTTAAGTCACATGTGGATACTTTTTACTTTCCATAACTACATTTGAGAGCAGTCATCTCTACTTTATTACTGCTGCATTCACCAAATGTTTGAACCGCACTCAAAAAGGACATTTTTTTTAATGTATGCTGAAATGCCTGGGGGATTTATTTTTATTTTTGGTGCCATCTAGCCTGAAGGTATTGAATTAAAGTCCCAGCATTAAGCAAACAAAAATATATGCATGAAAATGACCTGGAAAATTAGGAAAATGATTCAGTTGTTTCTGATGAATAAAAATCAGCACAATTCACCACAAAATCATTACATTAGATTCCTCGATAGTTAATCTGTGATAACTGAGTGTGATTTTTTTAATGTGATACTATTACTTGAGTGTTTACTTTTACTTAAGTACCACCACTTTCACTAAACTCACTTAAGCTGGACAAACTGCTCCCAATAGCTGGAGAACCTGATCTTTTGCCCTGCCCTTGACAAAATATTCTTTTGTTTTTTTTACTTGTATCTGTCAATCTGTCACTTAAAATCACAAAATGCTTCAAGAATTACTAATGTGAGACTTAAACTTGGTGACCTGACTTACAAAGTACACAGGTTGTAACAACATTCACACACTGAAGGACTAATTTAAGATCTCTGTATTTGTCGCCAGGATACAACAAGTGGCGAGCATTCTGCAAGCTGAAACCAGTGAAAACATTAAAGGACTTCTCAGAAATTGTGGGAGATGAAACCGTTGCCAAGAAGATTCTGGATGTGTACAAACATCCTGACAACATTGATGTGTGGCTTGGAGGACTTGTTGAAAAGTTTGTGCCAGGTGCAAGAACTGGTCCTCTCTTTTCATGTCTGATAGCAAAGCAGATGAGACTTCTTCGTGATGGCGATAGGTATCCCGTTATTTAAATATAAACATAATTACGCAAATGTATTTTGTCATGCTATACTTTTAAAGCTTCTGGTTCTTTTTAGGTTCTGGTGGGAGGCTGGTGGTCAATTTGTTCAGCAGCAGAAAACAGAGCTGCTTAAAACATCGCTGTCTCGGCTGATTTGCGACAACAGCGATATTACAGAAGTTTGTCCTGACTCCTTCACACTGTGCAAATATCCATCTGATTATATTCCTTGTGATAAAACAGCATCAATAAATCTGACAGTGTGGAGAGAGCAGAGCCTGTTTTAAATCCTACTATCTTACATTTACCACTCACACTTGATCAGCATTGTCCAGCCTGTCTGAGAACAGGATATGATGTTGTCCTGTGGAAATGTGTGCTGCTCTGTACTCTTGTTACCATGGTTTCAAATTAGGCCGGCTGCTGCAGTAGTTTGTGAAGGGAATCAGTGAAGTGATCTGCTCAAAGGCTGGGTTTGTTCTGGCTTCAACTGTCAGTACTAAAAGGTCTGACAGATTTCTGCTAGAAGTGCATTGACTACTATTGTTATGAATTTTCTCATTATTGTTAGTGAGGTAAGCCATATTAGCAACCAGGGGCATTATTATTTGCATAAACTGTGTTGACTGGACCTTTACTGCTATCTGGTGGTGCGTTTGAATTAAAATATGAAATCCCACCCACGTTTTGCTCAAGTCACTTTCTAAAATGCATTAATCTGTTTCCAAAAAAAACTACCATTCTATACTTATAATACATATTTTTTACATTAGCTAATGTAAAGAGTAATGTTGTGTATTGATGTAGAATGTATTTGGTAATGACATTGAGTTTTTTAGGTGTATTGTTATCACTCAAATTATTGCATATATGTACATTTACACAAGTTATTGTTTTGTTTTGTTTTTTAACCAATAACTGTATAAAATATTATACTGACATTTGTTTTGGAAACTCCTCATGTACAGCCAGAATACTTTCAATGAATTTTTAACAAATGGTACACCACCAATGTCACTATATTTTGTTGTTTTTTTCAAATGACCACTTTTCTTGTTGTTGATGTTATTATTCAAATGAAACAGAAAGCAGACACCAAAGTTCTTGTAGAGGTGCAAATCCAAGGAGGAGCAACTTACAAGTGAAAAAAATTCATAGCACCCTCACATGGCTGATGTTCAGAAACTTTTTTCAATTTTTAAATAATGTTTTGACAAAAAGATGGTTTCCCCCATCAACTCAAAATATGCACAGTAGGTCAAATCGTCCAGTTAAGGTAGTCCTGTCCAAGCCTAGCAACAACATCATAAAGATGGGTCCCCGAGCATTAGCGCTTTTCCATGTTCAAGGCTTACCCAATGGCAAGAACAAGGCCCAGGCAATAAACAGCTACGCCCTGCCAGTGATCAGATACCCAGCAGGAATCACGCACTGGCCAAAGGAGATACAAAAGCTCCTGACCATACATGGAGGGTTCCATCCTAAATCCAGCACCAGCACCCTGAAACTATATATATATCTGTGTGTATATATATATATATATATATATATATATATATATATATATATATATATATATATATATATATATATATATATATATATATATCGTGCCGTTTATATCTTGCCAGACCAGTGGTAATGAAGTCAAGACATAATGTCATCAGTGTTGTCATTGGCTGCAAGAATATTTCATCCTCCACTTTTCCTGTCTGACAGCACTGTTAACCAAACACTCAAGGTGTGTTCCATTAAACAACTGTATGAAAAACATGCTATTGGTGGAATGCTGTCAAGTAGTCAAAGTGTCAATGTCACTCATTTTGTTTCTTTAATATGGACAAACAAACATATTATTGTAATATACTGTATAGTATATATTTAATCTACAAACTAAATAGCAATACCTGGGAGCCCCTAACTGAAAAGGGATTGGACATTTCTGATACCCCAATAATATTTATTTAAATAGACAGCAGGTAGATGTATTTGTAGATACACACACTAAGCATCTCAACATGCTTTACTGTAAAAAAAAAAAAAAAAATTGCTAGCAATGGTAACATATAAAATATAAGCTAATAATAAAATAACAATTTAAAATATGCTTTATTTACTATACAAACTAAATGAAAATCAGAAAACCTTTGATATATATACATGTATGTGTGTGTGTGTGTGTGTGTGTCTGTATGCACACACATGTATATGTGATGTGTATTTTTGTATATGTATGTGTAATGTAATTGTACAGTATTGTTGCTGTCTTTATCATGATTGTATACTTGTATGCCCTATGTTTTGTTTTCTATTGTCTTTGCATGTTAGTAAAATAAAAATAAATAAATTAAAAACAACAACAACAAATGAAAATGATGAAGGATTTGATCCTAAGCCATACAGGTGCTCTTTTAATCACAAAGTCATAATGTATTTATAAAAATCAATGTGCTTTGCATATATTGTTCACTTGGT